>NW_027186304.1:70552189-70647433 GCF_028583685.1 Petaurus breviceps papuanus | reverse complement strand
AATTTTACTATTGCTCAGCTGACTAGTGTGGAATTCACAAGACCATCTTTGTACACCTATCCATGTATACCTTCCAAAAGGCTAGAACTCCATGACAGCATTATAGTGAAACTCCAGGGTACTTTCAAAAGTTCTGAGGTATTAGAATTGGGTTGGGCTGGTGAGTCTACAGTGTTATTCCAAAAAAAAGAATGGAATTATTTTTTGTGTCTGAAGGGAGAAAGAATGTGCAAAAGCAATGGAAGAGGTTAAGCAATGTAAAAGCATTTAAAGAATTTGTAATACTTCAAAAACCAATATGCTACCATTAAATTTGGATAAGAATCTACATAAAGTTTGGCCATGAAATAATTTTTGCCAAAAAATGTTGCATTAAACGAAATCTCCTAACCTTAACTTACTCATGTCAAATTCAAACTTGACCACAAAATGCCTACAAAATGATGGCACCTCTTATCCAAGTTGAGGAAACATCAAATTGCCCATTATGCAAGAGATCAAGTTAAGCAATTTATAAAGAGGCTACATGTTACTTTTTAGAGTTTATTTAGTACCTTAGTAATTTAAATTGTTTTGCTACAGAATTTATAGTAATTGGCAGTTCATTTCCATCTTCAATCATAAAAAGTAATTTGTAGAACTTCTTATCTGCAATGAAAAAAACCCTTCACTTCAAAAAACTTGCTTATGTTATGGGGACATATTAAAAAAACATTAGCATTAATAGCAATGAGCTTTTGTTTTGTTTTTAATTACTGAGAGTTTTTACTGGCACTACCGCAGATCTCTGAATAGAAGTATAGTAAAATATTTTTTGAATGTTGGATGGGGAGGGGAAGGTATTAATTCATTTGATGTACCAAAATTAAGTGGTGGATGGGAATTGTTATATGGGACTATTTCAATGTTTTCTTTTTCTAGAAGGTGAGGCAGTATAGAGAATAGCGTGCTGTGCTTAGCATGAGGAAGATATAAGTTCAAACTATCTTTGGCCCTTAATGGCTATCTGACCCCAGGGAAAATAGTGTAAACTCTTTCAGCCTCAGTTTCTTCATCTGTAAAATGAGGGAAGGACTGGATGATGTTTAAAGACCTTTCCTCCTCTAAATCTATGATCTCCTCTCAAATATTTTATCTTTTTCTTACTTGTAAGCTTTTCTGGTCGTCTCACTCTCACTAAAACAAACCAAAAGATACAAAGAATCTTTTCTTTTTCTTTACTAAAAACATATTAGTAAGTGCACAATCTTAACATGTCCTTGGATAAAATAATACAGATGCTAAAGAAGGATTAAAACATATCTATAGTACATGTAGCATAAAAAAAAATCTTTAGTATAAATCTATGATCCTATGACTCTGGACTAAAAGGGCCCTTAAACAACATCCACACCAACATTCTATTTGACAGATGAGGAAAGAGGTCCCAAAGAGTTTAAGTAACTTGCCAAAGGTCAGACAGCAAAATGGCAGAATTTGGATTTGAAACCAGGTACTTTTAACTCCAAATCTAATATATTTCCACTTCACCAGTAACTGAAAACAGTATGTAGAAATATAAGCATACATGTCCTACAGGACCATCTTTCAATACTTCATTTCTTGCTGGGAACTGTTTCATTCTCAGTGCAGTGAAAGGGTGCTTAACTTGGAGTCATGAAACCTGAGTTCAAATCCCAGATCTGCCATGTGTCACCAGTGTGAACTTGGGCAATTTGCTTAGCCTCCCTAGGCCTCAGTTTCCTCATCTATAAAATGAGGGAGTTGGATTCAATGGTTTCTAAAATTCCTTCTTGTATAGACCTATGACTCTAATTGAGCTAAAAACATCTCCTAAGTAGTCAGACACCTAGATCTTTAACCTTGAAGCTCTCTTAGAGAGCAAATATGCAGTTACACTTTTCAATATAGAATTTTAAGTAACTTCAAAGTTTAAACAAATGTGTCCTGTAGGCTATGCTGTGATGGCCTATATAGTTGGCCTATCACTTACACTACTCTACCTGGACTGTAGCTAAGAACTGATGTTGAAGGTCATAACTATTCATGACATTTATCTTCCAATATGGATGGATACATATACATTGTATATTCTACTTATAAAAAAAACAAAAACAAAAAATCCCACCTTGTACATAATAAAAAGATATAAAAAAATTTCCCTTTCTAGCTTATTTCATTTCAAATTCTTGCTTGACTTATATTCAAGACCTAAAAAGTTTGCTAGCTACTATACTATAGACTTAATTCCTTTGTATGCTATTCTCCTCCTTACACATTTTATTCACTTGTAATTTTTTATTTTCTAAGTACAAAGAATTCCCTTTCAGAAGATATGCCCTTTCAGGCACTTCGAATACACACCATATATTATTAAATTACTTTCAAGGGGGAAAAGCAACAGCATCATTATTATGTGAAGATTCAAAACTGTCCCCCTTTCTGGCACTTTGGGTATAATGTGAGTGTGTGAGTGCATGAGTGTGTGATATTCAACTTGGTGTTACTAAAGTTGCATGTCTAGTTGTAAATTCTTCTGGTACCATAAAGAAAACACATAAACAAAAACAACTGCCTAGCCCACTTCTTTCTCCCTGTTCCCTTGCTTTTACTTGTTTGTCCAGGTGACACAGAAGATCGAAAACAGTAGTTCTCAGATGATACATTATCTCAAATATCAAAGGTCACCAAAGGGTACAAATCGGTAACTCTCTAGAAAAGGCTTTAGTTTTTTTTTTTTTTTAAGTGGGTCAGATTTAGTTTCATGTAGGTTGTTTGACACACTGGTTTCTGGCATCACAAGCACTGGTCTACAGGATACCACAGAGCCTTTGTGTCCCTTGCTGACACTACAGCATTGTGTTTTTCTACCCATTAACCAAGGATAAATGACCTAGATATTGTGCCTATTAAAGCTTCATTTTTCTTTTGCCCTTTTGTTCTTTAGTGTACCATATTATCACATGCTGAACACATTTTTAAGTATTCTCAGTCTCTGATGCCCTTTTGAGGGGGTAATGCGAGGGGTTTTGTGTGCATTTCTGTAGAGTTAGCTGGAGTGAATAATGTGAAGGTAATTCAAGATTTTTCTTCCTGTCTAGTCTCAAAGACAATCAGTTCAGAGTATTACTAACAGCTAATCTAGTATAAGAGGATATATCAAGAAACCGTACAAAAGCCAGAATGCTGTATTGGCATCTATTGCGAATACAAAAAATAGAGTGAACACCAGTTGTGATTTCCCTAAACACTACATTCTATAATTACATCTCTGCATATCATGGGTCACTTTTATTAAAAGTATCATTACTACAGTTGGCAGCAATTTACATCTTATCTTACATGATAGCAGTTTTCAAAGAAAAAATAAAAGGACATCACAACAAAGAAAACAATACATTTACAAAGTCATGTCTGTAAACTTCAAGGCTAGTTTAGAGTTGAGGTAATGCTGTTTAGCTTTGTGGCTAAAGTAACAAAGTCCTTTAATTTAAAAAAAGGTACCTGATTCTCTCTCTTTTTCTTTTTTTTTTTTTTTGTTTATACCAGTGCATTACAAGATCATGAGATAATTGAACTGTAGTTTTATCCTGTAAGAACCTTCTCAGTGGGTTAATTTCCAAAAGGTACTCTTCACATTCAACAGCTGCCTTATTATTGCTGTGTCTCAAGACAGAGACATTCACACTATCTTGGAGATTGTCAGAGTGTGTGTGTGTGTGTGTATGTGTGTATGAGCAAGTGTGGGAATTCCCATACAGTCAAAAATAATGAGCAAATACGATATGTATGGTAAATTTCATCTTGACCTTCACAGCAAAAAAAAAAAAAATTAAAATTAAAAAATTAAATATATAACTTCATACTTCCTTTAAGCAGCACTTCCTTCTATTAGTGCCACTCTGTTACAAATTGCTGCTTTTATAATACCAATGGTACCAAAAGAAAAAAAAAAGCAGAGCATTATGTAAGTTTCCTTAAAAAGACATGATCACCTCTCAAATTTCATCTCTCCTAGGGATAATAAATAATGCACTGCACAATACTTAATGACCAAGATACCTTTTGACACATCTGTATAACATGACTTAGACTTTTTTTTTTGCTACACTATGTTACAGAACAGCTTATAAAAACTAGGTATGAACATTAACTGTGAGTGTAAACAGTAGGACTACCACTTGTAAAAGTTTTAAACACTTTAACTGTAACTGGTACTGGTTATTCATCGTTCTCATTGTTTTCTATTTCATCCCCCCCATCAAGTGAGTCTAGTTCTTCACCCTGTGCTATTTCATCTTCTAAAATGGAGGAATCTGCAGTCTTTTCTAGGCTCTCCTCGGCATCGCTGCCTTCTAGGTGTTCTTCATCTTTAAAGGGAACTCCCTCCGCTTTGTCAGCAGCCTTGTCATCACTGGAACCCACTGCATTCTGAAGTCCTGCTAATGCTGGGAAACCAGGCAGTGTCAATCCTCCCAGTCCTGGAGGTAGAAACATGGATGGGTAGAAGAGGCCTGGAGCCATGGTGGACAGTAGGAAAGGATTGAAAGCTAGAGGGTTTGAGGGCAATCCAGCTGTGGCCGTAGCAGCACTGACAGATCCATTTGCAGAGTCAGTAGCAGAAACAGTATCTGTGCTTTTCTCAGAGTCTTTGTTCTCTTCTTCATTCTCATTTCCCTTCTCTTCCACTTTTGAAGTGCCATCTTCAGGCTCTCCTTGACTGGAAGCAGTAGTGGTGTTTCCAGTAGCAGCTGAGAGCGGGTTATTTAACAGCCCACCAAGTCCAAACATGTTGGGCAATCCTGCCATCCCTGGCAACACCAGAGGGAGCATGGCGGCGGGATTCTTAGAATCGCCTCCAGCAGCAGCAGCAGCGGCAGCAGCTGTTGCAAGTCCTGGAGGGAAGCCCATGAGACCTGCCAGTTGTAGAGACTGTAGGTTCTGTAGACTCTGAAGGCTTGTGAGATCCATCCCAGCAAACAGGCTGTTCATCAGCAGCGGGTTAATGCCTGAAGTGGAGGCGGCCGCAGCAGCAGCCGCAGCTGCTTTGGCAATTTCACTTTTTGGCCTTCTCCCTCTTCTACTAGCCCCCTCTTCCCTCACAACAGGCCCTGTGAGGAGACGGTCAAACATGGATTCTGGAACGAAACCCTACAAAGGGGAGATGAAACATGATCAAAGCTATCAGAAACTTTTACATGGGAGACAGCAATGGTTTATTTCATCATAGCACTTAACATTATGAATGGAAAAATTTTAAACAAGTAAAATATTCAAAATCTTCCCTTATTTTTGTTAGATTCATCTCTTGCACTCATTTTCCAAGTGGATATTGGATTTCAAATGCTAAAATTCAATTCAATTCAACAAATATTTATTACACATGTACTGCCAAGTGAGGTACTGTGTTGGGATCTAGGGATATGAAGACAGAACAAAACAATCCTTGCTCTCAAGGAGTTTACATTCTGTTGAGAGGAAAATAACTTGAAGAGTAATAAATACAAAGTCATTTCCAGAAGGAAGGCCCGCTGGGAGTGAGGGAGTCAGCTTAAGACTCACATGGACCTTTGTGCATCAAAATCTAGTGTTCTGAATAGAGATAAACTAGCAAATATTACCACCTAAATTCTATATATTTTAAGATGGCAACTATTTTATCTGCTATTCTATATCCTTCTATTGAACTACACTAAATTAATGAATAGGTTCTGAAGCAGTGCAGATCAGCCCTTTATTTGAAAAGCCCCCCAAATTCATAAAAGAGAACAAAAATGGTTTCCATTTAAACAGGATAAATATATCCCTGTCCGGCTGGAAGAGGGCTTTGAACAGCCTTCCTCTCAATGACTTCCACATGGGGCTGATTGTATATTACCTGACAATTTCTTCTTTCTGAAATCCAATGCAAAGATTTTAATGTTCCTTGCAACTAAAGCTGAAAAAATTAAGCCACTACTGTTGTATCTGTGGTCACACCTAATTCAGTATCAATTCCTTTAGTTTTAAAATTTGTTCAAATTTCTAAAATCATCTGCATCTTCTTTGGCCTACACACACACACACATACACACACACACACACACACACGCACACACACACTTTTTTGGGTCAGATTTTGAGAACATACATATAGATGTACACATATCCACTTGAGTTCATACTTACAGACTGCTTTACTATATCAGTCCAATCAGGAGCCACAGCAAACTCAGGATTTTCCTCTAACCACCTGGGCAAGTCCTTCATTGGAGGAGCCATAGCCCCACCCATCTGATTAAAGACATTAAAAAAAACTATTTTAAACTATAGACATACTTTTATATATAGTCTTTTTAAATGACCTTTTCCCTACATAGAAATAAATTACCAGGAAAAATCACCTTTTTAAAATAAAAACTGCTAATGAAGATTTTTTTTCATAAAAAAGTTTTACCTTCTTTCCATTTCGTTTATTTACAACAGGTACCCTTTCTTCTCCTGTCAAGGTGTTGATATCCAATTTGTTAGGGTTTCGACATCTATGTCGTTTCTGTTTCGGTTTTTGAAATGGGGAAAACAGCACATCTGCACTCTTCTTTGAGGAAAAAGGAAAGAACAGTTGCTGTTTAGTTTCTCTATTGGATATTCAATAAAATAACCAGTTAGCCATTTTCAATCTTTAGTAAAGCATTAGGAACATCAAATATATAGTCTGCCTGGGTGTGTATGTGCGTGCATGTTATTTCTCATGTATATAAGGTGAAAATGTATAAATATGCGTATGAATACATGTAAGTAGACATATATGTGTGTGTATTAATATATAGTATGGCTAATAGCCTCCTGGATTCTTATTATTGCATACCAGTGATATGATTTTCAATGAATTAAATTTTAACCTTTTTTTTTCTTTTTGGAGGGAGGAAGGTAGGGCAATTGGGATTAAGTGACTCATCCAAGGTCACATGGTTAGTAAGTGTGTCAAGTGTCTGAGGCCAGATTTGAACTCAGATCCTCCTGACGCCAGGCCCGGTGCTCTACTCACTGCGCCACTTAGCTCATAATTGTTAAACAACACCATACTACATTTTACTCCTGGTATGGATGCTATGCAGATTGATGTTGTGGATAAGAAGTGAGAGAACAACTATGGGTTGGCTTTCAAAACTATCTGGAATATGACTGAAACCAAAAAAGATGAAATTTAACTAGAATAAATGGTCACACTAAAAAAAAATAGTCGCATGTGTCTAGGATGGGACAGACCTGATTTAACAGTAACATTATTAAAAAAAAGAAAAAGGTCTAAGATTTTTCAAGCACAAGCATAATTATTGAGAAAACCATATAAAAGAGCTGCCAACAAAGCTCACACAATATTAGACTACATTAAGGATATAGTTTTCATACTGAAGCATTCTAATAAAAATGCTGGATGAACTTTTGCTAAGGAGGTTGTAGGACTAGCCAGCCTCTGAAGAAGGGGCTCTTAAAATCTGGGAGTCTATTGATTTCTGGAAGTCTGTGAACTTGGGTGGGAGAAGAATGACATTTTTGTTTTTACTAATCTCTAACTGAAATGCAGCATTTTCTCTGATTATTTAAAAATATTTTGAGAAGGGAACCAGAGGCTTTACCTGACTGTCAAAGCAGGTCCATGACACAAAAAAAAGGTCAAGAACCCTTTCTCTAAGGGCTCTTCCAACTCAGTGACTCTATGATACTTACTGGTACATAACTTGGCATATCAACAGTGTAGGTAGGATGCAGTTTAAGCCATTCAACTAAATCCTTGTTTTTAGGGGCATCTTCCCCAACCAGTCTGGTCCCATCTTCTAGGTTTATGACTGGGATGCGAGTATCTGGGTCCAGCTGTCCAGGAGAGGGAATGTTCCTTGTTGGCGGGGTCTCTATATCTTCTTCAAAAGCTTTGGTCACCTCAGCATCCTCCTGTGGAAAGATAATAATTCTTTTAATTCTTACTTTCAACAAAAACATTCCAACATTGCATCATATCTCAGGAGAATGTCACCTCTAGCATCATGTGACTTCACACCTAGATGAGATAAAAAATTTTTCCAAAAATGTTAACTTTTAAATTAGTTGGACAGTTTTTTTTTAATTCCACATATGAAACAGCAATTACTGACAATGCTCCTCATTTATAATTTATAATTCAGTTAGAATCTTCATAAATTTTCATCCTACCATCCTCTTGTACCTCTAACCTCTGAAACCCTAATCAAAACACTATTTGTTTAAGAACTATATAAACCAAATGAGGAAATAGTTCCTAACTATATATCTAACTTGTGAGAATTGTGGAGATTACCTGGCCCTTTTTGGGGTCATGGACAAAATCATTAAGAGGAATGATGAGGTTTACTAAAAAACTTGAGTTTGTAAGGGTAACCATTGGCACACTACACAAAGTACTACTTTGCTGGCATAGTATTCATTGGGTACAGAGAGCAACACTGTAAAGTGAACAAGCTCTAACTCTGCCACTTTCTGTATCCTTAATTAAAAATTGCTGCTCTTCTATACACAAGGTCCCTGACAAAGTATGGACTATGATTTAATATTTTTTAATGAAAAGTTAATAGCTTTTATAACATAAATTTGTCATTATGAACTTATCAAAATTTATAAAGATTACTTTAGTCAACAAGATATGCCAAAATGGCATAGAGTTTCAGAAACTGAAAGGAAGGCAGAACATTAGTAACAATATGACGTGTCTAATAAAATTGGCATTTTAGGTAGGACACACCAAATTGTAGCTAAATTATATCTACTGTTTACATTGTAGTGGGAATGTGGGAATGGATAGAATGCTGAGTTTGGAATCAGAAAGAAAGACCAGGGTTGAAATGCCACCAGATATTTTTACTAGCTATGTGACCCTGGGCAACTCCCTTAATCTCTATGTGCCTCAAGCAACTCCCAAGGATTCATTTACTAACTAAAGGCAAGTTGCTCCATCTGCTTTGGTGGAGGACATTCACATATTGGGAGTTACCTGTAGATTCACTATTTTCAGAACATTACGCATATCTAACAAAACACTGTGCTAAATGGATGGAGAAGTGGTATGATGCATTGGAGAGAGTACTGGACTTGGATGGGAGACTTTGAAACTTTTGACACTTAATAGGACTACAGCTGGAAGGGACTTTGGAATTCATTTAGACCAATACCCTCAATCTACAGAAGAAAGCTGATTCAAATTTTACCTCTAGGGGCAGCTAGTGAATTTTATTTTACCACTAGGCACAGTGAAGAGACCACCTGTACTAGAGTTAGGAGGACCTGAGTTCAAATGTGACCTCAGATACTTGACATTTACTTGCTGTGTGACCTTGGACAATTGCCTTGCCTTCCTGCCCTCCAAAAAAAAATTCTACCTCTGACAGTCATTACACCTAGGCAAATCACTTCACCCCTCCAGGTCTTGGTTTCCTCATCAGTAGAATGATGGGTTTGGATTTGATGATCTAAGGTTCATTCCAGTTCTAAACATATGATGCTAAGAAATCAGTCTTGCTTTTTCTCATCCCATCTGCACAAATTTTTTTTCTAAGTTCTAGAGTTATAGAACAGGCAAGAAAAGTGGCATGAAGAAGAATGCAAATGTGGGGGGGAAGAGAGGGAGGGAATTGTTTTCCTTGTGTCTTATCATTTAAAAGGTACTTCAATTCTGGCTGTCTCAAAGACAGAAGCCTATACTGAACTGATTCTAGTGTCAGCTTGCAGATTTGAGTTTCAATTAGAATATAATACAATAAATTCATTCTCTAATTTTGAGGCTAGAAATGGCAGAGTCCTCTGAAGGAGTATATATGAAATCTTTCAATGATAAGAAATGGTCAGTCTTTTTGATGAATTATGGTGGTAAATTAGAGGAAAGGATAAATGTATTGCACTGATGTATTTATCAGTTCTTTCAAAATTATTTCATAAGTGATAACTAGACTCCACAGGGAAATATATGACATTCTCAACTACAATAATAGTAATTTTCAATCAGTTCAAGTTAAAAATCTAGTAGTCTTAGGCCAAGGAGAAAAATACAATTAGAAGCTGTGAACTCACCACAATTTTCCCGGCCAGAAAAAAAAATTGGCACATTTATGTAGTAAAAGACTGACCCCCAAACCAATTTTCCCATAAATCCAAGTGTACCATTGCTTGATAAATCTGTGGTAACATTTTTTTTTTTTGGCTAATGAAACCAAGCTTTTCCATCAGTAATCAACAGATCATGAACAAAGGAGGTGTACCATCTAAATTAAGTCAGAGTGAATAAACATAAACAGAAAAGGAAGCAGATCCTTGTACGAGTTGGGAAACCTACAAGTCACCTTTGTCAGATAATATCTCCTACTCTGCTAGCTCCAAACCTCACCTATTTCTCGAATGGTAAGAGCTAGATTTGATATCCTTAATTGAGATGAATGCAACCAGATACAGAAACAGGAGTGCACGCCGAATGAAAACTAGCTACTGGACTTACTACACTCAGTGATGTCCGTTTGTTGCTCATGAAAAGCAGATCAAGCCCTTCTACATTTTTCCTCCTTCCTCGCCTCCTCTTCATGGGAGGTTCTCCATCCATTAAGGAGCCATTAAGCAGATGCCTTGTGGGTGTGCGTGAGAGACCTGCCTGTAGCAGTTCCATTTGAGTTTTAAAGGCATCAGACACGGGTGTGGAGACATTAGGCAAGATAAACTTTGAAGTAACAGATGAAAAATTTGAGGTAGAACTTGTTGCCTCTCGTGAGGCCTTTGATAAATCTACAACTTTTTCTTGTCCATTTTCTGAGACCACCTGAGACTCCCGCAGCTGAGCCACCATCTCCATGAGATTCCGCCGCTTGGCAGCTCTTTCAGCCTCAATCTCTATTTTTCTCCTCCTCCTCCTCCTCTGACGAGGGACTGATAGGTTGAGTGCATCTTCCTAGTGAAAAATGAAGAAGTGGAGTTGTAAAGAAGCAAAGCTATATCTGGTTTACGGACTGGCTTAAAAAAAAAAGAAAAAGAAAACAAAGGAAGTAAATTAACCTATTATGAATAAAAACTACAGAATTTGGAAGGAGTCTACTTGTATCACAGCCCCTTTTATTCTAAAAGGGATCAAATAAGCATAAACATTTCCAGTTTTTAAAAAGACACAGAATCAATTTTATATTAAATAAAATCACTCTAACTTGCCTTTGACAACTGGGGAGAAGCAGCGATATCCTCACTACCACTGATGCTAGCTTGACCAATCATTGAAAGCTCTGTAAAGGTCCTTTTCTGTAGGGGGCTGTCCACAGCTGTTGATGCATAACCAGGCATAAGTCCCTGGAAATCAAACATCTGGCGTCTGTTTACTGGCCACTTCCCTTTCAACACTGCTTCACAGATGTTATCTAATCGGTTTATCATTACACGATCCTATACAAAGGAGAAAAGATATGATGAAATGTTGGCACAGAGAAACTTTGAGTACTATTCTAGTTAAGAACAATGATATGGAAGCTTTTGGTAGTCATTCAAAGAATAAGGACAAATGTTTAAAGTCGATTAATGAATTTAGAAAGACTGCCTTGTTATGGATTAAGTCCTCAGGTAGCCCTAGGACAGAGAATTTTGTTTTTCGCATATGAACACTGTGCCATTTGAAACAGGAGACACATACAACCACCTCCACAAAAAAAAAAAAAAAACTATTAAAGTTTTTTTTTAACTCTTCAAAAGTAGATTTCCATTCACATCTGCAAAGTTGATAACTTTGTATGTTAGAAATACAGTTCTTTAAGTCATTAGGACAAACATTGTACATCTGTGTTTAGCATCTTGAAGCTCTGGCACCTTCACATCCAACAGGCTAGATCTAAAAGTCTATACCAGGAAGTTGTTCCTCATTAGCGTCACTATTAATAAAGTTCAGTATTATGAAATGGGCATCAACCTAGAGACACCTAATGAATGTCAATTTGCATTCCACACCCATTATCACTTCAAATTTCATTGAAGCGTGTACATTAAAAATTTCTAATTACAGCTTTTAGTCTACTTAGACTGAGTTTTCACAGATTAAAAATGCTTGTTACTATGAACCTTTCAAATCATCTCCTAAGCTCCTTTCCGTATCCAGTAAAGCAGATGAAATTTCTGCAGGAACTAAGGAGACAGGAAAGGAAAAGAATTCCTTTGAGAATATAATCTTGAAGTAAAAAATTCATTTTTTCAGCATCCCTCTGTTCCTTCAACTTAAGCAATGATTACTGATGATTAGGATATAAGGTCATCCTTTAGCTTCCTGATTGGCAGGGATAATCTACCAGTGATCTTGGTAGCTGCAACAGATGACCTGCTTTCCCCTTGAAATAAATTTATTAAAGCAAGTTTTATTTTGCTTTGAACCAGATGGCCCTATTTATGATGATTAGAAATATTCCTACTTTATTCCTTCACTCTTCAAAACAGAACCAAATTGAAAATGGATTTATGACAAAATTACTACATTCAGCAAGAAAACTAATTTCCCTAAGTTTACATAACATCTTTTAAACAGTTCATAGGCACAGAGATCACAGACTCAGAGCCAGAAAGAACCTCATGTCATAACATATAGTCCAACCTCCTAATTTTACAGATGAAGAAACTGAGGCCCAGAGAAATTAGCTGATTTGTCCAAGGTCACACAGATGATAAGAGGTAGAAGCAGAAGTGATCCAGGTCTTCTAACCCCAAATCTGTCATTTCTTCCACTACTGTTGTTGCACTGTGATTAGTTTTCTATACTGTAAAATTTTATCTTCAAAGCTTGTTTTTCTTTGAAGAAAATTATATTTAATATTATGTTTGAGATTGAAATGATTAATTATATTCTATCCCTCTCCCTACACAGAATTTAATCTTCTAAAATTCAAAAGTTTTGTTTCGATACTGAAACTCTTTTGCAGATAAAATCCATAATTCAGGTTCATAAATTTCTTCTTGCCAGGAGAGTGTGATTCTGTTGACACAATAATTTATAGACTACAAGGAAATAATGCATGTTAGTAAACTGTGCTATATAATCAAAGAAGAACCTCACTCCACTAAAAAGTCGTAACCACATTCTACAGCTTACTACTCCCCAACCACCCCTGGCTTGTCACCATTCCTACTATGTAGCCTTCTAAAAACTTTTTTCTTTGGGATTTTCAGAATTTTTGACGAAAAAGAGTTCACCTACAGATTTTGTATATGAAAATATAAATTCTATAATTATTTTTCTGCAAAACAAAAGGAACAGTTTGGGAAGGTGTCCCCCACCCCATACATTTTGATCAAAAAGAAATGATGAAGCACCAACCTTGGGCCAAAAAGAAAAAGTGAAAGTTCTTTCATGAAGGAGCTGGGCTACAGAAGGATCTCCATCCTCCATGTAAAATCCATCCCGGGTCTCATCCCGGGCTGTGCTCATGGATGCATTGCTTTCTTCATCAAAATTCTTCCCTTGAGAAGCAGTTCCTGCTGAGAAAGAACTGATATGCATTAACTACAAACAGGACAGTCCCTGTAACTGAAAATCAGGTAGAATCCGAATTAAGTTAGAGAAGGGTTAATTTTCTAGCAGTTGCTCACTAGAAGTGACAGCTATGGCTGAAATGTATGATTTTGTAGTTTATTTCTACTTAGAGCAATCCAGAGTAATCAGATACCCAAAAGTTACTTTCTAGAGGAAATTTCTCATGTGCCCTGCTTCTTCCCTTTACTTATAGAGACGAACAGTGAAGAAACTGAGAAATGATGGTATATTGGATAAAATATCTACTAATAATTAAAAATTCTTCCTCAACGACCTCTCTCCATCCCCCAATTCAAGAGGAATAGTTCATTTAGTGGCATGTATTATGCCTGATACACTATAACTAGAAATGCATCATCCTCTTGTCACTAAACCATAAAATATCACCCATTTGTCTAAACCCATTCCTTTAGGGTTTAGAATGCATGAAGTGTGTCATGTTTATGCACCAGGATAACATATCAAAACTAATGAATAACTTTTAGTATCCAAGAGAAATCTGGGATATTATTCCTTCTTAGAAGGAATCATACATTGCATGTTGTAGAAAAGTTCAGAGGCCAAAGTTTAGCATCATGTTTTATACAGTATGTTTTAGGGATAGCTGTTGATAACTGGAGCACAGAACTAGGCATGTAGGCTTTACCTTCAGGTTGGGAAGACTCTTCTGATTTATCATCATCATCTAACTTTTCTTCTTCATCTTCTTCAGAACCTTTTTCTGAAATAGACTTTGGGTCTGCATCTGCACTAATTTCAATATCCTTTGTTTCACTTTTAACAGAAGATGTCTCAGCCTCACATTCCTGCTTAATGTCTTTTTCTCCAGCATCAGCTTCCTCTTCCTCAACCTCAGGTTTTTCTTTGGCCACCAAATGCTCAGACTCCTCCACTTTCACTTCAGCTGGTTCTGTAGTCTTTTCATCTTGAATGTGGGTTGATGAGATGACTGAAGGAGTCTGACTAAATCCAGTAGCCAGTGGGTTTAAGGAAGATACACTACCTGTCCCTCTATTCTGAGCAAAGTTTTTATGGGCATCTAAGAAGGACAACTCAGGATCATTCAAAATATGATAATCTGTCCTACTGACTCCATGTTTAGCAGCACCAACCAACAGATCTTTGTCATGTTTACCACACTCCCACCACTCTGGCAAATCCAAGCTTGGCTGGCAGAGTTTTAGCCTCTCTCCCAGCTGAGGGTGATGAAGAACTTGTTCTCGTATTTTCCTTAACAGTTCTATGCGGTATAAAGTTCTAGAGGCACGCTCTTCGGTGATGGGCTCAATCATGGAAGAGAGGTCAGGTGGTTCTACAACACAAAAGCAACTTTATTTATCTTGGTAAAACTAAAGGACTAGTTTCTAAACTTCAACTAATTAACATAAGACAAATTTTTTTGCTTTTAGTTCCTTATTTATCATTGAATAATCATTTTTATTTATCAATATACCTACCATCATCTGGCTTTGCTGGCATTCGGCATACTCGCCTACACATGGCGACAAAACAGTTGAAGTATTTCTCCAAACTCTCATCAGACTTTTTGTCAAGTCTGGCAAAGGCTCGGAATTGGTTCCAGTCAAACTGCTGTTTCATAGGATCAAAGATAATTCCAAAAGTAGAAACTACACGGTAAAAATCTGCCTCTTCTCTTCTTGTCCATCTATTGGAAAAGGAAAGATATTATCTTGAATAGTACCTGAATAAAAGAGATTAAAGTTGACTGTTAGTCTCCCCCATCCCCTGCCCTTCATAAACTCAGAAATGAAGTATTTAAAGGAAAAACAAAAACTAAAGTGCTTTGATTTTTAACATCTCCCCATAAATATTAGCTTTAATGGTGATTCTTTTAGGCTACGAGGCCCAAAAAAAGAAAAGAAAAGAAATATAGTGGAAGAGTGTGTGGGGGACTGAAGGAAACTGAAAAAACCCAAACAAACTCACTTTTGACGTTTTTCAGATATAATAGCTTCTCTTTCTGCTTCCAGGGCTCTCACTTCCTCCCGAGGACGGCGCCTTCGTCGGTCAGTCTTCATTAGTGCCTCTTGCCTCATTTGTTGCCTTTTATAGCTGCGCTGATAGGCAGTAATGAGGCGGCGCAGACGGGTAGTCAGGGTGGAGGTGTTAGGCCAGTAAAGTTGGCCTAACTCGGCATTACTTTCGCTGTGCTTGCCTAGGGGAGTGGAAAAAAATATTTTTGAAATGCCTACTTGCTTCTTCGCAATTCCCGACAAAATAAGATGACTTATTAGCATTCAGACCACATTGCAGAAAGGATGGCTCAGTGCTCTAAAAATGTAAAAATATAAATTTGGAATAATTACTAGTGTAGAGTTAATTAGTCAAGTGTAAAAATGAAATTACTACTTCAGAGAAATGTATGGTTATTTGTCAAACGCATGTGTGTGTACGTATACACACACACACACACAATCTATATAGAAATTTATATTATGCCGTACATTCTATATCTCAAGTGCTTCCTTAAGCAATACTTTGTCAACGGAAGTTCATGGATCAAAAAGACTATAAATTTATACAATAATTTAATGATTTTATATATTATGTAAAAGGTCATATTTACTACATACAATAGTAAAATTTAATCTCTATATTTGGCAATAGTCCTTGCATTTCTAATGATGCTTGATAATTATTACTGACAGCAGAAAAATCCAAAAGCTTAACTCTTTTAATCCAAATTATCCTAAATCATTCTGTTATAGATAAATCCCACTGTGTCATCATAAAACAAACATAAAGACGAATTATTTACAGGTAACTGAAAAATGCTAATTAACGGGGGGAGGGGAGAGATCAAGCAGCGTGAGAAAAAATGATTTTTAATAATGTATAAAATGTAACAAAATATCCCAAAAAGAAAAAGTGTCTAATATCTTTGGCATTAATATGAACCATAAATATGCAGTCTGAACTCACTCCCATTCTTCAACTCTCATACAGCATTACCTGTAGTGTGTATCTCCATAGATTCTTCCTTCTCCTCTGGAGGTGAGTTTGCAAATTCCTTGAGTAGAAAAGTAAATTGTTTAGATTTTTATTTTTCCTTAGCTTTTAGGAGAAAGGTATTCTCCCCTACCTACCCAAAGCTAATGCTTTATGGGTGTAAAATAATCTAAGTATTTTATAAATATTTAATTGAGAATCAATATACTTAAGTTACATACATCTATTTCATCTTTGAATGGTGTTCTGGTTGGTTTATATTCAGGGTCTTCATCTTCTCGGTCAAATTCTCCCCTATGCAAAATTTAATTTAAAAATAAAATCAAACTGATAAACAAGTGAACTTTACTTTCCCACCCAACAATCAATTTATTATATGTTACTCTGAACCTAAGGCCTGATGTCAAAAGGGAAAATAAACAGCACTAAAACATGAAATAGTGAAAAAAAAAATTATTTGGTAGGGACCAGATTTATATTCAGGAGATAATAAATATTTAAGTCTGCTTCTCACTAGTATTTTAACATTAAGCACTGTGTAGACCAAATCAATGGCAGTCATTTAAACACCCAAGTTAGATTCTGTATAGTAAACAAAAAGTATAAAAATTGAACCTTGCCAATATATGTGATACTGACATAAAGTTTATTAAAATATTAAAACATCCTTCTTACCCATCACCACCATCTGCTAGCATGTCTGTTCCTCTTTGCTCAGCAGCTATGGCCTTGGCATCAGGCATGCCAACCCGTTCCAGAAAACACAGTGCTGGGTCAGCTCTCATAGAATTGTACTTCTCATACCCTGTTTCCATCACCACCACCCCGCAGATGAAGCAAACAAAAACAGAAACAAAAAAAGGCCTTGTCACAGAAAGATTCATGGCACAGATACATGACGCATATTTTGTTTCTGAATCAAGGTTATTATCAATATTGAGTTTAAGGAAACAAAAATCTGTTTTTAAACAAAGTATCCTAGGAATGAGCATCTTAAATGAGGTTGTTTGGGTTCAAATAACTTTCAAGAATATTACAAAAAACATTACCAATTCTAATAGGAAAATTTAGAATATAGAATAATGTCATTTTGCCTAGGAAGATTTTTGCTCCCCCCTTTTTTTTAACCAGATCTAATTTTGTCTGACATTTGAAAAGCTTCTTAATGGGTTCTTTATGGCCTCTACAGTGGTACTCCTTTTTTCACTCCCATCAGCCCTTTGTGAACAGTTTCAGTCCTGCTGGAACTTGTACTGTCGGCTGACACCCCCCCCCCCCTCCTCCCCCATACATAAGGCCTGAGGACCTGTCTTCTTAGGTTTGGGATGACTCGTGTCAGGGAGATGACGCTGTTCCCTCTATGGTTTATACACTGCAATTTGCTTTTTTACTGCCCAAGTTGACTAGATGGAAAATGGCAGAGCCCAACAGTGCACGGCAGGGAAATGATTTTTAGGCTAGACTTGCCTCAGCTGAGCTCACAAAACGTGGCTGCTGTACATAGGCAGAACAGCACAATTCAATTAGGATTTGTACTACAACACACTGCTCCTAACTGCTGTAGAGCCCCAAGCCAAACTGTAATCATGAAAGGTTTTATAAGCCATCATTCTCCCCTTTAGTCAGGCTGGGCTGCTGAGAATACCTCTGCGACCTCCAGAGAATTGGGATTATAATCAGGAATCGCTCACTGTATATATCCTGCCAGCTCCACATCCCCAGCCTTTCAAAGTTAACAAGGCTGCATCCCACTCAAGGGAGCCGGGAGTTCTCAGCACTGACATTTGTGAAATATTGCTTGGAACAAAGCCCAGGAGGCACTTGTACAGATTAATAGCAGAGGTTAAGCCCACCGTCCACTTTGACACTGGTTGGCAGAATTAGCAAGAGAAGCAGTCCTGGAAGCAAAGTTTATGGAGATCTATAGTGCTACTTGGCTATTATTAAAACAAATATGGTTTTGTTTTATTTACAGCCAAGAAAGAAATATTTTCTTCTCAAATATTCTACAAACATTTAAAAACAGCATCTGATATTTACAGCTCAAATTAGACTTTTAATACAGAAAAATGGTAGAAGCCAAGAGTCCTTTGGAACTATGCTCATTAATATTATGACGGGAGGAAGGCATGTGAAGAGTTCTAAAATACAGATAAAGCCATGCAGTCAAGTTGTATTCAAATACACAAAGAGAAACCTCACTTACCATGTTTGTATACTCCAATTAAGAGGGATTTATCTGCTTCCTTATCCCACCAATCTGTAGGAACTTCAGCATGGAAAGGTTCAGGAATCCATACATCTGTTTCACTGCAAAGAAAATAGCTTAAATTACATTTAAAGTGAGTACCAATAGTATAACAAAAACGCTATGTATTACATACAATATACGTACACCCATATATAAACCTATAATATATGTACAATATCTGTACAGCCTTTGTTATGGAATCTATGTGGAGAGATCCGGGCAGTGTGGTGAAGTGAAGGCTAAAGGAAGCCAGCAGAGGTCAAGGTGAATCATTTTGCTATCTACCTTCACTAGAAACAAACCTTATGTGGCAACATGTTTAAAAGGCTACCTTTAAACCATCATCAGCTACTTAAAAGAGTGACTAAAAGTAACTCACATAGGAACCTTATTCAAACACACACATAATGAAAAACCAAAGTTCACCCGGATTCCTGTCATACACCTAAGCTCAAAACTAAGACAATCACATTCAAGTTTCACAGATAGGAGTCACTGAGAGCAGTTTATGAAGGTTCTTAAACATAATGTTTAAAATGTTTTCAGATTACACCAATCTCTACAATAAGGCATAGAAAAAAATGTGCACTTGCACTAACCTTGAGTCAGCACCCTCTAAGATCTTATCTGCCTGGTCCCCTATCACTTCTTGTCTTAGATAGTACAGCATGCGGACACGCAGCAGGACCCTGGAGAGGAAGACAGAGGGGGGGAAAAGTTCTTAACTTCAGGACTGTTTGCCAACAGTGGCTTTTGGCAGCTGCTGCTGTTCATCCATCATCCTGCCAAGGCTGATTAGCCATGCTGTATGGTAGGCTTGAAGCGTGACAGATGGTGGCACATAATCACCTCTGTGTGGTGCTTTCTGCTGGCTTCCAACAGGCCTGCCTGGCAACCGCTTACACTGCACAGAGAGGGACCAAGCTCAGCCCAACCCAGGCGCATTTCATTTAGTTCTACCTCGTGCAGCTTGTGAAGTTTGGACACGTACTCCACCATCGCCTCTGAAGTATTGAAGCAAGTTTGTAAACAACTGAGCAGATGGCTTTCAGTCACTGTTCTGCTTCATTATCTCATAAAATTTCCTCAGCTGCTGCCTTAATACCATTTTTGGAAGCACATCAGAAGTTGTAGGAATAAACGAGATATAAAATCTGGTTTTACTACCTTACAATAAACCTTCAATATGGAATGTCAGGTTTTTCAGATTATACAACTTTTGTTTCCGAGAAAGGTGGTAGTTGTACTTATGTGTGTGTGGGTGGGTGAAATCCCTCTCCCTTTGGGCAAACCATTTTTTTTTCTCCCTTTACTTTGTACTACTTTTTTCTTTTTACCTGTGTATAAGTTGTAACAAAAAAACAAACTTTACTCAGGATTTGAAATGTGTCCTATTTACCAAAGCTCTTGGAGTGATTTCCAAGGGATCAGTCAAAATCACTTGGAATGCCAGGAACCAGATTTTCCAAGGTAATCAAATCCCATTTGGATTTTCACAATGGCTAAGACATTATTCTTTGCAACAAAATCCACCTGGCAAATCCCACAGGCTTATGCTGTGTTTACCCAAGTACAGCATCCCCTGCTGGCCAGCTTGTGGTGTTACACTTTACTGAAGACCACCCTCATTGACATAACTAAGGTAGTACTGTATGAAGCAGTCTACCCTCTTTCTCAAGGAAGAAGCCAACGACTGTTTCTGAAATTCTAAAATTACAACTTCTTTGTACCAGAAAGTTTCAGTGATGCAAGTAGACTCTTGATTTTATGAGAATGGGCTAACAAACCCAGAGCTACTTTCTCTTACCTCTAATCAGTTAAGGTCTAGGCTACTGATACGTAGCTGCCAAGTAACAACTGCCTGTACTACAAAACCCTAGATAACTTTTTTTTTGTTTATCAATTTTGTATTCTCTAAATCTCAATTCTTCCTATGACAGGTAGGTTCAACAGTTGACAGCATATGAAGGATAGTCCAGTTCAAACCAAAGGGTCAATTTAGCAGAACTTAGTATCTGGTGTTTCCTTTCTTTCTCTGGTAGGAACAAAACATCTGAATTCTACTTCTGGTACAAAAACTATCAGAAAAAGAATCTACAAACAGTAGCCCAATCCTTTGACAGAAATTTTTTTAATTAAGCAAAAATCAACACTACCAGATGTTTTTGATGGCTTTTGCCACCTTAAACAAGAGGTCTTCCCATTTCAAGGTCAAGAGGACCTAAGTCTGTATGGAATCCTGGATTTCTCTTTTTGGAGGAGACAGAAAAGGTAGAGAGTAGAGTTAAGGTCTAGCCTACCCTCTAAAATATAAAACTTTTGGCAAATGGGATACTTCAATAAATTATGGTAGAACCAACAGAAATTCCTACTTTCTATCCATGGACATCATCTCATTTTAAATAAAAACAGGTTTTGGAAGAATTATACGAGAAGATGAGGTAGGTTAGACTTACATACATTCAAACTACTAAAGATTATACAGGTTATCAACCATCCCACCCCACACCCCAACAATGACTAAGAGGAAAGACAATAAGAACATTACTGCTTACAAATACAGAATGCAACTGCAGGGAACATACTAAGGTAGGAAGTCTGTTAGGAGCATTAGAGAGGGAAATGAAACTACAGTGCCTGGTAACACAAGCCATTGTTCCCACATTAAACTAAGGGAAATGTATCTACTTTGGATGAGTCTCATTTCCTGGTTTGTTTGCATTCAGAACTCAAAAGGATGTGAATAGAGATCAGAAGGTTTAAATAAATCCCAAGCAAATGGAAGTTTACTAACAGTTGTACCCAAAATACACTTTTAGAGGGTGCTACTACTTTAAAAACAGGGCATGTTAGAAGTAAATAGCTAGCCTAGGATTGTAAATTTAGAAGACTTAAGAAAATCTTTATGTACAAAATCAGGAAAGTATTATCATCCAAAGATGTCTCTAAAAAGCAACAGAACTGCAAGCAAACACCTTCTCATGTTTCAGATTTTGAAATTTTCCTTTTAATAATAGCATAGAAGCATTAATATACATGGATATTACTTTGATCTGTGGTTATGTTAACAGATTTTTAATGTCTGATATTAGAATTCAATTATACAAATATTTGCTGAATGCCAAATAGGCACTACAAAGTACTGCAATAGCATCAGACTCAATATATTATATTCATTTTGTATTGTCAAATTCCCATATTTTAGTTAGGAAATGTTCATTTTGGGAGAGGGAGAGGGAGAGAGAAAGAGAGGGGGAGATAGAGGGAGAGAGAGGAGAGAGAGGAAGAGGGAGAGAGGGGGAGAGAGAGAGAGAGAGAGACAGAGAGAGAGAGAGAGAGAGACAGAGAGACAGAGAGACAGAGAGAGAGAGAGAGAGAGAGAGAGAGAGAGAGAGAGAGAGAGAGAGAGAGAGAGAGAACGAACAGGAAGAGGGAGTACAAATCTCCTTCCACTGAAATTTTTTCCCGAAGCTACCTAAATGTTGCATCACATTATATAAACTGACCATAACTTTTAACCAAATGTTTGTTGGAGATTAATCATCTCTAAAGACTTGATAACCACCCAGCCAGGCATCTCCTGAGTTGTTCTGATGCTTCAAGGGAGATACAGCTGTGCGAAGACAATAATCATACATTCCAGGAGCCTTTAAGAAAAACAGAAAAACAAAACACACACACACACATTTCAAAGCTTACTTGTTACAGTGATGTTTCAAATGTTTCTTGTAGCTGTCCTCCTGAAACAAGGCATCTGGGTTGCAGCTTGCCAGCCAATCAGCATCTTGCAGCACTGGCTGTGCACTCTGGGCTTTCACTTTCTTCCCCTTCCTTCCCCTTGGCACTGGTGCTGATAAGCCTATAATAATAATAAAAGCTTTTCACCATCCAAATTGCAGTGTCAGAGTCAGATATTTATACTTAAGAGACAGGAAAATGTAGGGTTTATGTTACATCTTTTTAACAGCAGTGTGTCACAAAGGTCTCAGCCAGTTCTTTGCCACCAATGAACCCCAAAGAGTACAGTGACACCAACATACCAGAATGATTAACCAAGGCTCGGGTCTGGCCATCAGCTGTTGGAGTGATCAGATCCCAAATGAAGCTTTTGATATTTTCATCTCCTTTGTAATGATGGAGACAGTAGACAAGGATGGTCCGGCAGATGGTTTCCACATCTTGTTCAGTTAGCTGACGTTTGTAACGTCCATGAGAAAGTATGTCAGTCCACCGACCCCAACTGTAGGGAAAATATGTCGTGTGTTGGCGTTACACTGGCATTTACCTAGGAGGCTTTCATTTTAATCTTCACAGACTAGTTGTACTGTGAAATTCTTGGTCAGTACTAATGACATTTTGCATAAGGTCAAGTCAGGGAAATGCAGCACCCAAGAGTTGAATATTTCTTTTACAGAGTAGGCAATAAGTTCACTGCTTGTAAATGCAGCAGCTGAACCACCCTAAAAATAATCAAGTACATATGTCTAACATGGACCTTACAAATCAGCTGCAGAGTGGGCTGTCCTAGAACACTAATGGAATCCAGGGATTTGGGAATATACTGTATACTCTGCTCCCCTCAAATTAATATTTGCATAATTTGATGCTGTAGAACTCTTTTAAGTTAGAAGAACAGTTCAAGACTAGGAGTGGCCACCCTGAAAAGAACAGTATAATAGTGTTATGCTAGGATCTCCCCTCACTATATTTCAAAGGGACATTATGAAAATTAATGAGAAAAACTGTAAAGTGCTTTGCGTTTCTTCGTGAAAAAGGAGCAACAATAAAATCATAAAAGGAGCCAATAGTGCCATCCATTCAAAAGAAAAACTGATAGGGGCGGCCAGGTAGCACAGCGAGTAAGAGCACCCGCCCCAGAGTCAGGATGACCTGGGATCAAATGCGGGCTCAGACACTTAGCACCCACCCAAAGACACCTGGCCGTGTAACTTTGAGCAAGTTACTTAACTCCAATTGCTTAAAAAAAAAAAAAAAAGAAAAGAAAAACTGATATCATGAACTCTTGAATATCCATGCTAGGTGGAAGGACAAAGAAACATGGCTATCTCATAGATACTTGTAGAAGTCTCTTTTTCAGTACTTACTGTACCTTCAAGCATTCTCCTCAGCTCATTAGTTGAAGCAAAGTTGGAATACTCCTTGCTCCCCACCTCTATCACTCAGAAACCTCTCTTCCTTTGAGGTTCATACTATTCATATATACCACCCAATCAAAATCCTGGTAGCTGTTGTCTACAGATCCCCCCCCACCCAGGTCACTCCTTCCTTTCTACAATGAGTTCAGTGCATAGTTCATAATTTTTCTCTCCTCCCTAACTCTTGGCCTCATATTAGGAGATGGAGATACACACATATACATACCCACACACAGACACTCCTTCAAATTTCCTGACCAAGTTTCTCAACCTACTCACTTTCCCATGAGCTACCACGCCTCTTCCTCATCTCAGCCAAATCATCATCAACAAAGATGGACATACCCTTGATCTTGCTATCATCCACAAATGTAGCACCTCCATGTTGAAAAATTCTGAAATGTCCTCATCTAATCCTAATCATACTGGCTTTTCACTTTTCCTTCTGTTTTTCCTTATGAAATCCTACTCTTCACCCACACTGTGACCTGCCCCATTAATTTTCTCCCAGGCCATCTCCCTTGCACTCGCCACTCTCTCATCACTCTCCTCTTTCAGCCATCTTGACTCTTAGGGGACCAATTCAGCTCTATATTATTCTAGCCTCTTTATTCCCTAGTTCCCTTATTCATATCACTAATTATGCTCTGCCAAGTCTCAGTCTTGGATCATTCCCACCATTTAGCACCTTTGTTCCTATATACATGATAAAGACTGAAGGTAGAGAGAATCATACAACTGTTCTAAGTGGGTTCACTAAAAATTTACACCAAATAACCTCCAAAGGGCCCTCACAGCAGGCAATCCTACTATACCTCCCTTATCAATTCACTATCCCACTCTCCACAGTGGCTCTTCCTAAGGTTTTTAATCCCTCATCAAATCTTCCATGGTTCCCTACCCCCTCTTGTACCCTCTGTCATCCCCATTCTACCACTTATTTTTAATCTCTCCTTGTTTACTGGCTTGTTCTCACTACCTTCAAACATACTGATATCTCCCTCTCCTCATTCTCCTTGACCTCTCTGCTGCTTCTGACTCTGTTGTTCTTCTCCTTGAGACTATTTTCTCTCTAGCTTTTTGGGATATCACTCTTTCTTGGTTCTTAAGCCTCTTTATCTGACCATTCTTCTCAGTCTTCTTTGCTGGATCCTCATTCAGATCATTCCCTGTAACCACAGATATTCCTCAGGGTTCTTTCCTTTGCTCTATCCTCTTCTCCATCTATTCAACTTCACAAGTCATCTCATCAATTCTCAAGGATTTAATTACCATCTCTATGCTGAGGATTCTCAGATATACCTATTCTTCCCCAGCTTCTCTGCTGACCTCCTTTTTCTTCCACCTTTTTCTTCAACCACCTTTTAGATATCTCAAACTAGATGCTCAGTAGATATCTTAAACTCAATGAACCCAAAACAAATCTCATTATCCCTCCCCACCTCCTACCTTCCTTATTATTGCAGAGGACACCATCCTCCCAGTTTCTCAGACTCACTTGAGATTTCTCTATCTCTTATTGCACCGACCCCATCTCCAACCTCCATATCCCATGCTGTTGCCAAGGCCTGTTGATCTCACCTTTGTAACATTTCTCAAAATATGTCCCCATTCTCTCTGACACTGCCACCACTCAAGAGCAGGAATTCATCACCTCATACCCAGACTACTGCAATCACCTGCTGGTGGGCTCACCTGCTTCAAGTCTCTCCCAACTCCATCCTTCATTCAATCACCAAAGTGATGTTCCTAGAGGACAGAGCCATCCAAGTCACTCCCCTACTCAAAAAAATCCAGTGGCTCCTTATTGCCTCCAGGATCAACAGCAAAATCTTTTGTTTGGCATTCAAAGCTTACCTTAACCTACTCCCCTCCTATCTTTCTCCCTGCCACACCCTTTGATCTAGTGACACTGGCCTCTTGGTGGTTCCATGAACAAGATACTCCTTCTCTTATGTCTGGGAGTTTTCTTTGGCTGTCCCCATGGCTGGAATGCTCTCCTTCCTCAATTCCACAGACTAACTTCCCTGAAGTCCCAACTGAATCCCCATCTTTTATAGGAAGTCTTTTCCAACTCTTTTTAATTCTAATGCCTTTCTTCTCTTAATTATTCCCCATTTGTCCAGTATATAGTTTGTTTTGTGTGTATTTGTTTGTATATTGTCTTCTACATTAGACTGTAACCTCCTTGGGAACTGGGATTATCTTCTGCCTCCTTTTGTATCCTCAGCACTTAGTTAGCATTTAGAGACTTTGACTAGACAAGTAAGATAGCTTGGGGGTTAGACAAAGGTAGCCCTCCATATAAATAGGAAGCAGATTTGGTTTGCATTGATCTGCATGGAAAATAATTATAGGTAATCAAAAAATAAAAATATTTAATATAGCTTATTTGAAACAAGTCAAGACTGCTGTGGAAGAATAGAGAAAAGGTGAAAATAGCAATATAAGACTCACTGGAACTTTAATATGACAGAATTTCAAAGCTAAAAGGAACCTCCAAAATCATCATCCCATGATCTTATAGATCACAAATCCCAGAACTAGAAAGCATGTCATAATAAGTCCCAACTACTTATTTAGGGAAACTGAGACCCAGGGACATGAAAGGACTAACTCAAGATCATATAAAAAATAATATCACTTTACATATTTGCATCTTTCATATTCAATTGCAATGGATTTTTAACAAATTAGTTCATTGCTAGGAATTTCATTGCAAACTCTGTGACAGAGATGAAACATGGTTGACATCCACTTTTTCTATATTAAGTTGACAAGTAAAAAGAAATGCTTTAAACAGTATAAGTTAAAAAGGGAAATGTTACACATATATCCTCCCTAATGATCTGAGGGTTTAGGTGGCTGGGATCTGAAGAAGGACAATGAGGAGAGAATCAAGAGTAATTTGGTGACAGGACAAAAACAAAACAAATGCAGAACCTAAAAAAAGCCAAGGTCTTCTAATACAAAACATCTCAGTTTTCCCCTTATATTCGATGAACACAACCTGGTTCCTGGCTACAGTTGTTGTTGGAGAGGAAAAGATAATGCACCTGTTATATAGAAGGTCCTGTAAACCATATCAATGAATCTATGGGGGCAATTAGCTAGAAAATGAAAAGAGAAGTCATGCAAAAGCTTTTAAAAAACAGAACTATGATTTCCCCTAAAATCCAGGGATTTTCTGAAGAATTTATCTTACCCTCCATCACATTATCTCTATACTTTTGTTTTAGGTGACTTGGAAGAGATTTCAAGGGAACTTGTTTTTACTGTCTTTGACACATCTTTTGCAATATTATTGTTATTACCATAACAATCAACACAATTATAATATTTAACATAATATATTGATACAATATAATTAATAACATAGTTATATAAAATAACATAGACATTATTAACTAAAATTATATAAAGGATTTTGTGTTCCTTGCAGTTATACACAAATACAAAGTATTTTGTAAAAGATTTAGGAAGCAAATAACATATAGTAAGAATGTGCTTAATTAGCTACCAAGGATCAGTGGGACTCTTGCTATACTTCCTCCTGATATTGACTAATATATTTGAGTAGAAATGTTTTCTTCCCATTGCTGAGGATTTTAGCACTCTGTGGCTCTCATATGACAAGCAGAGTTTCCTCTCATTATGAACAAGTCCATTACTATTAATTAGCACCACAGATCATACTCAAGACAATCCTTGAAGGGAGTCAGGACAGCTACTCCCATTTTATATATTTCATATAATAATGGCAACTTAAGAGTTATCTAGTACTTTACAGATGCTGAGCACTTTATGAATGTTATCTTATTTGAACCTCAATCAGGGAGACAGATATGATAGGGATCATCCCCACTGTATAAAGCCTGAGCTGTTAAAAGATATATGTGAGGTCACACAATTAACTAGTAAGTGCAAGAGGAAGAAAATCTGTGTCATTCTAACTTTTAAGTTGAGCTCTTGTGACTCAATGCTGCCTTTCATGTTTTATGACCTTGATCATGGAAATATATTTTGCATGTGTCAAAATTCAGTGACTTAGCCAGTAACTAAAAACTATAATAAAGAAAAACTTAAAACATTTTATATATGAAGTCAATTTTCTTACCCATAAACTAGAAGATTCTTTTCAACTCTAAAACATTCACTCCTTGCATAACCCTGTGACTTGTCCTGAGGTCTCCGGGGCTTTGTACTAGGCTTTTCTTCTGAATCACTTTCCAAATCTGAAAATTCCATCAGCTCATCTTCTTTCACAGCACTATAAAGTCTAGTTTGCTTCCTCACTCTTGGAGTGTCAATAACCAGGTTGTTCTGAAACAAAAACAGAAAGAAATGTGAAACTTGTGAAAGACAATTCTACAGATAAGTATTTGAATGGGACTTTTACTCACCCGTCCATTTAAAGCATCAATATCCAACTCAGCTTTCTTAGCCCACTTCTGCCAAAAATTTGGATCATCCAAGGATATGTCTGTCCTATTTCCAGATGCAACAAAACTAGCCTAAAGGTTGAAGATATATATACATCAATATCATAGCTCTGTTTAAAAGTTGCTTATACACACACACACACACACACATTTCCTAAATTTAATCATTCATTCAATAAATACGTAACAGGTATTGAGCAACATCTTGATTTAACATTACAACAGCAAGTTATCAAGGAAAAGCAGTGGTTTTTCCTTTATTCCGCTGCTGCCTAACATAATCAGATCTCATTGTAACAGATTAATTCACACCTTAGCAAATGTAGAGCCCTTTCCTTCAGACTCAATAGTAATGGTGTGTGTTCGCCTCAGAAGGATCTGATCAATATCTTCTTCACAGAATTTAGACCCTTCGTCCTCTTCATCCATAAGTGCTCCATAAGCACCTTTGCGTAGAAGATCTTCTATTTCTTTCTTGGAAAGCTGCTGCACCTAAAACCAAGGAATAGAATGCATTAACACTTTATTTCACAAAGAGAGAAAGTAAAGCATAATACATAAAGAATGATACACATAAATGCCTAATCCACTCTGAGAATAAAATTATTTTACCCCAATAATTAGTAAAAGCTTAACAGTAAGCCAGGAATCAGTACAAAGTTTGGAGAAATTTTCTTTCTTTTTTTGTTTACCCCATTTGTAGCATTTTCTCTTCCACTCATGGATTGCAAAACGGCTTTATCCAGGCCAAGCTTCAAGCTCGCCTTGTCAAACATTTCTCTTTCATAAGAGTTTCTTGTGATTAACCTGTAGATTTTTACAGATTTGCTTTGTCCTATTCTGTGACATCTAGCCTGGGCCTGAAAGAAAAAGAAATTAGTGTGGGCTGGCAGGGAAGAATAATATCAATTGCAAGTTAAATAAATATAATTGATCCAATGAGTTTTGATTGGTTTAGAATATTAATAACACACTAAGATATTATTTATAATGTTTAACAGACTTAAAGTAATATAAGCTGGCTTTTTTGCATAAAGCATTATCAGAATTAAATAACAAAATTTTAAGTAATTGATCTTGTACTTATCTGTTTTACATATCATTTATTTTCTTCATATTTATTCAGTATATAAGTATATGTTATCCACACACCCAGACACACACACATTCACATACATGCACACACATACACACACATACATGACATCTTCTCTGTTAGAATGTAAACTTCTTACAAGCAGGGATTGTTTTATTTGCTACATTTGCATCACCAGAGCCTAGTACAGTGCCTGGCACACAGAAGTGTGCACACAGAAATGCTTGTTAACTGATCCTTTTTACTAAGGATCATAATAGTTCAATACTGCTTTTAAAAAGTAAGCAAGAACTGCCTCATGGATTTACCTGAAGATCATTTTGAGGATTCCAATCTGAATCAAAGATGATGCAGGTATCAGCAGCAGTCAGATTAATGCCCAAACCTCCTGCTCTTGTACACAGGAGGAAAACGAACCTATCAGAGTCAGGCCTAGAAAACCTGTCAATAGCTGCCTGACGAAGGTTGCCTCTTACTCTGCCATCAATTCTTTCATATGGGTACCTGAAATAGATTAATATTACAAAAGGGTCTGGCAGGTCATTTTGTGTTTCTCTAAAATCCTCATTCTCCTTGACTCAATACAAATTAGATATTCACACTATTCAGTATGATGGACATGTTTATTTACTTAGCAGAATAAGAATATGTAAATTCATAATTTGTTTGGGCTAAATTCACAATACGTTTGAGTTATAAGGGATCTTAAAGATCATTTCGTCAAACTCTTTCATTTTACAGATAATAAAAACAGTATTTGTTTCATAGCAAAGAGGGATTATCATTTTCTCTTTTTCTTCCCTCTCCTCCTGAAAACAAATTTCCCCTTCCAGTGTAAAATTTGGGTCATAGAATTAGCTCTCATACACAATACCAAAATAATTATCTAAATCAACTCAAATGCAATTTGTATTCTTGGTGAAAAATGCCTCTTACCTTCCCTGTACAAAAAAAAAAAAATAAATGGAAACCATGAACTAAAGGATAGCCCCGTAAGATCTACAAAGATAGTAGGTTGAAGTCATTATGCAAAACACAATTAAAGAGGAATGCCACATAATTCTATAGCTATGTGAGTGTTTCCCACCCTCCCCCTCCACCCTGATATCAGTTACATCACTGATATCAAACAAACTTTAGTGGTTCAATTTTCACTTCATTTATCATAAGTGCCATTTATATTGTCAAAAAGTTAATATATCTGTAAGTTGATTTTTATTTCATTTTTATTATTATCATACTGTTGCCCTTACCGTCTTTGAATGAGGTAGTCTTCCAGTATGTCCAAGCAGCGCACCATCTGGGAAAAGATAAGCACCCTGTGGCCACCAGCCTTCAGTTTTGGCAGCAGCTTGTCAATCAGTACTAGCTTGCCAGCAGCCTGGATCATTGCCTGGAGCTGAAAATCTGGAGAGTCTGCATTGTGTGTTTCTTTAAACTCTTCCAAAATTTTCTCTTCAGCACCTGCAGAGATTGGACAGCATTACGTGAATACTGTAAAAGGTTTTTATTACTAAAAACAATGAACTTGCTTTCAAGACCTGATGCAAGCTGTAGGAACGGTGTAAGCTCTATACTTGTATTTATGAACAAGAACAGAGCAACTTATTCCTAGCTAAGCCTATGCAAAAATATAAATGCACAGAAGGGATCAAAGTTTTAAGTATAACACATTTGAAGGAAAAAGACATTTTCCCAACAAACAAGTGTTTGCTGTCTGTAAAAACTGAATTTCAACAACAGACTGTCAAGCCAGAAGTGGCAGAAACAAGCCAATGGGCCAGATACCTACTGAAATTTTGGAAGCTAAATTGTTAAAGAAATGAAGAAATGTTTACTAGCTGAACACAAACACAAACAACCAAAATATGTTCTAGGATTAAAAAAATGACATTTTAAAAACTGGAGTACAAGTGTGGCAATTTTAGTTCATCAACACACATTAATATAGTCATTGACCAAAAATCAATACAAAGCAAGACTCATATTTCTAGGTCATTCAATCATTTTTTATTTCAGAAAATTTACCTCAAAGTATTTAATTTTTTTTCCTGGTAGTTAGCCAAGATAAAAACGCTACCTATAATTCTCCAAAGCTTTTTTATTTACATTGTGGAAAATATTTCACATAAAAACCTCTAAATCTGAAGTCCTCTTCCCCCATCTAAATCATATTTGGTACTTGTATTGAGATACTAGAAATGTACAAAAGAATGAAGTATTTTCTTTTTCCAAAACAGACTTTTGTTTTTGATGAATTATTTAGACAGTAGCAAACAAAATTTTCTAAGCTACTAAGGAATTTTAACTTAGAATTATAAAGCCCTGGTCTGATCTCTAATCATATCTGTGAAATAAATATGGCATGGTTTTTGATTAGAGTTAAATTCAATAAAATCTAGCCAGAATGAAAGTTTGAATGAAATAAAACTTTTTATGAGGTAGATTTTTGTCCATTACAAAGAGATTATAAATATAAAATAAAAATAAAAAACACCACCCAACAAGACTTTTCCTTGCCAGTCCCAGGAACTAATTTGTCAGTTAACAAATATTTATTAAATACCAACTACATGCAAGGTATGTGCTGAGCACAAACATTTGTAACCTCTTCCTCCCATTACTATTTTTTTCAATATCTGCACTGTGTGTGTATGTGTGTAAAGTATGTGGTCAGGTTCTAAAAAATTAAAGTATGGGAAGAAAAACATCTAATCAAACAAAACTGCCTTCATAAGTTGAAGACATAACTAACTATGCCCAGTGAAAGGTAACTAGTAGAAATCAACTCATGTTATGGTCATATGTACAAATATGATACATTAACTATATCTATATGTGTGTGTGTACACACACGTATATATTTTAGTGAGAACCAGTTTAAAGGGACTCGATTACTTCATCAAGAGCTAAAATTTTCTAGAAAACACTGCTTTCTTCTGAATAATATTTTAAAATTAGCATATAGAATATTTCAAAAATCTTAATGTGGTCTTAAGCTTTAATAGTTTAAATAAGAGATGGATAGACAAAAGGGTCTCTGGCAAGAGAAACAGCAGTGTTTCCAAATGGGATACTTCCCCCCCTTTTCTGCCCCACTCCAACAACTCATAAACCTATAGCATTTTGAGGTCTACAAAGTGTCTTCTCATAAAGCCCTGTCATTAAAGCGGTGTATTATTATTTTAATTTTTTTAGATGATAAAAATGAAATTTTGCTAAGTTTTCCATTATCCCATAGTCATATAGTTTGAAACCATACCTCTACACTTTAAATAAAATATTTACTCCCATCAACAACAATAATAATAGTCATAATCACCAACATTTATATAACACTTATTATGCCATTTGATCCTCACAATCCTAGGAGGCGGGTGCCATTATTATGCCCATTTTAAAGATGAAGAAACTGAGGCTAACAGAGGTTAAGCAATTTCCCCAGGGTCACACAGTCAGGAAAGTGTCTGAGGCTGTATTTGAACTCAGCTCTTCCAAATTGCAGACCCACTTTGAAAGGTTCTTAGAAAACAAAATTTTCTGAATATAAAAGACTAACCTTTTAATATCTGAGAGATGCTTTTGTGATATTTTAGTTAATAATTAATTACCGTGGGTACAAAATATTTTCTCATTCACAGTTAGCATATTATAGTCACAGATCACTATCAGAGGCCATACTGCTTCAAGTTTTCTCACGCCAAGTCCAGGGGTTTTCCCATTCCACCATATCAAGAAAATTATTACCAAAAAAATTAAGGTATTTAAATAAACTAAATATTCTGGGTATTTTTATTCATCAACAATTTATATAGTTATTTTGACAAAACAAGACCTAATTTAAAAAAAAACTAATTTAGGGGTGGCTAAGTGGCACAGTGAATAGAGCACCATCCCTGGAGTCAGGAGAACCTGAGTTCAAATCTGAACTCAGACACTTAACACAAAAACTAGCCATGTGACCTTGGGCAAGTCACTTAAACCCCGCTGCCCTCCAAAAAGCAAACAAACGAACAAACCAACCTAATTTAATGATAACTTTGAAAATCAATTAAACAAAAGCTAGAACTTTTGGATTCAATAGTAGCCTAAAATACTGTGTGAAGCAGATGAGTCTTCATGTTCTTTTTATTTAGACTAGAAAATAAAAAGGGACATCCCTGCTCTTCAAATTTCCCAAATATTGTTCAAATTAGAACGAAGGGGTAAATCAACTATTTTTAAATTAAGCTATTTTATCTGCCAGTAAGACTTAAGATTTATCATTTCAATTTTAAAAATTTAAATCCAGGTTCTTGATTTACTTTATTTATTTATTAAAGCAATCGGGGTTAAGTAACTTGCTCAAGGTTATGCAGCCAGTAATTTTGTGTGGGTGTTAAATATCTGAGGCCTGAACCAATCCCAGGTCTCCCGACGCTGGGGCCAGCACTCTTACTCACTGCGCCACCTGGCTGCCCCTTCTTGATTTACTTGTGTTAGGAGAGGATTCTCTAAAACATCATCATCAAATAAATCAGTATTTATTAAGTTATCCATCTTGAGCCCTAAAAGTTATAATAGTAGGCAATGTTAAGAGAAGGCTGCTAGATGTTAACGCCATAGTCCCCATTTATTAAAAATTATAGTACAGTAGGAAAAGAGCCATGGATTCAGAAGAACTGGATTTTAATTCTGGTTCCACAACTTAAGACAGACATCTGACCTTGAGCAAGTTACCTCTCTGAGCTTCAGCTTCCTTATGCGTAAAATGAAGATTAAAATATTTCTATAACCTATATAATCCCAGCCTCAGACACTTGATACACTTACTACTAGCTGTGTGACCTTGGGCAAGTCACTTAACCCCAACTACCTTGCCTTCCCCCCTCAAAAAAAATTTTTTTTTAAACAGTACAATCTTAAAAAAAAAAAAGGGCCGCTAGGTGCCACAGCCCTGGAGTCAGGAGGACCCGAGTTCAAATTCAGCCTAAGACACTTGACACATTTACTAGCTGTGACCTTAGACAAGTCACTTAACCCCAATTGTCTTGCCTTCCCCCTCCAAAAAAAAATAAAAATGCTACTTATTATAATCAGTGAGATAATAACTGTAAAGAATTTTATAAAACTCTGGATAAATATCAGCTATTATTTTCTTGCAATGAAGAACTGGCACTCATACTGAATATGGAGAACACTGACCAAAAACATGAATGGGAAATGGGTTACAACTGGCCATAAAGCTTATAGGGGCATCTAGGTGATGCAGTAGAGTGCTAGGCCTGGAATCAAGCTGACCGGAGTTCAAATGTGACCTCATATACGCACTGGTTTTGTGACTCTGGGAAAGTCACTTAACCCTGTTTGCCTCAGTTCTCATCTGTAAAATGAGCTAAAGAAGGAAATGGTAAATCATTCCAGTATTTTTTCCAAGAAACCCGCCAAATGGGGTTATGAAGTCAGACATGACTGAACATACATATGCATATAAAACCTTTTTGAAAAGGTTGCACATAGGGGCGGCTAGGTGGCACAATGAATAGACACCAGCCCTGGAGTCAGGAGGACCTGACTTCAAATCCAGCCTCAGACACTTGACACACTTACTAGCTGTGTGACTTTGGGCAAGTCACTTAACCCCAACTGCCTTCCAAAAAGAAAAAAAAAGAAAAGGCCGCACAAATATATTGTCTTATATACTGACTTATGAAATAAAAAGATTATGAGGCACCAAGCTAGAAGACCTGGAGGTTTAAGCCAAGGTTCTTACTTTTACTTCCTAGTTGTTTTTTTATACTTCCTAGCTGCAAGACTTCAGACAAATCACAAAATTCTCTAAGTATCAATTTCTTCATCCCTAAAAACGGGATAATTATTATAAGGAAGCACTTTGTAAACCTTAAAAGTATACTATATATGCATGTATATATAGATAAATATATACACATGCACACTTATAATGTCATTTAATTAGACACATATGAAATACTACTTAATATAAGGAATGTTTATTGGTATTCCTGAATCTCTTTGAGCTTTAACTTAACTTTAATTAAAACTCTTTCTACATGTACTGGAATTCTGCACATCAAATTTTATTTGAAGTCAGTAAATCATCATGTGGTGGTTAGGACTAAGTGAGGTTGGGTGTTTTTTTTTTTTTGTCATACAGGGACAATTTATCATAGATATTTAAGCGACATACAGAAGTCATCAACAGAGATGATTTTAAAATTTATATATATATATATATATATATATATATAATATATTCAGCCTGTGGTCTACTGTCACTGCTAGATCCTTTTCTTGTATGCTACATTTTTTAAACAAATGCACATCAAATTCATTTTCCCTTTTAAATGAAATATACCACAGTCATTTAGAATTTTAATCTTATCTTCTAAGGTTATAGACTTTCCTTTCCAGCTCCATATCATGCACTAATTTGGTATTCTTTGTTGTCTATCCTCTAGATTATTCAAATGAACAATAATTTATTAAAAGCCTACTATGTGGAAGACAGACACTAGGTTACAGGCTAAGGATACAAAGATAGAAACACTACAAACCCTAATCAAAAGGAATTTATAATCTAATGATGGAGGATGGGGGAGACAAGCAGATAACTAAGAAATTAGAGCAATAGAGATTAAAGAGATCAGGACAACTTTGGAGGAAGAAATGACCCTAGGGCAAGGCCCTCCAGGGAAGGGAGGTGGACAGAGAGAGGAACTGAGCCTAAACAGGATGGTGGATAGCATAAACAAGGCAGAAGAGCCTTAGAAAAACAAGGAAAGGAGAGTAATAGGAGGTGAGATGAGGAGAGACAGTTAGGGTAGAGCCAGGTTTTGGATGACTCTGAATATTGGAGACAGATATTTTAAGTATTAAAGTTTTTGCTAAAAAGCACTGGAAAATAAATAAACTTTTAGAAAATGCTAGTAATACACTGTCTGTAATACAATCTACAAAACAACTCTTCTGCTCAGGTGTGTGCCTAATAGCTACATTCTTCTGACCAGGGCTTTTCCCTTGGGAGGTATAACAAGGGGCTCTTGAATCTCTCTCTACAGCAAGTTTTGTCATTTTGATCCACATTTAGCTTTGACAAAATATGCAAATAAGGTTCAATATAATAAAATGTTCTATAAATTGAGTAAGCATATCACTGCTTTTCAAATGTTCATAGATGCATTTGTGATCAATAAAATACAAATTACTTAATTCACAGTATGGGTTTTGATTGCCAAAGAGAACACTTTGGGCAATCATTAGCTATTTTGACTACTAAATGAGCTGTACAGTGACAAAGCAATGTAAATAAGTCAACTAGCGTTTATTAAATACCTACTACATGCACGGAATTGTGCTAAACACCAAGGATACAAACAAAAGGGGGAAAAACATCCTTGATCTCATAGAGTTCACAATCCAATAGGGGCAACAACATGCAGACAAGATATAGTCAGGATATATTTGGGGTAACCTCAGAAAGAAGGCACAAAGATTAAGGAGGACTGGGAAAGGCTTCTTGAAGAAGGTGAGACTTTAGCTAAACAAAGTCAGAAGGAAAAAATGAAGAAGAGAATTCCAGACATGAGAAATAGCCAGTGAAAATTCGGGGAATAAGGAAATTGGAGTGATGTTTGAGAAGGAGAGCAAGGTGACCTATATCATTGAATCAAAGAGGAAGAAAAGGGACATTATGAAAGGTTTTAAAAGCCAAACTGAGGACTTATATTTGGTCCTAGAGATAATAGGTAGTCATGGGAGTTTATTGATTAGGGGGATTATATGGACAGGCCTGAGTTTTAGGAAGATCTCTGACAGCTGGGTGATGAATGGATTGGAGTATGGAGAGAGTTGAGGCAAGGACACTAACCAGAAGGCTACTGCTACAGGTATGAGGTGATGAGGGACTGCACTATGGCGGTGGTAGTGCCAAAGGAGAAAAAGGGGAATATATAAGGTAGGCTATGAAGGTAGAAATTTTTCTGATAAAGGTGAGAATGTGAAGTGGAGGATGGCATCTAAGTTATGACCCTTGATAGCTGCAATAACGTGGTGTTTGACACCATAATAGAAAAGTTTGGAAGGTGAAGGAGGAGGTTTGGTAGGAAAAGACTAGTATAGTTTTGGACATGCTGAGTTTAAGATGTCTGTGGGACATCCATTTTGAAATGTTCAAGAGGCAGCTGGAGATGTGAGACTGGAGATTAGGAGAGAGTTTAGGGTTGGATAAGTAGATCTGGGAATCAGCCTGGTAAGCTGATGAGAATATCAAGAGAAGGGAGAAAAGGATCCATTACAGAACCTTGGGGAGGGAGTGATCTAGATGAAGATCCAGCAAAGGAGACTGAAAATGAGCAGTCAGACTGGTAGGAGGAAAACCAGGAGAGTAGTGTCACAAAAAGCCTAGAGAAGAGAGTATCAAGAAGATGGTGTTCAAAGACTGTTGAGAGGACAAGGATGAGGACTGAGATCAATTGTCATAGATGATTAATTACCATTAGATACAGCCATTAAGAGATCATTAATGACTCTGGAGAGAGCAGTTTTAGTGAAATGACTGAGTCAAAAGAAAAACAAGAAAGAGTTAAAAAGACAGGGTGAGCAAAGGAAATGGGGGCAGATAGAGATGGGGGGGGGCCGGGAGGCCCCTTGGAGGAAGGTGTTGCTACCATCTGTGTGGCTAACTTAAGTCAACAAGATAGCCAGAAAACCTCATGCATTAAGAGAGGCATAGCATAGACAAAGGGGGAAGCTACAATCCAGCTGTACTCTAATCTGATTAGAGCACATCTGGAGTGATGTGTACAGTTTTAGGTGCCGCATTTTAGACAGGATATTGACAAGTTGGAGCAATATCCAAATGAGAGTTAACATAAAAGTGAAGTGACTCAATGTCATAAAATAAGAGAACTGGCTGAAGGAAGTGGGGATGGAGAAAAAGAGAGCGAGAAAATGTAGGAGAGACAGGATAACTGTCTTCAGCCACATGAAGGGTTGTGATGTGGAAAATGAACCAAACACGTTTTATCTGTCACGAGAAGACAGAGCCAGGAGCAACTGATGGAAGTAACAGAAAAGCCTCAACTTCTGCAGAGGTAACATTCCTGCAACCACCAAAAACTGTAATCTTTCACCAGATATTGCGAAAAATAACACTTTTCTGCATACAATTCTTTATAATAAAACATTAATTCTGATATCATGCTGTTTTTTTCCCTAGCAGTAATCACGAAATAGCCCACAGAATTGGAAGAGGGAGGCAGCACTGGATGGGAAGGGGAGTGGTGATGTCAGAAGAACCCTGAAGTAAAAGAGGGAAAGGGGCAACCTGTCACCTCTAATCTTCCTTTCAGCTCAGTGGTGGAACTGTTCCCTGATGAAAAGCACATGCCTCAATGGCAGGGGCAGCAGGGAAGGTGGGATGCTGGCTGAAGAGAGGGCAGGGGTGACCACCATCTTATTTACCCACAAACTTATTGCTTTTCCAGTTTTTCAATTCCTTTATCACATCCTTGAGAAGTTATTTTAACCCTTTCTGGAGCAAATTCACAAACCCTTTTTATGAAAACTTTCTTCCTTTTTGCAGATATAATGAATTGTTGATTTGTTAACATCAAACTTTAAGTCAACAGTGACTGCAGACATTCCAGCATGAAGTTTATCTAACACCTTCTTTTTTTCTCACTGAGCTTCACCCCTGATTTTGCACACTTGGGCTTAGAGCCCAAAGGACTTGCACTATGCTTTGGGGGCATAACTGCAACATAAAGCTTGAATTTTGAGAAGGGTGAACAAGATCCATAAAGAGCCTAGCAAGATACCAGGTGTTCCACAAACTTGTGTGCACTGTGCCTCTCATTTTTTTTTCTCCATTGAACACAGTGGTGGATGGGCGATGGGAAAATGAAAATGAGGTTACTAATAAAATCACAGGACTGCTAGAAGTCAAAAAAGTCAAACACCGAACGAAATGTTGAGGATTGACTATACTTCCCACTCATCAGAGTAGTCCAAAAGTTGAAGAGAGTTTAGAGTTAAAGGGATTCCCACTCAAGGACAGGCTGGACCAAAAGACCCTCTGAGAGACAATGATTCTATGAGAATATATTTGCAGTCTTAATATAATAGTGATATTAGGGCTATATTATGGGGTTGCTATAAAGATGAACTCCTTGTGGATGGGAGGAGGACAGGGAACTCTAATGTCTGAATTCCTTGAAAGGGGTGGCTAAGTCCCATTAAACCACTTTGGCAGAAGAACTCCATTTTTGCCTCTTGACTAGCAAGTTCTCAGGCATGGATTTATCCATTTATCCATTCAGTAAGCATTTACTTCACCCCTAATATGAGCCAGGAACTTTGATAGCCACAAGAGATCTAAGATGAAAGAAAATCCCTGTCCTCAAGTAGTATACATTCTATTTGGAGAAAGAGCATGTAAATAAATAAGAAAGTACCATATATACACACATACATACATATACACAGCACACACATACATACATACATATATACACATATATATGTGTGTATATATATTAACTGTGAGTGAGGGTGAGATATGGAAAAGCCTCATGTAGGAGATGACATGTGAGCTGAGCTTGGAAGGAAGCTAGGGATTCCAAAAGGCAGAGATGAAAAGGATTGCATTCCAGTAATAAAGGACAGCCCTTACAAAAGTAGGGAGATGAAGGAAATGTCACATATGGGGAACAGCAAATAAGGTATTTTGGCTGAAATATATGGTATATGAGGGAGAATGAAACCTAAAAAGATGAACTGGAGCCAGATTGTGAAAGGTTTTAAATACCAAACAGAGATGGTTATATTTAACTTCAAAGCAACAGAGAACCACTAGAGCTTTTTGAGTAGAGTAATGACGTGGTCAGATGTGTTATTTCTGCAGTTGGATGAATACTAATACCGAAAGCAGTAAAATTAGTTAAGATGCTACTGCAATAGTCCAAGCAAGAGGGCTGAATCCAGTTCTTAGCAGAATGTCTGGCACACAAAAGTGCTTAATAAATATTTGTTGACTTAGCTGAACTTGGATAGTGAACATGTAAGTGTAGAGAGGGGACTGGATCCAAGGGACCATAGATAGAATTGACAAGATTTAATAACTGGCTGAATATGCCTGGGATAAGAAGGCATTAAGTGTTTAGGAGAATTCCACAGATCTGGATGACCAAAAAGGTGATAATGTCCTTGACAGAAATAGAGAGGTTAGGGAGAGGATCAGCATTTTGATGGAATTATAAAATGAGTTCAATTTGAACATACTGAGTTTGTGATGTCTACAGGACATTCAGTTCAAAGTATCTCACTGGTACTGTGGGATTGGAGTTCGGGAAAGAGAGACTAGCAATGGATATACACATCTGGGAATTATCTGTGTAATAAGCCATGAAAGTTGATGAGTACACCAAGAGGGAAGAGTTCCCAGGTCAGAGCTTTGAGGGGATACCCACAATAAAGTATGGCTTCTACATGAGGGCTTTCCTGTTCACCCCAGATGCTACTATACTCTCTCTCTTTGACTCTCTCATATCTCCCATTGCTAGATTACAAACTTCTCAAGGGCAGGGACTGTTTCACATTTGTCTTGGTATCTTTAGAACCTAATCTTCATCTTAAGTGTCTGGCACATATAAAAACAGGAAATTACCACAAAAGCCCAGAGAGTATTCAGAAAGAAAGAGTGGTCAATCATGTTAAATCTTGCAGAAATATCAAGAAAAAAAGATGATTATTAGATTCAGCTATTAAGAGATACTGGTATCTGTAGAGAGAGCAGCTTCAGTTGAATGATAGTAAAAGTTAGACTGTAAAGTAGCAGCAATGGATGTAAACAACTTTTTCTAGGAATTTAAATGTGAAATATAAAGGTCAATTTCAGGGGGAGAACAGTGTCAAATGAAGGAGTTTTTTTTTTCTTTTAAGGAAAAGGGAGAGCTGGATTTATTTAAAATCAGTAGATACAGAGACTGAATGCTAAAGAAAGAGGATGACTGCAGCAACAACTTGCCAAGAGACAGAAGGGTATGGGATCAAGAGTACAAGTAGAGAATAAGGGCTATATCCTCAGGGATTGGAATAAAGGAGCAAAAACTAAGGGATCAGGGCGGCCAGGTGGTGCAGTGAGTAAGAGCGCTGGCCCTGGAGCCAGGAGACCTGGGATTGGTTCTGGCCTCAGATACTCAGCACCCACACAAAATAACTGGCCGTGTAACCTTGAGCAAATTACTCAACCCCAATTGCTTTAAAAAAACAAACTGAGGGATCATATCTAAGGGCTTTGAGATAAAGGACAGGAAAAAAGAGGGATAGTATGTGCTGTACACAAAAATTATGCCAAAATATGCTGACAATTTCCCCTAACTGGGTTTGCTCATTCATCCTCCTGTTTTCCCATCCAACTATATGAGTTCAACAGCTCATTTTACCTTTTACTTATGACTACTGCAGTTAGATCTGGATCTAGACCTGAATCCAGACTAATCCAGTTCCCAACTAGTTAGCCTACATTCATATTCTTGTTTTAATCTACCTCTGCACCCTACCATCCAAGATGAATCTTCCTAAAAGATAACTCATTCACAAGTTTAATAAAAACAGCCTTTAAAAAATGTTTACAAAGCAGTTTCCTCACAAAGATCTGGAATTTTGAATAGTGCAAGTTCTATCATCCCCATTTTATAGCTGAGGAAAATGAAGTTTTGAATGTTCAAGAGACTGAAGCTCACATACTGTGAAAGGCATAACTTGAGTCCAAGTTTGATTCTCAAACCTTGCTGCCCTTGTTTAAAAATTTTCAATAATGTTCCACTGCCAAATGTATAAGGTCCAAATTCTTGAGCCTGCCATTTGAGGTACTCCTTTTTTAAGCCCTAACCGATTTTTTCTTTTTTTTTTTTTTTATAAGGAATCGGGGTTAAGTAACTTGCTCAAAGTTACACGGCCAGTTATTTCTGGGTGTGGTGTTGAGTATCTGAGCCCAGATTTGATCCCCAGGTCATCCCGACACTGGAGCTGGGACTCTTACTCACTGAGCCACCTGGCCACCCCTAAGCAATTGGGGTTAAGTAACTTGCTCAAGCTTACATGGCCAGGTGTTTCTGGGTGGGTGCTAAGTGTCTGAGCCCAGGATTCGATCCCCAGGTCATCATGACGCTGGAGCCGGTGCTCTTACTCACTGTGCTACCTGACCGCCCCCCTAACAAATTTTTTCTAACCTACCTCCCTTTGGACAATTGGGGTTAAGGTACTTGCTCAAGGTCATATGGCTAGTGTGTGTGTGTGTGTGTGTTTTAAGTGTCTGAGGCCAGATCCAAAACCAGGTCCTCTTGACTCCAGGGCCAGTGTTCTATTCACTGCGCCACCTAGCCACCCCTCCCACTGTGTTTCTATATATCCAGCAAAGTTGTTGGATTTGCCAGCTCTCAAAGAAGTCCCATGCTTTCTCCACTCCACTGTCTGAATCTAGATAGTCTCCCCCATCCCTTCCAGACTTCCTGGGCTCAGTAAATGTATCAGAATCACTCTTATCCTTCAAGAACCAGTTCCAATGCTACCTCCTCAGTTCATTTATGTCTCTCTTATAGTAAATACTTCATTTGTGGCACTTAACACATTATCTTTTAATAAAGTTATTTGAATACACTGTTGATGGAAATAGGATGGTACAGGGGAAAGGTGGTAGATTGGAAGTTAGATGACCTGAGATTAAGTCCTGGTTCTTCCTTTTATCTCTTTTACCTTTTGCCTCTGTGATACTGGGGAATTCCTTTAACCTCTCTAGGCCTCAATTTCTCCAGCTTTAACATAAAAGGGTAGAGTTACCTAAGTTCTAAAGTCTTTTCAAGCTCTAAATCCATGGTCCTATGATTCCCTTGATTGTAAGGGACTATATTCTCTTTGGCTTTTATCTCTCAGTACACTGCACAAATCAAGGCAATTATTTGGTGCAGTGGATAGAGAGCTGGGCCTGTTCAAGAACACTCTTCTTTGCAAGTTCAAATCTAGATGCAGAGACTAGCTATGTGACCCTGGGCAAGTCATTTAATCCTGTTTGCCTCAGTTTCCTTATCTGTAAAATGAGTTGGAGAAGGAAATGCCAAGCCATTCCATTATCTTTACCAAAAAAAAAAAATCCCAAATGGAGTCACAAAAAGTCTACACAAATGAAAAATTATTGAACACATTGTACATAGGAGATAGTCAATGTACATAGGAGATAGTCAAAATGGTACATAAATTTTTTTTTTTACCTAACACAATCATCCATATACCAAAACAATTTGGGTGAGAAAAATTATCAAGTCATTAATGATTGACATAAAATAGTTTTGTATCAAAGTTACCAGTTATCCTCTACATTCAAGGGGAGAGATATTCTAGAGGTCCTTCACTTGTCAGGGACCCCTCACCAACAGAAAAGTCTCAAGTATGCATTCCAAACACAAAATGCTTGGGGACAGAGAGCTGCCCACTCTATCCAATGCTTTCTTCTTTCCAACGTTTTTCCAATTCTTCTGACTTAATCAGGACAAATACCTCAATTAGCTGATGATCTCCCTTTATAAGCTTCCTGTTATACTCAGTCTATAAGAGCTGCTAATCTCCTTTTAAACTAACATTCTATGCCACAATCTCAGCTGTGTCTGCAGCAATCATGAGCAGATAGCCATGGGCAGGGGAAGGCTGGGGCTGGCAGTGCTGGACACCCATTCAAAGGTAGTTTTAAATCAGTAAGTTCTACATAATGCAATGAATATTCAACAGGTATAATGTACTTTGGCCAGAAATCAAATAAGCTCAAAATAGGTAGGCTTACCATTTATAAGGTATGGATGATTGCAGCATTTTCTCAGTTCCATCATAGTGTTTAAAAGGTTAGGGACATTAGCCTGACCACCCCCTTTGGAGAGAAATGTGAAATTTTTCTCCAGGATGGCACGGTAATATTTCTTTTGAATGTTGGTTAATTCAACTTCAATAATAGTTTCTTCTTTGGGGGCCAAATTCTTCTCTACATCCTCCTTGAGGCGTCTTAACATCATTGGCTTCAGAATAGCTTGAAGCTTTTGCACCTAAAAAACCCCAAACAAAACATACTTTTGGTAAATAAGTGCATAATGATTTAACCCATATACGAAAACTACCAATTTCAAGATGAAACACTGAGAGCACATATGTCTACCAATAACTTGAAATCAATTTTTTCTTTCCCAACCCTTTCAAATTGTTCTGTTGCGGGAACAGTCCGTGCATAACTGAAACCCATGAAAATTGAATGGTTCAATTCACACACACACACACACACACACACACACACACACACAATTCCATAACTTGAGAATATACCATTTATTTTGTATATATCATGTACGCACAGTTCTTTGCATATTGTCTCCCCATTAGAATGTAAGTTCTTTGAAGGGAAGGATCATATATTAACCTTTTTTTTTGTATCCCCAGTGCTTAGCATAGTGCCTAGTACAGTTAGTGCTTAAAAAATGCCTGTAGAGGAAAAAGTGTTGTATCTCCAGGGCTTAGTGCAGTGCTCGGCATGGAGAGAGTGTAAAGTAAGTGCTTTTTTGTTCAATTGACCTGGAATAAGGAGACATGAGATCAAGTGTCAGCTCTGACACTGGTTTTGTCAGTTATTTAAACTAGTTGTAAAGTAGGAATTATGATGATGATGGTGATAACTAGCATTTATATACACTTAATATTTGCAGAGTGTTTTAAATATTATCCTATTTGATTCTCACAATAACACTTGAGTTAGATTATATTATCCCCATTTTACAGAAGAAGAAACTGAGACTGAATGAGATTAAGCGATTTATCCACAATAATGCATTTAGTAAGTATCTGAGGTAGTATTTGAACTTGGGTCTTCATGATGCTAACTTGTGATGAAAGTAGTTTGTGAATACTAAATAACTATATAAAATATAAGTTAAGAATTATTATAATTTTTAGCATGCAAAGAGACTGAAGCATGAGGCAATTAAGTCATTTACTCAGGGTCACAAAACTTGTAAATTCTAGAACCAGGATATGAACTGTGGATTTCAAAACTAGGTGTCTTTCCAATAATAATGATGTTATGCTTGTTACTGTGCCCCATGGAAAGTAACTCTAAATATGAAGATTCTGAATTTATTGTCTTACAATTGTCTAAAGAGTAAAAAGGCCTGTAGACTCTATATAGCTGCTGTTCAGCCCTGAATTTCATTTTCCGTCAGCAGATCTCCTCAGCCTTGGAATCTATGGAAAACTTTGCCCCCACACCAGGTACTCTTTGGTAGGTACCTCCTCCCTTTCTCAGCTTCTTTTTGTGTGTGTCTTCTTCCATCACATTGTGATTTCCTTAAGGGCAGAGATTGTTTCTTTTTCTTATTTATATCCCCACAGCTTAGCACACTGCCTGGTAGACAGCAGGTACTTAATAAATGTTTGTTGAATTGAACTGAAACTGAATCCTAAATAGTATTAAAATTTTAAGAAAAAATAACCCAACATCAATCAAAGCGTTTTGTTTGCCTTTAACCATAGTGGTATTAGGAACTAAGGTTGAAGATCACAATATAGGAGCATTGGGCATCTACATAGAAAAGAATGACACATGTTATAGCTCTCTCCTGCTTCTGAGTAACTGCTAAAGTAAAAGGCACCTAGGAGGGGGATCATGTGACCTCCAAACTCCTACTTTCTTCCTTCCATTTGACTGATAATGAAAAAATATTCTGTATGCTGAGCCACATAAATTCAACTATTACCCAAAAACTTTGGTACCCAAAGACAAAAAGTTGGGAATGGCACTAGGAAAAAAACTTAAGGTCAACATGATATTTCAGCTTAAACAGAACTTGAGCTTGTAGTAAAGCTTATATAGTAACTTTGCAAATGCTGGATAGTCTAATACATTTTAAAGAATTTTAAAGAATGCAAGTATAGTAATACTAGACTTGTCAAGCAGTCAGACTTAAAAATCCCTAACTTCCAGGGGCAGCTACAAACCTTGAAATAAGCATAAAAGTTTCACAAAGTCCATGTATTTTATTCAGCCCCCTTTCCTATACATGATAATTTATTATATTGTTTCCTTTGCAAAATCTTTAGTTCTGCCTTAGATCATATAATGAATAGGCAGCTAAATAGTATAAATTGAAAACCAGGAGAGAGAAAAGGAGATGGGGAGAAAGGAGACCAAAAAATGGAGAAGATGAGGCAGAGAGGGTTAAAAGAGTTGGCAAAAACCTAGTCCAGGTATAGACATCTCCAGGTATAGACATTTCATAAGCCATGCATACACAATAAATAGCAAGGTCTAGTCTCAGACCATTTAGCATAGCAGCAAATAGTTCTCAAAAACCTCAATAACCCTTGAGAGCATCATTGAAGAGGAGAGAAAGCAGATCTACCAATTAATGCAAACTCAGGGAGTTCAGGAGATAGGAAGCCCTTTTTTTTCTTTTTTCAAGGTATTATAGAGGTGTTTAATCAAAAAAAATGAAAAATCTGCTTAGAGCTCTTAGAGAGGTCAAAGCTACCCTATTAATGTATACTCAAATACAGAAAAAGATACCTATAGTTAGAAGTATTTTTTAACAACAAGTGGTAGAAATAACAGTTCAGGGCCTTAAGAGCTATCTGGTGAACTGAGGTAAAGGCAGCTGTGTATTTCCTCAAGGTCAGTCAGATGTGAACTATCAGCAAGTCCTTTATCTTGCAGAAAATTGTTAGTCTGCTACTTCTTCACCCTGGGACTAGATGAGCTAGAGATGTCATCTATAGACCCTATTCATGATTGGGTATAGAGGCAGGTTTTCAAGGAGACAACTTTCCACCTCAGGATATCACTGTCTAACAGCAAAGTGCACTAAATAATATTTATGATGATGACCTTTATCAATCAATATAAGAAAGAAATACCTGGGAGTGAGAAAGAAAAAAATTCCATTTTAAATGATAAAAATTATTTTATGGCATTTCAAAAACTTCAATTATCTAAGAAATTTACTGAATAACAAGGAGCCTTTTCATCCCATATTACTATTCCAGGCATAGACTTTTTAATTATTTTTTAAATTGTTGATATCTTTTATTTTTACATCATCATTTATGAATATAAACCTACTCAATAAGCTATCCACAGGAAAAAAAGATTAAAAAGGAAAAGCAGGGGAAAAAAGAAGTTCAGGTAAGCTAACCAAACATAAACTGAGTGTATCAAACTCAGAGTGCCCTATTTCTGCCCCAACCCCTGCAAAAGGAAGTGAGGTCTGATATAGACTTTTATCCATCCATTTATTTGTGATTTTTTTCTTCAATTTTTTATGTTTAGTCTCAAATTCTCTTCCTCTATGTACCCCTTCCCACATCCATTGAGAAGGTAAGCAATCAATGACCCATTACACAAGTTAAGTCAGAAAAGAGCCTTTCTTTCTTTCATTCTTTTTTAAAAAAATCATTATCTATTTGTCATACTTATTTCAAAAAAAATTTTGAGTTCCAAATTCTCTCCTTCCTTCCCATCCTTTCCCCCATCCATTGAGAAGGCAAGCAATATTACATTAATTATACATATAAAATCATGCAAAACATATTTCCATATTAGCATGGCATAGCTTTTCAACAAATAATAGCACATATATGATAAATACCTGCTCTTCTGTTTTCAGATCGCCAAATTCTTGCATGAAAGTGGTTTCTGATGGAAAGCGGGTTGGTTCTAAGAAATGAAGCAAGCTAAAGAGCTCTTCCACTGTGTTCTGTAATGGAGTACCAGTCAACAGCACCTTGTGTTCCTATTAGAAAGCAAAAGAGGGAGCTGACCAAAGTGATTGTAATATTAATTCTTAAGATTGGAACCTCTTTAGAGTTAAATTTCTCCACCTTAACTCTCTACAGTCAGTCAGTCAACATCTGAGGACCTACCATTAGTGGAGAAAAGCACTGTGGGAGGCAAAAAAGCGAAGAGAAGACACAGGAAAACATAATTCAATAAGAATACAGACTGGAAACAAGTACACATGAAACTTTTCCAGTTTCATAGATTACAATATACATGACTGAGGAGAATTATTGGGTCAATCTCTTAGTTCCATGGTACTTTAGGCCTAATAAGGCTCAATGATCTCTCCCAAACTCAAATTTCTCACTAACATCCCTAGCTTCAGACAGTGTTTGTTTCTCTGGTTAACACACAGAGTTGTCATTTTTCCATCCCCTTCCTGTGGGACTTATAGAGACAAAATGCCATAGCATGTGAAGGATTGTGCTTGAAAATTTACTAGGCAGCAAAGAGATCAACCTTGTCCTAAATTCTCTAGTCTCTATTTATTATACAAGTACTAGCTTATAACTTTATGTTTGAGGGAAAGTCATACTTTTATTAAAACTGAGTCTTCCTTCTTTTTTTCTTTTTAACTCTTTGACTATTATTCCTTTCCTTCAATAATTTTCTAGCTTATCTAGCATGAGGATCCCTTTTTAACATCAAAAAAATTTGTACTTGTACTATTAGTAACCATCTAGGGATTGAGAAGATACATGAAGGAAAAAAATGGGAATAAAAAAATACATAAGGATAAAAAGATAGCACAAATTCTATAAAATGTAAGGGAATTTGTAATTCATCAATCATCTCTACATATATTTGAAAAGAGCAGTACATGTTTGTAAAACATACTGATTTGGTCTCTTGTGCATACTTTTTTCATAAGTTAAGTAAAAAGTCATATTTTATTGGAGCTCAATAAAAATCAAGACAATGCTTGATGTTAATATAGATCATCAAGTTTGAAGTGTCTATGGCTTACAGCTGGGATGACTTTCACCTATGGCTCAGTATCCTTTCTTTTGACTTTCTTTTTTGTAGGGATTTTTTAACCTTACTTTAGGGAAATCCTATACCATTCTATTATCATCCATTCTCTGAACCATCCAGAACAAAAAAGGTGTGTTGCAATTACTAGAACTGTAATAACACTGGTATGATCATACTTAGGAGCCTCATTAGTCTTAACTTTATTTCACCTTTTCATGCAGTCTTGCTCTTCAACAATGCTAATTTTAAAAATTGGTGCGGAACATTCAGTGTTCATTTTGAAGCCTGAAAGCCAACAATGTTTGGATACAAAGTAACTTTAGGTGTTCAATAAATACAGACTGAACTGGAGTGCATACCAAGGGACATGTTAGCTTACTTAGAATCTATTTTATTCTTTATCTCTTAATGAATCCATCTGATAATGTGGTACCAGGCTTACAGATTGATTATATGCTTATGATTGTTTTGCCCACAGTGTGTAGGGCTCCCATGACTTAAATATGCTATTTTCTTGTCTTCAGACTTAATGAATCAATTGCTTATGTATTACATCTGAAAACATTCAAATTCTTTTTTGCAGGACTTCGGATACAGACTTGTGTGTGGCAAAATCACTGCTACACTCAGCTGCTGAATAATTTTTCAAAGAATTGCCAAATTGCCAAAAGAACTGAGTGGCCATCTAGTCCAATTTCTGTCTTCAAAAGAATTCCTATGACAACACAGTCGACAAGTATTCATCTAGCTTTTCCTCAAAGACCATCTATAAGATCCTCAGGTTCTTTTGAGTAAGATCATAGACTGCTGAGATAGAAAAACTTTAGGGTTGCTTCTAAGTTCATTACTGCAACTTTTTTAGTGGCATGATATAAAATGTTGAGGTGTCAATTCATAATTTCAGAAAAGAATCTAATATCTTTTTTTTTTTTGGTTACAAAATGAACATGAGGAGAAGAGCTTCTTTTCATCCCTTCCTTTCCTCTCTCCCCACCAGGCTTCTTGAGCACTATTTGAACCTAAGAGCTACATATAAGAAGGTGAAAAAATATGGGCATTAAATTGATGATGGGAAAGATCAAATAACTTATTATTAACATAGGATCATATAAATGTCATGGAATAGATATAGGCTGTATATATAGCTTATCACTTCTAAGCTCAACTATGCCAGCAGATATGGCAGCAGACCCATGAACTTTATAATTCTTTATAGGTCTGACTCAAATGATGTCCATATAATTGCATTTCAGCAGTCTTTTATTTGTGTAGGGCCTCCTAACAATGAAAGGTGAGAAAATAGGATCACTGAACTACTACCATCTCTGCCACATTCCTTTCTTATCAATGACAAATTAGGAAAAATCATTGCTTTTCAAAGTCTAAGTTAATTTTTTTCTTCTTTTTAAAAAATAGCACACTAGCAGACAATATTCCTTGGGTGGTAGCATGTTGTTTATGTCTATGACAGTGGGGGGTTTGGATGGGAGGGGAGAGAAGGTGAAGGATTATCAGTGGTCTTTGTTTTGTTTGAGCAATTGCTTTATTTTGGTATCATTCTAATCAAACCAGTCTTGGTGACAACAGTTCACTATCCCTACTATAAATGCAAATAGCAATCCGGAAGATGTCATCTCAAAACCACCACATACTATTTACACTGTGACCTACTGCTGGAAGAATGGTCAGAGAGGATAGATTTAATGTTGTTTTAAGCTGCTTTTAAGTGAGGGTTTTGTGCCACTTGGCAATGATCATTTCAGAAATGGACATGTGTTCTTCTGCAGTCATCGAAATTTTCATAGTCTAATTTCACACAATGAGATTACTTAAGATGTCATTTCCTCCCTAATCTCAAATACATCTTTCTTAAAGGAAAGACATGACTACTGTTTATCACCACAGGATAATATTCAGCACATTAATTAATATTAAAATCATTTCAGCTACAGTTTCTAATCCAATGACTTCTCTGAATTTGAGTCTCACTGCATGCAAAACTTCTTCATAGGCAATAGATCAATTCCTAAAAATCAGTAAACATAACTGCATATGATTAAATACAGGGATAAAGGAAAATTTAGCAGCAAAATTAAACATGTTGAACATGAATAAACTACTTTTAGAATTAGATGATTTAGTAACCACAGATAAATGGGTATATATTTAGGAAGCACCAGTCTCACAACAGACTTTACATTGTTATAGAATAGACATCGTTATAAAAACCAAGGCCTTTCTAAAGAATATAGGTTTCTGTTCTGGAATATCAGTCTGTATAGTTTCACCATAATAGAAAAGATGATAGGACTCTATAGATAGTTGGAAGGGACCTAAGAGGGCCTCTGTTTTAATCCCCTCATTTTAAGAAGAGTAAAATGAGTCCCACAGAGGTTAAATCACTTACTCAAAGTCACATAAGTAGTAAGTGGTAGAATATAGATTTCAACCCAGGGCTTCTAAAGCTAAATTCATTCTAAATCTGTTTTCTCCTATACCCAATTCATATTTGGCCAGAAATGTTCTTCCTTTAGTAGGCCCAACTACTTTCCTTTTTCAAAGCAACAAAAATGTTGGGGCAGGGGGGCTCCCCTCACAACACTGGATTAGCCACCAAACAATCTAATTAAAAAAACAACAACAGCAACATCCTGTATAGATATATTTTTTTTAATGTTCCTTCAAGATAGAATGAACAGTGTCATATGGAATAGGGCTGCCCAATCTGGCAGGTTATCTTTGAACTGACTAAAAGTACATACCTGAGTTATAATTATTAGTAACACTACATACTAAGAAATGTCTAGTAGGTATATACTCAATTCTCTTTTAAGCATAATTGGATTTTCTGTAAAAAGTAATGAGGCTAGGCAACAGCCTTGTTTGTGTCCACCAGTGTCTGTGCATACATTTATGGAAGGGGAGGAAAGAGATGGGGCCGGGAAGGAGCAGATGTTATAACATAGAAAAACTGGTTAGTTAAAACTGAACAACAGTTTGAGAGATTGCTATCACTGCACAGAAATGAAGGAACTCAAGTTAAAGCTATTAACTTTGAAGAGGAAAAGATCATCTGAGTTTAAAAGGGTGTTAGAATAAAGTAAAGAAAGGGAAAAGAAACAGAAAAAAGAAGGGTAAAATTTACATACACATTTCCCCCTTTTCTCCTCCATGCACCCCACTCCAATATATAGAAAGTATGATAGATTTTCTATTCCCTTCCATTTAAGTCTTAAGAGAGTCAGTTTTCAGGAGCGAATTTAGGAGATTTGTAGAATATCCTCCATTATCAATATTTATCTATAGTGAAGAATGTAAAACTAAGAAAATGTAGACAACTCCTTCCCAAGTCGTTTTAAATAATTTTTTTTTAAGTTAATTTAGGGAAATAAATATTAAACAGTTTCAGTGTGAAATACAATCACATAATTATATGTCTAGAGCTGGAAAAAACCTCATAAGCAAACGAGTCCAATCCCTTCCTTTTACAGGCTCAGAAACTGAAGCCTAAGTGTTTTGCCCAAAGTCTCATGGGCAATAGGTCCTTTGGCTACAGAGCCAGTACTCCTTCCATGTTGCCACACTGCCTGCTATATTCTGTGGCTTCTTGGGAAATTATAGCTGCCAATGTCAAATTGTACAACCAGGAAGAACAAGGATATTTTTTTTCATAGAAGATCAGACTCACTACAACAGTAAAGGGCTTAATCACAACCATCAATAGATTCTGTAAATAGAGTAACCACAAACCAAAGTCACAGCCTTAACCTGAATCTGATGATTTCTATTCATGATGTCAGTAGTTTTTAGTCACACATATTTGCAGACATCACAAACAAAAGTAATTTTTTTCATAAAAATAAAGATGGCGACATTATATGAACACTTACCAGGTCCATCATCTTGAGTCCCTCCAACAGTTTACAATTCCTATTCTTCAACCTATGGGCTTCATCAATGACTACACAGCGCCATGGAATGTTCCGCAGCTCAGGACAATCAGTCAAGATCATCTCAAATGTAGTGATGATGGCATGAAACTTGTATGACCCCTTTATAACTCGACCCTGTTAATAAGAGAGTACTGATTTAATATATTAGCTTGCAGTTTAATGAAACAGATTAAATATAGTGTTTTAAGAATAAATAGCCCCCATTTATGAATGGGTTATGTTCTGAAAATTCATTGTGACTTGTAACTCACTTCCTTGCAGGAACAATGCTATGCATGGTGATTAGGTTTCCCAAATCCAAACACCGAAGCTTATATGTATCATAATGTATTTGAAACAAAGAACTACATTGTGTATAACAATATTTCTAGAAGATAAATCCATTCAGAGTACATATTTCAGATGCTACTAGTACATCACCCCCCCAAAGCCCTCCACTGTACATCAAGACTACAGTCTCTTCTAGTTCCAAGTCATCAGAGGTGACTCCCATGGTGAAGGTCAAGGACAAAGGTTTCAAAGGACATGGCTAGGAATTGGGACTTTAGATGTTTAGGAGCAAGAAACTATAGGCTCTGGGTCTTTCTGCTAGAATAAACCCCAAAGATACCTCTTAGTCCCAAAAAATTCCCAATCAACTCTTTTCTGCACATCTTCTTCCCTTTTCACCATGAACCTGAGATCTTTTCCAATTCTAAGACTCTATAATGGAGGGGAGCCAAGATGGCAGAGTACAGGCAGCAACCAGCTTTTCCAATATTTCTTTCCAAAGAATGTTAAAATAACTCCTTCAATCAAATTTTGGAGTGGCAGAAGCAACAAAAGGTCAAGGTGAGACATTTTTCCAGACTAACACAATTTAGGAGGTCAACAGGACAAATCTGTGGCACTAGGGTTGGTACCAGTTCAGAATGTAAATCTCGGAGGCACTGCCACAGAGATGGCAGCAGCAGCAGCCTTGGGAGTTCTTAACCCTGAAACAGTAAGGGGGTTGGCTAATTGGTCAGAAAAAGATTATTGGAGACTATTTGCTGGCACTGGGAGAAGCTGGTACTGATTGGCAACTCTATTGCACATACATAGTTCTAGACTGCACTTCCAAGTGAGAGAGTGCTTGTGGTCAGTCACAAAGTAGCAGGGGAACCAGTCTCAGTTCCAAGGTAGAGAGGGACACTAGAACTTATGACTGCAGGACAGCAGAGGACCTGGTCCCAGTTCCAAAGTCAAGAGGAGTGCCCGTGTTTGTGGCTACAGGGGAGCAGGGGCCTTTCCTGGATAAAGACCAGAGTGAAGACCATAAGAAAACTGAACACACCTCTCCCTGGATCACAACTCCTTGGAAGCACTGAAAACTTGCAGACCCCCAGAACTAGCTCTGAAGAGAGCAGCATAAGAAAGCCTGCAGCTTGGGACAATGCCTCCCCACCCCCAGGTGAGCAGAGCCCTACTTTAACTTAGAATTCAAAGTCATGAAGTAGGCTGGAAAATGAGCATACAACAACAAAGAATTTTATCATAGAAAGATACTAGGGTGGCAGGAAGGCCAAGACAATTCCAGAAGACAACATTGTGAAAAAAAGTTACAATCAAATTTCAAAGAAAAATGCTAATTAGACCCAAGTCCAACAACAATTCCCAGAAGAGTTAAAGAAAGTGATAGAGTGCTAAAGGGAAAATTGGGAAAAGAAATTAGAATGATGCAAGAAAATGATGAAAAGAGAATTAAGAGCTTGGTAAAAGGGGCACATAAATCCTGAAGAAAATAACAACTTAAAAAACAGAATTGGCCAAATGGTAAAAGAGGCACAAAAATTCAGTAAAGAAATAAACTCCTTAAAAAGCACAACATGCCAAATGGAAAAGGAGGTAAAAAAATTCACTGAAGAAATGAACCCCTTAAATATTAGAATTGTGCAAGTAGAAACTAATGACTCCGTGAAAGATCAAGAAACAATAAAACAAAAGTCAAAAGAATGAAAAAAAAGAAAGAAGAAAATGTGAACTATTTCATCAGAAAAACAACTGACCTGGAAAATAGATTGAAAAGAGAATTTAAGAATTATTAGACTACCTGAAAGCCATGATCAAAAAAAGAGCCTAGACATTATATTTAAAGAAATTATAAAGGCAAACTGTCCCAACATTTTAGATCAGAGAGTAAAATAGAAATTGAAAGAATACACTAAACCCATGATCACCTCCTGAAAGAGATCCCCAAATAAAACCCCCCACAAATTAATAATACCCCACAAATAGCATAGTCAAATTTCAGAGCTCCCATGTTAAGAATCATTTATTTTAAGCAGTCAGAAAGAAACAATTTAAATACTGTGGAGTCACAGTCAGGATCACACAAGATTTAGCAGCTCCCATGTTAAAGGAATAGAGGGCTTGGAACATGATATTTCAGAAGGCAAAGGGGTTGGAATTACAATCAAGAATAACCTACCCAGCAAAGCTGAGTTTAACCCTTCAGTAGGAAAAAAAATGAAATAGAGGACTTTCAAGTATTCCTGAGGAAAAGACCAGAGCTAAGTAGAAAATCTGATATTCAAACATAAGACTCAGAGAAGCATGAAAAGAAAAACATAAAAGAGTAATCATAAGGGATGCAATAAAGTTAAACTGTTTGCATTCTGACATGGAAAGATGATACATGATTCCTAAGAACTCTGTTATTATTAGGGCAGTTGGAAGAAGTCTATATATATACAGAGGGCATGAATGTGAGTTGATTATGTTGGGATGATCTAAAAAAAATGAAGGGATGAGAAAGAAGGATGAACTGGGAGAAGAGGGAAGGGAGAGGTAGTTTGGAAAAGCTTTTCTGACATAAAATAAGGTGTGCAAAGTAGATTTTTTAGAGTGGAGGGGGAAAGGGAAGGGGAGCAGGCAATGCTTAAACCTTATTCTCATCAGAACTGGTTCAAAGAGGGAATACACACACACACTTGTGTACACACACACATGCACACATACAATAGGGAAGTAGGTGGGGAAGGTGATATGGGGGAAAGGATGATAAAAGCAAGAGTAGATTAGAAGAGGCAGTGGACAAAAATAAAACAGACTTTTAGGGAGGAACAAAATGAAAAGAAAGAGAAGGATAAACAAAACAAAATAAGATGAAGGAAAGTACACAGTTAATAATCATAATTATGAATGGGAGGAGCTCAGACATAAAATGGAAATAAGATAGCAGAATGGATCAGAAATGAGAATGCAACAAGTGTTGTTTACAAGAGACACTTCAAATAGAAAACACACATAGAATTAAAATAAAGGTCTGGAGTGGAATTTTTTAGGCTTCAGCTGAAGTAAGAAAGGCAGGGGTAGCAATAATGATCTCAGACAAAGCAAAACCAAAAATAGACATTTAAAAGATGTGAGCAGGGAAACTACATTTTGCTAAAAGATACCATAGGAAATGAAGTAATATTAAAAATTTTCACTGCAAGTTTCTCTGATAAAGATCTCATTTCCCAAACATATAGGGAACTGAGTCAAATGTATAAAAGTCATTCCCCAGTTGATAAATGGTCAAAGGATATGGATGGGCAATTTTCAAAGGAAGAAATCAAAGCTATCTACAGTCGTGAAAAAAAAAATGATCTAAATCAGTATCGAGTAGAGAAATGAAAATCAAAACAACTTTGAAGTACCACTTCATATCTATCAGAAATGGCAAATGCTGGAGGAGATAAGGGAAAATAGGTGTACTAATAAATTGCTGGTGGAATTGTAAACTGGTTAAGTAATTTTGAAGAACAATTTGGAACTATGACGAAAGGGCTATGAAACTACATAAAGCCTCTGACCCAGCAATACCACTACTAGATCTATACTTCTAAAGGAAAAAAGAACTATGTGTACAAAAATATTCATAGCAGCTTTTTGTAATGATGGCAAAAAATCAGAAATTGAAGGGATGCTCATTAAGTGGGGAATGGCTGAACAAGACATGGTATATGATTATGATGGAGAACTATTGTGCTATAAGAAATAATGAGTGGGGTGGTTTCAGAAAAAAAAAACACAGCAAACAAGCAAACAAAAAAACCATAGCAAGACTTATATGAACTGATGCCAAAGGGGGTAAGAAGAACGATGACATCATTGCACACAGTAACAGCAATGTTACAGTGATGATCAATTGTGAAAGACTTGGTTACTCTAATCAATACGGTGGTCCAAGAAAAATGCTATACAACTACAAGGAGAGAACTGATGAACTCTGATTGCAAACTAAAGCATAATACTCTCCCTTTCTTTTTTTGTGATATGGTTAATGTGGAAGTATGTTTTGCATGATTTCACATGTATGAATGATATTTTATTTGCCTTCTCAGTGGGTGAATGAGGAAGGTGAAGGAGAGAATTTGGAACTCAAAACTTAGAAGGAAGAGAGTGTTTAAAATAAGTATCAATTTTTTTTTTTTTTTTTGCTTTTTGGAGGGGGAAGGCAGGGCAATTGGGGTTAAGTGACTTGCCCAAGGTCACATGGATAGTAAGTGTTAAGTGTCAAAGGCTGGATTTGAACTCAGGTCCTCCTGACTCCAGGGCCAGTGCTCTGTTCACAGTGCCACCTAGCTGCTCCATACGTATCAATTTTTAAAAGACTATATCATTTTGCTGCTGAACAGTCTTTGTTACACATAGACCTTGTTGTCAGTTGGGACTCAAAACCATATCCCTCTAACTCCAAATTCAGGTCTCTTTCTACTATACCATGTGCTAAATGTTAAGTTTAAGAGGAAAACCAATATTCCATAGAAAGGATAGTAGAATATTGGGTGGTATGGGAATAACAAGGATTTACCTTTCCTCACTCTCCTTGTCATCACGTATTGCCTCAGCAGACAACTACAACCTTCCCCCAAAACTTAGGTCAACATATTGAGAAATGGGTGAAGTTGGTAAGATTTAGAGAGCAGTTTGTAGAATAAATAGGAGATGAAAAAGGAAACAAGCAAGTCACCCTTTCATTTCTTCCTCATATTCAGGGATTAACCCACCTGCTTGCCTTTTCACTATCCCATGAGATCCTTTCGAATTCTAAGATACTATATTGTTTCACTGATGAACAGAAAAGTCTTGGTCTCACACAGAATTTTTCTAGGAATAAAAGGTTCTTGTCTTTGTACTACCTAGCTCCCTCCCTTACATGCTTTTTTAGACCAAGTATAGAAAGATGAAGTCATGTGAAGGTAATAGGATCATAGATTTAGTTCTGTAAGGGATATCAGAAATCAGTACAACTCCTGTCTTTCACAGAAGAGGAAATCATGACCCAGTGAAGTTTTATCACCTGCTCAAGGACACACAGTTAGTTTCAAGTAGCTGTGGTAAAGAAGTGGTCCTATCTATGTGGTATGTTTTTTTTTTTAAATCTGGCATTGTCATTTCATTAGTGTAAGGTACTCAAAGTAAGGAAATTTCATGGAATGAAAGATCAGAAATTCATCTGTCTTAGAAAGTTGCCCAGGGCATCAAAAGACTAAGTGACTCTCTATGTTCCCAAAGCAAGTATACACAAAGGTACAATCTGAACCCAGATTGTTACTTATTAAAGAAATTAATTCAGGTTATTCACTGGAAGGTCAAATTTTGAAGTTGAAGCTTAAATATTTTGACCACATAATGAGAAGATTGAGACTCAGTGGAAAAGACCCTAATGTTGGGAGAAATTGAAGGTAAAAGGGAAAGGTAATGGCAGAGGATGAGATGGATAGATACTAAGTATCATGAGAACAATTAACAAACTTGGACAGACTTTGAGAGATCACTGACCACCTAGTTACTATATAAACACCCTACTATGTCTGTCTAAGAAGATAGTGTAAGACATATCTTACCACCTATCAGTATGCCCTAATATTTATTTTGAAACACTTTTATGATGATTTGCCTTTTAACAGATTTTAAACTCTTGTAGAAAATTAGTTTTAAAGTGAAATGGCAGTCTAGTTTTGGGTCCTATTTTCTTATAGGTTATTTAAAATGAGGAAAGCAGCATGCAAGTGGTTTCACACCAAACTGTTGAGATGAAAAGATTGCCCTATTGAGCTGCCTAACTTTGGGCTGTTTCTTATAAAAAGCAAAACCAAACAGCTACATTTTCTTCTTAAGACTGGATTTTTTTTTAAAACAATAAGAAAATTTATACAGTAATAGAAAGTGATATGAATTACTTTTTTATTTAACTCTTTCATTTCTAGGTCCTTTCAAAACAAAATTTCTATGCTTATTAATTTAAAAAAGCTACTGCCAAATAACTTTTAATCTAAAATTACTTCTATAATCCATTATTTTCCTTCCTTTTTACATACACTGCCTTGCCACCAATACCCCGCCAGTTCAAACTGTTATGTATACATCTTACGTATAATTTGGTGGAATTTGAACATCTTAATGTTTTTCACTTCAAGTAATAAATTATCATCTATTCCCAATTAAGTTTTTTTTCATTTAGTGCTCCTTTAAGCATGCAAAACAAAATAGTCACTATAATAAAATCTATTTATTATTTAGCAGTCAGCCTCACTAAGAACAATTCTCTGATAATCAATGTAACAAATGCACTAATATGGGGAGAAAGGGTGGAGGGAAAGAAATAAAAAGGGAAAGAAAAGAAGGAGAACAGAAGAAGAGGGGATAAAAGGAATAAAGGAAGGCTCTAAATTGGAAGGAATTATCTAATCCAATTGATCCTGAACAGGAATCCCTTCTACAACAAGCAAATGAGTGATAAATCATCAAGCCTTTGTTGAAACACCTTCAGTGAGAAGAAACTCACTGCCTCCTAGGGCAACCCATTCCACTTTGATGCAGTTATAAAAGTGATAGAGTTTTTCCTTATATTGAAGCCTAATTTCCTTTTTAAAACCAACACCTGTAGTTCCTAATTATGTCCTCCAGGGATGAAAACAACAGACTTGATCCCTTCTCTTCCATTGATTAGTTTTTCAAATACTTAAAAGACAACAACCATGTTATTTATTTTACCCTAGAAACTCTTCTCTTCTCCAGGCTAACCATTCTTACCTTCCTTCAAGTGGTCCTCATATGACATTTACTTGAGGCTGTTCACCATCCTAGTTGCCCTCCTTTGAATGATTTCCAGCTTATCAACTTCTTTCCTAAAATTATCCTGTCCTCCAGATGTGGTCTGACCAAGGCAGGGTACAAAAAATTTATTCTATTCCTAGAGCTGTATACTATGCCATCTAAGATCATATTAGCTCTTTTGCTTCCCATGCCACACTGATGGACTCACATTGATCTTACAGTCCATTAAAATCCCATCTCTTTTTCAGAGGAATTGCACTTAAACTATTATAACTCCAACACCTTGTACTTCTTAAGTTGATGTTTTTTAACCCAAATGCAACTCTGGATGTATTCCTCCCCTTACATTTCATCTAAAATGATCATAGATTAAGAGCTGGAAGGGACCTTCTTGTTGTTGTTCAGTTGTGTTCAACTCTTTGTGACCTAATGGATCATAGCGTACCACATCCTTCTGTCTTCCACTATCTCTCAAAGTCTGTCCAAGTTCATGTTCATTGTTCTCATGATACTTAGTATCTATCCATCTCATCCTCTGCCATTACCTTTCCCTTTTACCTTCAATCTTTCCCAACATTAGGGTCTTTTCCAATGAGTCTCATCTTTTCATTATGTGGTCAAAATATTTAAGCTTTAACTTCAACATTTGACCAGTCAAATTAATTTAAGTATTTCTGACCTGAATTAATTTCTTTAAGTATTGATTTGATTTCCTTGCTGTCCAAAACGCTCTCTAAAGTCTTCTCCAGAACCACAATTTGATTCTGAGGAGCTCAGCTTTCCTTACACTCACAGATATAACATTGCTACTGGAAAAATAATAGCTTTGACTACATGGCAAGGTAATGTCTCTGCCTTTTAATATGTCCAGATTTGCAATAGTTTTCCTTCTGTATCTTTTAATTTCATGGCTACAGTTGCCACCTACAATGATCTTTGAACCCAAGATATAAAAATCTTATACTGTTTCCATTTCTTCTCCCTCTATTTGCCAGAAAGTGATGGCACCAGTTGTCAAGATCTTAGGGTTTTGTTTTTTTTTTTTTTTTGGGGGGGGGAGGTTCAGTTAAGCTTCAAGCCAGCTTTTACACTTTCCTCTTTCACCGTCATCAAGATGATTCTTAGTTCCTTTTCAAGTTCTGCCATAAGAGCAAAGGGATCTTAAAAGCCATTTAGCCCAATTCCTTCATTTTGCAGATGAAGAAAATGAGACCCATTTAGACCCGTGGTCACAAAGGTACTAAGTGTAAGAAGTGGAATTTGAACTCAGGACCTCTGACTCCAGAGCCATGGCTCTTTCCACTGTTCCACATTGCCTCCCCAGTTCAATATTTTAGCCTGTCCATGTATTTCTGAGTGGCTATCACATTAGTGATGCTTTCCAACTCTCTGTTATCTACAAAAGTTTGATAACTGTGCCACATAGGCTATAATCTAAGGCACAAATAAAAATGTTAAACAGTATAAAGCAGATAATGGATCCCTCAGTTCCTCTACTAGAGAACTCCTTCCAGAATCACCAGGGAGGAAGGATGGGGAAGGGAAAATAAGAAAAAAAAAGATATTGCAGGATCATAGGTCAAAATCTGGAAGGACCTTAGAGGTCATCTAGTTGAACAGTCTCATTTTATAGATAAGGAAACTGAGGCCTAGAGAGGTGAAACAATTTTGTCAAGTTTATACAGGCAATAATCATCAGTGGTAGGATTTGGCCTCAGATTTATGAAGATGATCTTTCTAGGAAGAGGTAAAGAGGTACAGGGAAGAGAAGAGGAAAGGAGAAGGAAAGGGAAGGGGAATAAACAGCAGGACAGAAGAGAAATGGAAACTTTTCTTTTATCCATAATTTATTGGTTATTAATTCGATTTTGCTCTAAGAAGGAAGGAGGAAATAGGAAATAGAGCTGTATTTCTATGACATGGAAATACAATAAAATAACTAAATTGTGCAAGGAATTTAAAGCAAATTCCTTAGCCCAACAGTATCTATACTATCCCAAATGAGTAAACCCAAAGCTTAATTCTTGAAACTGTATTCATGTGCCTGAGGAAAGAAGGCATACAACTTTACCTGTGGATCTTTGAAGTACATTTCATACAACTGAATGGTCCGGCGACTAGCTTGACTCCCATGGTACACAACCACATTCAACTCTGTCCAGGTACGGAATTCCCTTTCCCAGTTGGGGATTGTGGACAATGGGGCAATTACTAGGAAAGGGCCATGTATTCCTTTCAAATATATCTCATAGAGAAATGTAATGGACTGGATAGTTTTTCCCAAACCCATCTCATCTGCTAAAATGCAGTTTCTCCTGGGGGAATAAAAAAAAGTTAATAAGTACACATTCTTGCTGTACTTTCAAACACATAAATGATGATAATGTTAAATGCATGAATACATGGTATTTGGCTTACACGTCCTCTTTGATTTTTAATAAAGTTAAGTTTCATCAGAAAAATCTCCAAGAAATAAAAAATTTCTAATAAATAACATATTAGTATATGCATCTCTGAATATTAGACCCCGATTTTCTATTTCATTTCTAACAAGAATAATCTTGTTTGTAAGGATTTTTTAAAATAGAAATTATTTTAAATAAAACACAAGGGTTACTAGATTTAGAAAAGGAAAAGAAAGAAGCCTGTACTTACGTGTTGTACCAATTGAAAAGTAGCCAGTTTACTCCCTCCAACTGGTATTCCCTGAGTTTGTTATTGTTTTTATACTCCCTGGAACTCTCTGATTTCTTCCAATCATCAGCAGGAGGTCGCTCCTATTTTAAACACACCAAATCCCATTAGTGGTTTCTCAAAGACCACACTACTTTGCTACAAAATCCTGTTTTGAGTCAATTCTTACCACACGTTCCGTTTCTGGCTCCCGGGACATCAGTTTCTCAAATTCTTCAATTTTAGCTTGGTCTATGTCCTGCTTTAGCTCCCAAGTGCTGTCTTCATAAGGAAGTGAACACCACTTCACCAGATAGTGAGTCACAGGCTTTGTGATTAATAGTTTAAATAATCAGAATTAGATTATTTTTTAAAAAACAAAATTTGGAAGAAAATCTGCTGCTATATAAGCTACTCATTCCAAAAACCTATGATAACTAAGTTTGAAAAAGTAGTTAAAATATTTCACAATGCTCTCTCACATCAGGAAGAACCAATAATCATCTGCTAAGACAATAGTGATTTGAAGCCAAAAATTGTATTAGGTATTTTGTTACACTATTCATTTCTGTCCTAATGTAGGTCACAGCTATTTTCAATAGAAAATATATATAATATAGAGCTAGATAAAAATAATCATGATAATAAGTCTAATAATTATTTTGTTCTTCTCTTCCTAAATAGAAAATAATGTTGTTTGATTGCACCAAGATTGTAAATGTAGTTTTCACTCTGACACCTTGACAAAATCCTGTCTATTCAGATACCATACACCTTCACAAATATTCTTTCCCTTTTGGAAAAGTCACAAGAGGAAATTCAAATGAACATTTAATCTTAATGCTAAACATATGCATATATTTTATTGTGCAACTATGGAAAAGACCTGTAACTTCTTGGTTTGGGGAGGGAGATATAGCAGTGGTGGTGGTTACAGTGCTAATGTGTGGGAACAGTGACAGATCAGAAGTTAGATGACTTAGGTTCAAACCCAGACTCCACTACTTAATTACTACTTATCTGATGGTGGATAAATCACTTAACCACTAGACCTCAGTATACTTATCTATAACATGAGGAAGTTGGACTAGATGAATTCTAAGGCCCCTCTGAGTTCTAAATCTATGCTTCTATGAGGCTATGAATCTCCTCCAAAAGGAATCCATTCTTAACCAGTAGATTAGGCAATAGCTTTACAGATCTAGTATCACAGGCAGGGTAGGTCTTCCTAATGCCAACCCTAATGCAATGTGTTTTATTGATATTATTCAATTATACTTTTTAAAAAATAAAACAGACATAGATCTTAGTTTATCAAGATAGCTGATATTCACTCCCCACATACACATACAAATGAGAGGATAAGGGAAAAGGAAGGAAAGAAAAGGAGAGTGGGAACAGGGAGAGAAGGGGGAAAGAAAGGAGAGGTATTCTAGGGAATGATAGGAAAAGGAAGGGAAAGGGCAGGATGGTAGGAGAAAAAAAGGAATACAGGGGGAATGGAAAAGAGGCAAATGGAGGAGGCAAGAAGGGAAAAAAGGAAAAGATGGAGGGGAAGGAAGGGAAAGAGAAAGATGCTAAGAAGAAATACAAGGGGAAAGGGAAAACAGAGGAAAGGGGAATGGAGGAGATGACAAGGCAGGAAGAAGGGAGGGAATGAAAAGATATAGGGAGAGAGAAAGGAGAAGAGGAGAAGGTGAAGGTCTGAGGAGAAATGGTTTGAGAAGAAAGAGGAAGAATGTGAAGAAAGAGGAGTAAAGAAGGTAAGGAATGAGAGGGAAGGTAAAAGGGAAAGAGACGGGGAAAAGAAGAAAAGAGAAAAAAAAGTGTGAATTATAGTCTTAGACCTTAGAAATCATCTACTTCAACTTCCTCACTTTACAGACAAAGAAACTGAAGCTTAGTAATGTTAAGCAATGTGGACATTATCATAGGTAGTAACCACTATAGCTAAGATTTGAATTTGGTCCCTGACTCCAAGTTCAAGGCATTTTTGCAACTGTATCACACTGCCTTTCTACGAAGAAAGTGTTCACATACTGTCCGTCTCTCTCTGTTTCTGTTTTTCTGTCTCCTTCCTCTCTCCCTCCCTGGCCCCCACCTTCAAAAATTCTCTATATATCTGTAGAGACAACAGATACTGAAGTCAGATCACTTGGATTCAAGTCCAAGCTCTACCACTTAATTGTTATTTGTATAATTTTGGGTTAGAGACTTGAGTTTTAAAATAATCGTGTATTTCTAGCTCTGAGCTCTGCAAGAACTGAAGCAAATCATTAAATGTAAATCATTCATCTATGGAATTTCCTTCCTCTTTCCCCCCAAGAAAAAACTATGGTTTGTTGACCTTCATGTTCTGCTACAGATACTCAAACAGACATCCCAGCTATTTGGCAATACAGCCAATGAGACCTCTAAATTGATATTTTGCTAGTTTTTATCTCCATCTTTGTACAAGTGCTCAAAACCATTTTAGTACACTTAAGAAAAACTGAAGAAGATATCACCACAATAATTTTCAAACACTGGCTAAGGATCATGCTGATAATTGCCATCTGACTCAAAGCTTTGATATGAAATCTAAGCAAAATAAAGAAGCAAAAGAACAATTGCTGGCACATTCCAGTGCCCAAAACAGCAAAAGACAAGCTCGCACATAGCAAGGTAGCAGTGCTCTAATTGATGTTTCATGTAAATTAGTATCCCATATTATTCACTGCAGACCAAACTTGAATTTGGTTGATGAATTAAGGGTCTCTAATACCAAATGTCATTAAACCTGGTGAGGCTAACCAGCAAAACTAGAGGTGTTATGAGAAAAGTACTTTATGAACCTTAAATCACTACTGAAATGTGAGCTATTGTTATTGCTATTATCATTAAGGATGAACAGAGAACCAAAATGAAGTTTAATAGGCACCCTATTATGTATTTAAATGAATTTTACCAATTCTTCTTCACTGAACATATTCAGCAGCTTGACTTCATATAGAAAAATTATTTTATAAACACCTTCTCAAATGAAATGGATTATAAAATAACATTTAATGGTGTGTGTGTGGGGCACAGAATACATGTGGTTTGAAGTTGTTACAGATTATTAGAGTTCATCATACCATAAATGAAGAAATAAACTTAAACTTGGGTTAAGTGTGTTAAAAATAGCTCCTATGTATATATCACACTAAATTTTATAAAGTACTTGTTTCACAACAATACTGTGAAGTAGGTAGTATAAATATAATTATCTCCCCTTTAAAGATGAAGAAACTAAGGCTCTGTGATGTGAAAAGTGACTTGCTTATGATCACATAACCAGTAAGTGTTAGAAAGAGCATTCAAACCCAAATATACTAAAGTCTAATTCTCTTTGCACTATACTATGTTGCTTATTATAGCCTAGATCTCTCTTTCCTTCTCTCTATGTCAACAATTTAGTGTATTATAAATAGAACAATAATTTATTACTCTTGGAGAAGTATGAAATTCCCTTTTATGCTTATATACCGTATTTTGTACACAAGCATACATGCTATCAAAACTGTATTTTAAACAATTAACATACGAACTCAGGTAAGAATCAGTCCCAGCTACTTTTTCATTTCATTTCATTGTCTTCTTTTACCTCTCCATTATCATCTGTGCTTCGTGCAAAATCCAGTATCCGATCAACTTCTACATAATCTGGATTAAAAAGTTCATCTTCAATCTATAAAAACAACAACAAAATTCACTTTATTTTCAATATTATACTCTTCTCCAGGCAATAATATTTTGGGTCATGGCAAAACAAAATTTATATTTGGCAAACTTCAATATGTTAATTGAAAAGCTACAATTCAGCAAGATCATTCCCCGTGAGGAAATCAGACTTCTCAGACTTTGTTAACTGGGCCTCTTAATTACTGTGTGAAACCTTTTACTGTGAGAGAATGTTTAAGAATATTTTAAATGAAGTGTGAAATTACAATTCACTAATGAGCAATCCAAAAGGCTTATAGCATGCAATGCATTTAACATTCTTGAAACTACAGCTTGCAATAAAGAAATTAGAGCCATGTACACTAAGTGATATCAGATTATCATAACTACTGCACTTGTCTATCTGCTTTAAAAGTATCATTTACAGATTATTTAAAAACTGAAAGCACTAAAATACTATTTGCCGCTTCATAATTTTTACATACAAATATTGATATACCACTTACAAAAAATTTCTTCTTCATTGCTCTAAATTCTTTTGTGATCTGTCTATATTGATAGTGTATAGGAGCAAGGCAATAAGAAAAAGAACAATGAAATGGATTTTAAGTTTTGGCTAACATCCTAAAACTTTCTTAAAAAAAAAAACAACTATTAATAAGTACAGTTTACTTACTAAGTTATGAAACATAAAGAAAAAGCAACTTTAAAAAGAAGAATACTTACGTTACTCTTTTGAGATTAAATAGATTAGTTACTAAAGTTTTGGCCAGAAAACAATTACTACATTTTAATTTAAATTGTCATTTTTATGCATGCTAATAGATAATCAGGCACATGCTGCCATAATTTATTATGATTTCTTCAAGAATTTTTAAACATGTTACAAACCATTAATTTTTGATCCTTTGACTTTGATATGTCAGCTGAAAAGATAGCTTCATGGTTAACAAAAATGGAATTCTGTTACATAAGGCCGAGGTTAAGTCAAGAGGTCTGAGGAGTGCGTGGGTATGTTTGTGTCCCTGTTTTGTCACTTTTCACTACCAATCAAGGAGAAATAAGCAAAACTGTAAGCTACTTTGAGGTTTCAGAAGCAGAGTTTTTACATCAAAGATAAGGGTTTGGTAAAATGTTTAGTTTATTAAAAATGCAAATGTTTTATTTACTTTATTAAAAAAGGGAGAGGTGATATGATGAAGCAGATAGAAACCTGACCTCAGATCTAGAAAGACCTAGATTCAAGTTCTACCTCGGACATAAACCATTTAACTTTTTTAGTACCCAAGGATGCTCTCAAAGAAGGTAAATTGCAGAGAAAGTGTTGACCATAGTGGAATGTCCTCACTTTGGAGTTCCCTACAACACTAAAATTACAAGTCCAGCTCCTTATTCAAAATATGTGCATTATTGCACAGCTTCTGGATTTCCATGCAAAATATAAATGAAATATTTATATTCATCACTGAACCCAAAATAATTATATAGCAGGAGTAGAAAGGTATTCCCTATATAATAACCTCTTCCTGAATCTAAAAATTACATACATACAGCACTGAAACACTTTCTTAGACCCAGTTTCATCAAGTGGACAAACTTGATGGATAAAAATATCCTACTGTAAAAAAATCAAAATTAAAATAAAAAAATATGGAAAGTCCTCTATTCATGGGTTCTTAACCTGGGGTATACAAATTGGTTGTTAAAAATATTTTGGGGGCAGCTAGGTGGTACAGTGAATAGAGCACAGACCCTGGAATCAGGAGGACCTGAGTTCAAATCCGGCCTCAGACACTCAACACTTACTAGCCGTGTGACCTTGGGCAAGTCACTTAACCCCAATTGCCCTGCCTTCTCCCCTCCAAAAAGCAAAAAAAAATAAAATAATAATTTGAAAACTGTATCTCAATATAAATACATACTTTCTTTTGTAGTCCTGTATATTTTATCTCATGCATTTTAGAACATCTTGAGAAGAGGTGCAGAGGTTTCACCAGCTATCCAAAGGGGTCTATGATGCAAAAAGGTTTAAGAACCTCTGCTCTATATGGTCTTTATAGTTATAAACTGCAACACCTGCAACTTATTCAATTTATCAAGGTGCAGAGTAAAGAAGAACTTTGTATAAACAAAGGGAATCAAATGCTATAAACCTAGTTATAAATGAAAATTAATGTCTAGTGGTGGAACCATGAAGAATGATGGATAGTATTCAGGTTCGTTTTTTTTTTTTTAATTTAACAAAAATATGTGAGATTTCAATTTTCTGTGACTTTCTCTGTTAAATATTTTTCATCAAGACAGCATTAAAAATTTCCATTTGCTAGGTGGAGGTAATTTATGTACTATTGATGACATATATTTTGAAAAACATACATTCTGTGCTGTGCCTTGACCCAACTCAAAGTTACCATAATTATAGAAATTAGAATTTTAGATACTGAAGGGACCCTATAGATCACATTTGCCTCCTTGATTTTATAGATCAGGAAAATGAGGCTCAGTGAAGGTGTTACTTTTCTAAAGCCATACAGTCAGTTGATAGCAAAAATTCTCCAGAATACCATAATTCAATTTTCCCATTGTAAGACCACATAGAAGCAGAGTGAAATATGGCTTGGCTGCACTTGGAGCGATGGTCAGGACCAGATGCAGGACTATGTACATACCACTACTGCTATTTCCCATCTTCCTAATATCCACTGACAAAGTTGGCACTTTTGCTGCCTGGCACTCTCTGCCTACTATAATTTTCTACCTCTGGTGTAGACTCTAAAATGAAGCCTGATTTTTTCACTCTCACACTGCCATAAATGTCATATATTGCTTAGACCTCATGAAAAACAACAGCAAAAATGAAGCTTTATGGGATTCCCCTAGAAATAGCTCCTGACTGAGTCAACTTAAGGACTCTCTAAGAGATAAGTAATTCCATGAACCTGAAAGATGGCTGGTAAAAGGTAATCACTCACTATCAATAAATCAAAGGCTAATCTATCAACATATTTCTCAGTGAAGATTAAAATAGATCGATGTGATCTCCTTTCCAAAATAAGACCTGAAATCTGTCAGACAGGACTCATAGAAAATAAAAGGATTCTAGATGAACCTAAAATATCCTCTAGGTTGCTGATCTTTCAGGAAAAAAAAATTCTATATAAAATATTGAGAATGTTTATTGAACTGAATCGACTATTTCTTTTTTTTAATTTTTTTTTTAAGCACTCAGGGTTAAGAAACTTGCTCAAGGTTACATGGCCAGTTATTTCTGGGTGTGGTGCTAAGTATCTGAGCCCAGATTTGATCCCCAGGTCATCCCGACACTGGAGCCGGTGTTCTTACTTGCTGAGCCATCTGGCTGCCCCTAAGCAACTTGGGTTAAGCAACTTGATCAACTATTTCTATCCCTCAAAATAAGTTATTTGTTAAAGGAATGATAATTTTTATATACAATTTCACAACCCTCTAGATCTTTTTCTAACTTGCTACATAGCGAGAATCTGGGTAAATCAGCAAGTCTAATTTTTTGTAGAATCTCTTCTCTTATGTTATTTGTGGTTCTAAGTGAAATTAAATTGGTGATCAAAAGCCTTGAGTCCCAAGTGGGCACTAAGCCAAATCACAGAAAATGCCAGGCATTTTTCTAGCATAATTGGCTACTGTGGAGGGGGACCCAGTATTCCTTTTGAATGCAGACTCCCTTTTCTATCCTAGGTATTGTGGTCTCTCTCATGTCACAAATAACTCAGAATGAGAGGGCATATAACATCTCTATGACAGGACATAATTTCTAAAAATGTCACTACCTTTTTGCAAATATATAGCTATTTAAAATACAATATAGGAAAAACCCAGTCCACATCCTCCAAATCAGCATTTTGGATTAGGAAACTCTAAAATGCACATTTTTATCATTAGATTTTCTCAGTATATTTTAGTATAGTTTTGTGTACTAGCCTTTTTCCATGATTGTGATTTTAATCAGAATATCACAATTATTTCACCAGAAGATTATAAGAAAAGACCAGTATCTTTTAGAACAAGCAATAGAAAAAGTAAAAAAAAAAATTTCTACGTACAAATTATGTATAGCCAATTAGGATTATGCAAGAAACAGCAATAAATGAGGCAAACCAACTTTTCCTGATAATTTAATTGAATTTAAATTTTAAATTTAGTATATCAACAAAATAATAAAGCATTTAAAAATTAATCTCATGTTTCCTACCTCTGAAAGGAATTTGTTCTGGCCCTGCTTTGCCTTAAATCGTTTAATCTTTTGTTGAATTCTCTTGTCTTTGTCCAGGTCTTCTATGGATGCCCATTGACAGTGAAGGTAAGAGCTAAAAGAATAAAATAATAATCCTTGAAAAACAAACAGAATCCCTATTCTCCAACTTACCCTTGTCCTTTATCTCTTGAATTAAACAAACTAAATAAACTATTAACAGTTATAGCACTGCACCCCTTTCCCCTAGTAATCCAAAAATGGGGTTGGCCAATGTTAAGGAAATAACAACAAATACAAGAAAAATTAAGATGAAAGGTAGTCACTAATGGCCAAAACTTGATGGGCAGGACCAATTTCCTCTTCTCTGACACATGGAAGAGAGAAGTGGAATCTCCTTTACAGGGGTCAAATTCTTCTTAAGTTATATTTTTGGAATATAACTATGGAATGCAACATTGCCTTGGGAGCTGAAAGATACATGTATAATGATATCTCCCTGTGAAAGATACCCCTTTACATAAATGCTTTTAAAAAATAATAAACTCTATGAAGTCGAACAGTCTGGGCTCATCCCTGCTGGACAAAAATGATTTAGTGCACCATCTTCTCTTTGACCCAGCCCATTTGAAGGCAAGTAGGGCTTGCCCTAAGCAAAGTTGGGAAGCCTGAAATTTTGTCTTCTGCCCCCAGTATCCTCTTCTCTTCACCCCATCACCCCTAGCAAAACAGAAAGATCTGATAACCAATCATTCATATTTGTTGACTGAATTACTGATCATATTTGAACTGAAACTCATTTATACTAAAGTGTTACCTCATCTAGGCATTTGCTTTTACTTTGAATTGTGGAATGAAATGTTCTTCTCCTTAAAATAGTTTTATGTATGATGAGGAGGTGGAGAGCTCAGAAGGGGCCTCAACATCATACTAGGTCTACTCAATTAATTTTAAAGGTAAGCTTTGCTCATTTTATGACAATGTTACCCCCCTTCCCCCCGCACCATTTTAAAGAGTAAGGCAAGAATACAGTGATGATCACAGAAAGCCACTGATTTTCCTACAAAGGAAGATAAAAACTGCCTCTGTAAATTGCTAGAATACACTTCCAGAGTGGGTTTTGGAGGTAAAGACGTGTGGAAGAAGATGGCCTGTGTTCCCTTTGTCACCTGCTTTTTCCGGCTTCAACCAGCCTTTCTTTAAGCATGGTGAAAGGTTCCCTCCTTCAGACTCAATCCATACTCTACCTGAGCAAAAATAGGTGAGTCTTCTCTTCTTCTTTCCCTAAAATCAACTCATAACCTGCTCTTTCCTCTCTGACCATATTTTACATTTCCTAGAACATATCCCTATTGCTCCTAGGATATTTATACTTCTAGTGATAAAGTTTCTGACAAAGAAGCTCTATCACTGAGACATACATTCTTGGTTAACAGAAGTAACACTATACTTAAAAGTCAGTTATGGTACACCCTTTAGAACTGGAAACAGGCACATCTGCCAACAACTTTCAGTTCCAGTTTGGAGGCAGTGCCTAGAATGTTGCAATGAAATAGGGACAGATACTTAGGAAAATGTGTCTGGCCTCAGTTCACTTCCTATAAACCAGGATGAAATTCCCAGTCAGTTGGCAACTCTATGTTTTAAGTCCTGATAATAACCAACTTTGGAAAGAAAGAACAGGAAAACTGAATCAGAGATGATGATTAAAGCTGTGCTGCTTCATCATAACAGATAATTAGAGGGAAGGAAAGAGGTATGCATGAATTCAAGATTAGGATTAGACACGAAGAGAATGAGATTAACAAAATGTCTGAAATAGTACCTATAGTTTTCATAGCCTAAATATTATATATTCACATCACATGTAAATTCCATCAAAGGAGTGTGTGTGTGTGGGAGATCCTGACCTCTCTCTGGTAACGAAGTTTTCTTTACCATTTTGCCATATGAATTTTGTCCTTTCCCTTTAAATTGAATAAAACACACTACAATGAAATTATTTTTGGAAGCTTCTATACTTATATAACCAATATGAAATTTATTTGGTTATCTGATTATAATATTAATGGAAAAAAACCCCATAGGAATGAGTTGCCATCATTCCATTCAGTCTATAAGTGAATTAGAAGAACTATTTAAAGCTCTGTCTTTGTCTCCTTCATAGGCTAGATAGTTTCTTATTCAAACTGAACCATTCCATGTCACTATAGTCAACCTATCCTACAGTGTCCTTTCCTAGCAATCAATATCTAGGACCTGTGTTTGGATTTGCTATGTCCAAGTGTTACTTCTGCTTACTTTTTTGCCTTTAAGATCAATAAACTAATTATACTCTTAAGACCAACCATAGCATTTCTTATTGTTTTTATTTGGGAATATGAGATCTTGTTAATGAACCTGGCACAGGTGTTAATTACTTTTTGTTCATAAAACATTTGTGAAGTTTCTTCTCTGTGTAGATTGCACTAGGGAGTGATGATTCCTAGTGCATCTATCAATCCAAGTCTTACAGGCTGGACAGAAGCATGACTAAAGAAAACTTGATATGATGTTCAAGCTCCTTTTTTAGTAGTGCTTATTTAAAAACAAGTTTTTATCCTCTACCTTGTCAATGAATATTGTCCTTGTGATGTTTCCCTGAATATACAACCCAAATCTTCTGTTAATCTATAGCACTAATATGACTTTATAAAGTAATCCCAATTTGTTTATATTTTATTGTTTATTCTTCTATTACAGTCATCAATTCCTAAAGAATTTTTAATTAAATTAAAATAGTTTCTCCAGAATATTAAAGATGTACTGAAAAAGAAATGCAAGATGAAATATATATATGTATATATACATGTATATGTATATATATTTTACCATTTATTCCATTAAAATCAAGGAACCTCAGAACTGAAAAATCTTAGATCATCTTAGCTAACCTCATTATTTAAAGATGAGGACACTGAGACCCAGGCAAGTTAAGTGGCTTGCCTAAAGAGACTGTGGCAAGTCTAGGACCAGAACCCAATTTTTTTTTAGCTCTCTTCCATCATACATGCCTTCCTTGTGGATATAAAATGATCTGAGAAAACATCAAAGCTAATCAAATAATCTCACAGTTGGAAGACTTCAGAGATCATTTAGTGCAACCTGTACCTGCCTGTATCTGGGCAGAAATTGGTTTTACAACATCATAAGTGGTCAATGAGCAAATAGGAACTTAGTTTCTCTTAAGTCATGCCCTTTCTAATTCTGGACAACTGCTGTTTGATAAGCAGGTTTTTATTTTTCCCCTACATTGATACCAAAATTACCTCTCTATAACTTCTACACATTGCTTCTAGCAAAGGCAAAGAAGAACAAACCTAATTCTTTTTCTACATGTCTGCCCTTCACTTACTTGAAGACAGCTACCATACCATTCTGTTAGCTCTTCCCTCTACCTTAATGTCAATTACTAAACATGGCACAGAACTACAATGCTCTAGATGTAGTCTGACAAGGTAGAACACAGTGAAATGATCACTTCTCTTGTTCTGGGCACAGTGATGACTTCAAGAATTACATTAACTGTTTGAATTGCCATATCACATTGTTGATTCATATTAAGCTTTCAATATATGAAAACATTCATCTCTTTCATAGAAACTGTTTTCTAGTCACATCTCTTCAATCTCATATTTGTGAAGTTGATCTCTTAAAAATGCAAATGTCCTTATATTTGTTAAATTTCATCTTATTAAGCTTAAGTCATAAATCTAGACTGTTGAAATATTTTTTAGATCCTGACTCTACCATCCAATTTGATAATACCAGGTCATAGCATTATGGAAAAATCTTTAGTGCTTAAAAGATTAATGTAGTTATTAGTAGTCATAATCTAATACATTTATTAAGATATTTACACTGTCTTCTTCATTAACATTATCAGGTCATGATAAAATTTTCTGATGTTTTCCCAAACTTAGTATAATGTTCTACCTAAACTACCAAAAACTACACTGAAATTATTTGTGGCTACCCATGTCCAGATAAATTAAATTAATCTTGGTCAAAGTGATCTCTTTGTAAAATTTAGACAGTACAGAGAATAACCAGTTCTTTCAGTTGCTGTTTTGAACCAGCATTTCTACCATTTCTCTTAAAGAGCAAAAATGACAGTATTTTTTAATCAGATCAAGTTAACATTATCTTTGTTTCCTACTCATCCCTATAGACTTTTGCCCAAATTAGTAGCTATAAAATTTGGCCCACTGTATTCAACACCTCCAATGATACAATTCCTTTTATATATCCTTCATTAAAACTGAAGTTCATTTGGAAAATCTGGGGTGAGGTTGGGGAGAAATTGTAGTACAGAGCTTCTTTCATTCATTTTTACTAAAGCTAACTTTTTTCCTATAAATTCTTCTAGTTTATTAGGCAAGGAAATTAACATTCACTATATACCAATTAGAGATTTCTCAAGGAAAACAATTCATAAGAGATGTTTAAAAAATCTCATATGTTTTGCTTCACACAGAAGTTTAAGTCACCAAAGAATTATTGTTAATCAAATAAAAATAAATACATGTGATCAATAGTCAAAACATTATTTTTATAAAATGATTGAGATTCAAGTATGTTTTCCAAAAATGACTGCCCCCACCCTCAGAATTACAATTTACTTACAAGTTTTTGTATTTCACATAGAATTCCTCTACTTCCACCTCCTCTCCAGACTCCTTCTGCAACAAAAGAAATTTTCAGCAATATGCTTAAAATAATCTACTGAGACATTCAGCAGCTTAATTATTCCCTCCCACCAAAGCATAGAATGTGTGTACCTTTCAGGGATAAAAGTACGTTGTAGCTCAGTGGAGGGCTAGTAAGATAGAATGCCTGTATGTATAAAGCATTTCCTATAACAGCTTACCCTCTGCTTACTCTAACTTCTAAGACATGAATCATTTTAACTCCTCCCTAACCACATGCAGCTTCATTCACAACAACCTGACCCCAAATCTGGCTTTCTGCCAAACCCACAGCGTTAAGTAGACGCCAAGTGTACCATTTTCTCAGGCAGTAGCCAATTAGCAACTGCACTCCTGAATGCCATATGTATTATTTTTGGCTGGCTCATGGCAACTTTACATTGTGGGTTTTGTAATGTTTTAAAATAGTTTAAAGCAAGTTTAGTTCTCCATATAGTTAATAACTCTAAACAAAAAAAAAACTATATAAAACTAAAGCCTGCTCTTGTGCTATAATTTTAGTGCATCATTATGCAAGGCTTTAGTTTTACTCAATGGTACAATTAAATTCTCTCCAGCAAGATGTCACACATACATAGCAGCCAAATTAAATTAACACCCCAAATACTGCCTTCAAGTAAGGCTGACATTGTGATATATGCCATTAAAAACAAGGATATTAAAACTTAAGACTGTAACATCCCTTATTCCAGAGTATTTCAATATATTTATGGAAGATAACAATACTTCATGTTATTTTAGGTTTATATCCCAATCTTTGAGGTTCTCCCTTACCACTGCAATTTGGTTTCAGTGTTAAACAAATTGAGATGTGCTCACTTTCTTTTTTCTTTTTGGAGGGAAATTGGGGTTAAATGACTTGCCCGAAGTCACATGGCTAGTAAGTGTGTCAAGTGTCTGAAGTCACATTTGAACTCAGGTCCTCCTGACTCCAGGGCTCTTGCTCTATTCACTGCACCACCTTGCTGCCACTTCACTTTCTTTTAGAAGGGTTGATGAGATAGGATGTTTAGGAATAGTCTTTATATCATATTACAAGGATGACCAAACCATCCCTTAAGGGGAACATGTGGCTTTTGGGTACCTTTAGAGTAATTTGTAAAGAAAATAAATGCAAGTACAAACAGAGTGTAGACCACAAAGAAGTCTGAAACCTCCTACCAATTAGGGAATAAGTTACAGAATCTGTTCAGAAAAACTGGTCTCTCCTCAAACTCTGTGAACTTCTAATAATGAGTTACTGTGATCAAACTATCTAATTGCTGCAGACATATAGGCGGCTTCTACAAAGTTTAATAGTTTGGAATTGCTCACCTGCATGGAACACTGGTAGATATCTGACCAAGAAGGGAATGGAGTGAAGGTCCACAGTACGGTCAACAACTATTAGTGACCCCATAGGAGGGTGAATGACTACCAGAATGGCCAATCTAGAAAATGTCACAGTGTTATTACTGTGCCTACACCCATGAGGACAGCTGTATTACACAATGGACATAAAAGGAGGCAGGTCTTTTTGTTCCAGACTGCTAGTCTTTGCTGAAACAAACAAAAAGAAATCTGTTCCCTGCATACCTGGTGACCTAGCAGAAGGAACTTAGAATCTTGGAAATAAAAGTAAAAGCTTATCTATTTGTATAATAATTTCTCCCAAACTCATTTCACTTTTCATTTTCCCCACTCTTTTCTGCTGTGCCCTGTGCTTTAACATTTATTCATTTATATAGTTCCAATTTGAAACTGGAAAAGTCAATTGGAAGTCATCTAACTGGAAGAAAGGAAATAGCATTTCTTAAACATCCACTATGCACTATGCTAAGTGCTTTACAAATATCACCTCATTTGATCTTCAAAATAACCCTGTGTGATAATTGGTGCTGTAATTATCCCCATTAGAGATTAAGTGACTTGCCCAGTGACTTGCTAGTAAGTGTCTAAGGCCTAATTTGAACCCAGGTCTTCCTAACATCAATGCTCTTCTGTCCACCATGCCACATGGCTGCCTTTTGGACCCCTCAAAGTATGTCACAGAGTTTTAAAAAGTTCATTGAAGTTAGATTTCCTTCCTTTGAATTTCTTTTATAATGTATCCTCCTACTGTCTTCTCCAATCAATTAGCATTTATCAGCAACTACTATGTGCCAGGCACTCTATAGTCTGTTGGGTGTTCTTACCTTCCCAGAAATGTGGAATGGAGCTCAGAGAAAATTTCCCATAAAATTCCTAGATCTATGATTTGATGAACGCATGAACACCATTTCCTAACTCTATCATGAGTATTTATTTTCCTGCCCCCACTGGCTACTATATTTTGGATCTTGTTGCTGAACGATCTATGTGAAGAACCAGACTCCTAAAATGCTTAAAAAGGATGGGTACATCTTACAGAGATAGACTTTAGTTCTATTTTAAGCAGTATCTAGAGCTGACACAATTTTCTCAAAGGCCAGGATACCTGATCTCATTTGATCTTCATAAATAACCTATAGTTAAACACCACATAAGATCCTTTAGGACAGAGATAGCTTTTGCCTTTGTATCTAACATAGCATCTTGCATAGTATAAAATGTTCAATAAATGTTAGTCGAATTAAATCATGAGAGAGGGAACGGTGAGCATTATCTTCATTTTATAGGGAAGGAAATGAATTCAGAGAAATGATGTGACTTAGCCACAGTCACATCACTAAAAGAGGCAGAGCTGAATATAAACCAATGTCACCACATTCCAAGTCCAGTGGGCTCTCTACCAAAGCTACCAACACAGCTCAAAGAAAGCATTTTATGTTATAAGTGTTTCCAATTAATACTTAGAAATAGTCCAGGACATCTCCTGTGCAAGTGACTAAAATTCCAAAACACAAGGACTACAAAAAATCGTGTTATTGAATAGCTACTGTGTATGTTTGAGGTAATCCCTATGAACAAAAAAATTACGTCTTCTAAGGTGTTGTTTCTGGCAAAAAGTCTACTCTCTTTCATTAACAATTGATGCCTATATATTCTTAGTGTAAAAATGGACACTACTGATTTTCTGATGCTCAGTTTATTAGGGGCACTTTGAGAGTCAAATGTTTTACATTCAAATCAAAAAGTTCCAAAGAGAGTAAAGCAAATTGTCATTATTATTGAAGTTACCCAGTTAAACAAATCAACCCCTTTTGATACTAAAATCCTAAAACACAGCCCAAAACCCAATAGTCTTTCTTAAGCACTTAACTTATTACCAAGTTAGAGACTCACAAAGGAGGAAATAAAATTCAAATATTGCAAAAGAAAACTAGTATCAGAATGAATTTTTTAAAAAAAAATTGTCTTCCCAGACTGATTTTATATTATTCCCCTCCTATAGTCTACATTCCTGCCAAACCAGACTGTTTGCTACGCCTCACATGGTATATTCCATTCCCTATTTTCACACCTTTGAAAGGTGCCTCCATGCCTGCAAGGCTCCCGCTCATCACCTTCTCTTTTTGGAACCCCTAGTTACATTCAAGTTTCAACTCAGAGACTTTCCTGATCCCTTTTTCTCTCCCCCCTAAACCCCAGAAACTATTTTATGTATTTTGCATTGACTTATCTGTAGATATCTTATTTTTATTCAGCAGAACCCAAGCAACCTGCTTGAGTGCAAGGACTACTTTCATTTTTTTCTTTACAGAACCAGAACCTAGCAGAGCACATGGTACAGAGCAGGTGCTTAATAAATGCTACTGAAGTGAATTACTGAATGACACAAACACATGGTTAAAGAGGTACTAAAACTTTAACCCTTCAGAAAATTCACTGCTGAAGATACAGAAACATTTTTTAACTGTGTGAGGAAATAAAAATACTGGTAGGGATGTTAATACAAAAAGAATTAAGTCTTTCCCCTTATGACAGATTATCTGAATATCATAATTATTCATGGATTCAGTTAACGCATCTTAAAGATGACAAGAGAATAAGATCTTGTTTAAAAGAAAATCTCTATTAAGCTTAAAAATATTCATAGGAAATACAGACAGTTAACGCTAAAAAGGAAGAAAATTCTATTCTTACATATAGTGAATTTTAGTCTTTATTTCCACCCCTTAATCCCAAGGAAGAGGGCTTAGCAAAATTCATTTGATGACCTAAACTCAGAAAAACTGACAATTAATTCACCAAAAGCCCTTTACACTCATATAAAGGAGTCCACGTTGGTCACAAGAACCAAACATATCCCTTGTGCTAAAGCTTATGTGAACTGATTTGGTTTCAGAAGGTATCATCACCACTTGAGTCATCCCTGATTAGCATGTTGTATAATCTTTTATATTTAACTTTTGCCCATGGTTTGAGAAGTTCTGGCTAAGGTACTGCACAAAAGAAAGATAAAACATGACCCCTGACCTCTATGATCTTCTATCATTGTATTAATAAAGATAAAAGTACTATTCTTAGTATAACTTCAGTATTGCTTGCTATAGTTACAGGAATGTGATCAGCAGAAAATGAAACTTCTTAAAGGTTTTAACTGAATTCTTAAAAAACAATTATCCACATTAAGAGAAAAGAAAATAGTACTAATAATTAAAATATACACAGAGGCTTCAAATGTTACTTTAATATGAAGTTGCAATCCTTGCAATCCTCTCCTCCAGTAAACCTAACTAAAACTGCTGATAAAAACTGTTCATTCATTCTATAGAGGGACAGCTGTGGGGGGTGGGGGCGGGTCCATCAGATAGGTGCCAGACTAAAGTCAAGAAGACTAATTTTCTTCAGTCCAAATTCGACCTCTGACACTTATTGGCTGTGTGACTGTGGTCAAGTCACTTACTTAACCCCATTTCCTTATCTATAAAATGAGTTGGAGAAGGAAAAGCCAAACCACTCCAGTATCTTTGCCAAGAAAACCTCAAAAGGGGGTCATGAAGAGTCAGACATGACTGAAACAAATGAACAACAAAGCATTCAATAGAGCTTGTGTCTACTGTGTACAGAGTTCTATGTTAGACATGGGGAAGAGGTGATGTTTTTTAATAAAAGATAATTTATGCCCCCATAAAGTTTACAGTCCAATAGGAAGAATTGACAGCTCACTATATTGTACAATACTACATTGTAAGTGCATCAAAGAGCTGCTAAAAATAAATGGAGTGGGGGATCTGAAGGAAAGGCTCTTTTTTAACTGACTGCTTTTCACAAAAATCAAGAAAAAATTCATGGAGGAGATGTATTCTAGTTCAGTTCTAAAGGACATATGTTCCAGCCAAACTAGATTTCTCTTTCTTACACATATGTCACGCATTTGCTTTTTTCCTCCACCTTTGCACTGGCCCTCCTCATCCCCCACCCCCACTCTATGTCTGGAATAGTTTCTTATCTACCTCATAGATCTCTCCAGGACACAAATCAAATATCACTTTCTACATGAAGTCCTTCTGGATCACCCAATTGACAGTACCATCCCTGTCAAACTGATATTTATTTAGCTATCTTATATTTATTTGTATTTATTTTTGTTATGTATATTCTCTACACGTGTGCACACATGTACACATGCACACACACACATTTTCTTGCCCAACAGAATATAAACTCCTTGAGAGTAGGGGTTGTTTCAATCATATTTTTTTTCCCCAGCACCTAGCACAGTGCCTGGCATATAGTAGGCATCTGACAAATGCTTCCTAATTGATTTGGCCTTAATAGAGGAAGGAGGAGAAGGACGGTATCACTAGCATAGTGAGATCAAAGGCACTGGGACAGGAGATCATGGCTAAAAGCGTTCATGAGATAGGGAGGATATCACTCTGGCTGGATATAAAGCACACTGAGGGAATACGGTAAGATCATGCTGGTAAAGCAGACTGATGCCAGCTTATAGTGAGCTTCAAATGCCAGGCAGCAGAATCCAAATATTACCTAGTAGGCACTAGGAAGGTACAAAGATTTGGTGTAAGAGTAATATGACCAAATATAGTGTGCCCCCCTGAAAGTTATTCTAGAAGAGTCATGAGGGACAAACTGGAAAGGAGAATAGGGACAAGAAGAATAATTAGGAGGCTACTGCAATCATCCAAGTGAGTGGAAATGATGCCCTGGATTAGGGTGATGGCAGTAGGAACAGAAGGAAAGGAAAAGATAGGAGAGCTGTTGCATAGGTGTATCTGATAGGATCTGATCATTAATTTGGTGAGGTGAAGGAAAAGCCAAAGATAAGACCAAGGTTACAATCATGGGAGACTCAATGAATAGGAGTACTACAGAGAGAAATACTCAAGTCAGAAGGAAAAAATAGGTTGGGGAAAAAGATATTCTCAGTGTTATATACTACTGAATAGAAGGCATCAATGAGCATGAACGATCATGGAGCAACTGGAGATGTGGATTCAGAGTGCAGAGGAGTTACAAGTACACAAGAATGGTTAGCTAGAGCCACAGGAATGAATGAAGTTAATGAAATGAGAGGGAACAAGAAGGAAGACTTTGGGGCAACATTCATAATTTAAGAGGTAAAATAGATTAAAAGAAGTCAGCATGGGAGCCAGGAGTGGTTAAAAGGCTAGAAGAAGAAGCAATAGAGTACTGGAAACCAGGTGGAATAGTGGATGGAGTGCTGGACTCAGGAGTCAGTAACACCTGAATTCCAATTCTGACTCAGACACTTATTAGCAGTATGACCTTGGTAAGTTACATAACCCTTCTGTGTCTTAGTTGTTTCATCTGTAAATTAAAGGGCTTGAATTTGATGGCTTCTTAAAGTTCTTTCTCATTGCAGATCTATGATTCTATGAAAATGGTGTCTCTGAAGTCAGAGTAGTAGACAACAAGGAGTGGCCAACAAAGTTAAAATTACTCTTACTACTATGTATCAATATCACTATTTTGGAAAGCAATTTGGAATGACATAAAGTGACTAAGATATTAATACTCTGATCTAGAGATTCCACTTCCAAGATTATACCCCCAAGAAGATCACTGATAAGAAGAAAGTCCCCACCTACAACAAAATATCTCTTAGCAATACTTTTTTGTGATAGCCAAGAATTAGAAACAAAGTACATGCCCATCTACTGGAGAATGGCTAAACAAATTGAGAACATGCATATAATGGAATATTACAGTGCTATTAGAAATGACAAACATGATTGAAAATAGAGTAACATGGGAAAATTTGCATGATGTGAGACAGAGTGAAACTAATCAGAGTCAATAAAGCAATATAGACAATAATGACAACATAAATGGAAAAATGCTACCACAAAAAATAAGGTCAATGCTGCAAAATTACAAAGAACAAGCATGGCTTTAAAGAAGAAATGTAAGATACCTCTAACACCTCTCCTTTGCAGAGTGATGGTATAGCACATGGCATACATTTTCAGGCTTTTTTGATATATTAATGAGGTTAACTAGTTTTTTTTCCTTTAAAAAAATACTATTGGGGCAGCCAGGTAGCACAGCGAGTTAGAGCACTGACCCCAGTGTCGGGATGACCTGGGGATTGAATCCAGGCTCAGACACTTAGCATCCACCCAGAAACACCTGGCCTTGTAACCTTGAGCAAGTTACTTAACCCCAATTGCTCTGGGGTGGCCAGGTGGCTCAGCGAGTAAGAGCACTGGCCCCCCCAGTGTCGGGATGACCTGGGGGATCGAATCTGGGCTCAGATACTTAGCATCACACCCAGAAATAACTGGCCGTGTAACCTTGAGCAAGTTACTTAACCCCAATTGCTTAAAAAAAAATACTATTACACAAAATGGCTCTCTGGGAGGGGGAAGGCAAGGAATAATGGGAAAAAATTTTGGTGATATAAAAAGAAAACATATGAATAAAAATTCACAAAGATAAAAAATTAACAATAGTAATTTTCAATAACTTCTCATTGCCTTCCAAATATAACATAAAGGACAAGGAATGTAAAGAAAAAAGAAGAAAACAACACTGGATTTGATAGTTAGGACTTAATCATTGATAACTTTTAGGAGAGCAATTTCATTCAAATGTCAGGGGCACACTGGATTATAAACTGAGAATGAGTAGTCTAGAAGTGAAGGTATTAGTTGAAGACTGCAAGACTTTCAATACTAAAGGAAAAATCATTGGACAGACTAAATATTTCAGTAGGGACTTTTTGTTTTAAGGATTTGGGAGAACTGAGTATACCTGTAAGGCAAAATGGTGAGAGACTGAAGATGCATGATAAAGAAGTAATATTTATTGGAGCTAGGTCCTTGTGGGGGCATAAGTAAATGGGATCAAAGGCACATACAGGGATATACTTTTGTAAGAAGTAGAAGTATCTTTTATAATACAGGAAAAGAAAAGTATATCATGATCTGAAGAATGAAGGAGGGTGGCTAAGGGAGTCCTCAGTAAAATAATCTCAAGGAGGAAAAAGGAAAGAAAGTTTGGAATAGTCACAGTGGAGAATGATATAGGGAACCAATAGGCACCAAGTAAACAGGAGTACCAAGCTTCAGCAAGAGCTCAACTGAGGTTATAGAGTAGATGAAGTTAGCTTAATTTTGTCCTTTAGATATATTCCTCCAGAGATTCCCAGGAACCCTGCAGCAGAAGAGAAATGAAGTGCTAAACATTCCAGGGGGAGGAAGATTTGAAGATATGGAAACACAGAAAGCCAGGAAAACAAAAGATTTCAGGATTAGTGAGCAGAAAGAATTGTCCTTTAGTAACAGAATTTGTAACCTTATAGTAATTTATTGTCTTCTCCAAATATGATCAGATGAAAAATCATTTTACTAAGGGGGTGCTATCAGTCTCAGCACAGTGACAGATACTATAAGGTATAGAAGTTGTATGAAATAGTTCCTGTCAACAAGAAGCTTACATACTGGTTAGAATGTAATGATGTCATCATTTACTCATAAAGCATCCATTAACCACGGCTATGTATTAGAGGCTGTGTGAATAGCAAAGGAAGATAAAAGAATAAATAAGACCTTATTCCTGCCTAAAGCAGCTTACATTTCAGAAGGGATTACTTAACATTCTCGGCATCTCATTCTTATGCTTTCATTTCCCACCATGGAGTCAGGCAGACCTGAGCTCAATTCCCATCTGTGAATCTACGACTTGTGTGACTCTGTGTCTAACCTCTAAGTGTTCTAAGCAATTCTCTATGTTGTAGACAAAATGTTGACCTGCACTGGTGGATGGATTTTCCTCATCTGGAAGTTTCCCACCAATAAAAATCACAGGTCCAGGGTCTTTCTGAATCTATTTGGTTTGTACTCTCTAGACTGCTCTAACTTATAGACATTAAATAATATTTCTATTCTATATCCCTTTAAGTTATAGTCCACTGAGGGGAAACTAGATACAAAGAAAAATCCTGAATTTGGAGTCAGAGTACCAGATTTGAATCCTAGTTTTTTCATTTATACTCTGTGGCAAATCACTTAATTAATCTCTTTGGTCTTCAGCTTTCTCTTTTATAAATTGAGAGGATGACCTACAAAGTCCTTTCCTTCCAGCTCTAAATCACTGATCCATCTGCTACCACCTTAGTTCAGACCCTTATAACTCTCACCCAGATTACTACAAAAGCCTCCTAATTGGTCTCCCTGCCTCAGGGCTCTCACCACTCCAGTGCATCCTACACACTGCTTCCAAAGTCATTTTTCTTAAGGGTGAGTCTGACTATGCAATTCCTCTAATCAACCAACTACAATTGCTCTCCACTGCCTCCAATATAAATGCTTTTTTTTTAGCTTTTAAAGTCCTTCCCAGACTGACTCTAACCTACCTTTCTAGTCTCACTGGACATTATTCCCCTTCTCACATGCTGCCATCCAGCCAAGCTGGCCTTCTCTGTTCCACATAAATGACATTCCCTTTCTGATCTGTGCTTCTGTATGGGACATCTCTCAGGTCTGACCTCACCTTACTAAACATCTCTCTTCCTTTAAGATGTAGCTCAAGCACCATCTTCTGTACGACACTTTTCCTGATCACCCCAACTTCGAGTGACTTCTCTCCCAAACTACTCTATATTTAACCCCTTTGTATACATTTGAACTTATTGACTTTCTATTTAGGGAGTATATATTTCTATTTTTACTTCTTATCTCCAAAATTCACATCTTAGATCCTTATAAATAAAGACTGCTTCATTCTTTGTATTTGTAAGCCCTGGGTTCTTTGTAAGCACATAGTAGGCACTTGATAAATGTTTGCTAACTGAAGTCCTTTGGATAGATTTCTTCTACCACAACACTACACCTCCATCGTTCTCTACGCACATACATATTGATGTTGATTTTATTATCTCTAATAAACTGTAAGCTTTATGAAAAGAGGATATACCTATTCTTAAACTCTACCACCACCACTACCTCTAAAGCCCACTTGTCCTTTACTAGGGCTGCTAATAAATAATGAAATGACCAAACTATAGGCAAAACAGGAGGAAAGAAGAACAATGTCCTGCATAATCTGAGTATGAATAATTAGCTACTGAATAATTGTGGCCTAATTATAATTTGAAACACCAAACCTGCTGAGTATGTCTACTGAAGCACTATCAACTAAATCAAAATTGATTTGTTCTATCCAAACAAGATGCTATTTAGGCAAATAAGTCACTTGACTCATTGAAGGAGATTATTCTTTAAAGCTATGTCAAGTATGTAATATTTTCCCAAGCCTCTACAATTCTTAAGTGAACTGCCCCTAAAGTCCTCAATGTAAAAGAAAATTAGCCTTTGGAAGTTAAATAATGCTAATTTTTCATTACAAACATTTTGTTTTTTAACCCAGATTCAGCTCCCAATTAATAGGAGATCAAAATTCAGATATTCATGTTTGGATTTCTAAAAACTGTTTTCAGAGTCGATATATATATTTCCCTCCATTCAAGGATCTTTTATTATTGCTTTTTGTGAGTTTTACATGTAATTCATACCCTGAATTTGCCTCCTATTTACCAGCTTTGTGGAAGTTTACATGCCAGGCTACAGAATTTGTATCTTATCTTAAAGACAAAGAGAATGAATGCTTTAGGGCAGAAAAGAAACAATCAAAACTAGTTTACGAGGGCTCCTTTGACAGCCATATGTAAGATGGATTGGAGAAAGGAAAAAACTGGAAGCAGGGAGGCGAAAGAGGAGACTCTTACAATGGTAGAGGAGAGGTGAGGAAGGCCTGACCAAAGATGGTAGCCATGTGAGTAGAATCAAAGGGACAGATTCACAAAATACAGAATTGACAAACTTGGCAAATGATTGGTTATAGAAGATGAGAAAGAAGGGAAAGTTAAGCACAATTTCAAGGTTATCAACCTCAGTAATGGGGAAGATGTAAATGACCTCAATAGAAACAGAAGAGTTTAGATGCTGGGTGGTTCTGAGGGAACCCTGAAATGTACACGATGACTTAAACTGAGTAGAACATTTATTCAAACTGTTTTCTCTTGTTTAAACAAGAAGTCATCAGAAATGAGGAACTTGGCACTAAAGTTATAAAAATCCTTTCCCAACATTGTTATCAGGGGGCTAGTTTTATAAATGCACCCAGCTCATTCTGTCATATGGATGTGAACTTTTTGCAACTCTAAATGCTTTAGAATGAGTCATACTGTCATCTGAAATTACATTAGAAATAGTCATATATTCCACCTTCATGGTAACAGTAGAGAAAGTGATGAAAATGTCATTGCTAAAAAGACCTGCAAAAAGGGGGGAAGGGAAGATCGCCAGAGGAAAAAATCTTGTTGACTGAAAGTATAATACACAGAACTTCCCACTTCATCCCTACACCCACCAAAATCCAAAACAACATGGGAAGAGAATCACCTCATATAAACTTAGATAAACAGACTGAAATATACAAATTGAAAAGCCAGATAACATTTGAATGAAAGCAACCTAATTCTAGATTTTCCTATAGAGGCTTATAATCCACTAAAAATACACGTGTGTAATACAAATATCATATATAAAACACACTCATTTCCCAAAGAGATAATGTTCTCATCCTTAGTCATACTCCACCTTCATTGGTCAGAGGCTGGGGGATGGGGAAAAGTGAATAAAAAAAGAATTATTGAACTACATCTTACAAAGGACTATTTCATCAATTAAACTGGACATTTCCTCAATTAAAGTAGATTATAACCCCTCTAGTTATCAGTATACAGTCTTCTTAAATTGATGTGGTCAACATAAGTCATCCCTTGGTGGCAAATCTTCTGGTAACAAGCCTTTCCAATTTTGATTAGCTTGGTCCTTGACAGTTGAGTTAACATCTCAAATAACAGACATACAATACAATCTACACTCAAGATTTTCCAGCTTAGTAGGACCTAAAAGAACTTCTGCTCCAGTGGAATAGTCTTAGAGAATGCAAGGTTATCTTCCATAATACAAGGAGGTATCAGAATAAGAGAAAAATGTAAGCAATAAGAGAAGTACTTTGGGGGTGTGGGGGGAGGAGGAGAAGGAGTAATAGGTTCAATAAGCTGGCAACCAAGATTCCTTTCAACTCTAAAATGGATTTGGGTGAAAGGGCAAGAATGAGTATCAACAAGAGCATATCTTAAGATTATTATTTTGGACATAAAATTGTCTTTACCTGCTTTTTGACTGATCGACTACTCATGATTTTCTCTACTACGGGACCCTCTGCATCAACAGATTCCTGTAAAATAAAGTATATGAGTCAACTGGAATTTTTTTTTTTGCCAAAATGATTTTATGCCATTTGTAATATATCCATGCTGCTCTCTAATTTACCCCTTCAAATTCAGTACTGGCTAGACACTGAAGTATGATGAGTCCAGTATTATTACTGAACAAGAATCACTGAAGATATGAAGAAAATTAACTCTGCAGAGAAAGTGAGTGATACCTGTTTATTATTTCATAGGTATGTGGTTTTATTTTTTGGAGGGGCAATTGGAGTTAAGTGACTTGCTTGAGGTCACATGGCTAGTAAGTGTTAAATGTCTGAGGCCGCATTTGAACTCAGGTCTTCCTGACTCCAGGGCTGATGCTCTATTCACTGTGCCACCTAGCCACCCCAAGGTATGTGATTTAATTATGTGAATTCTCACCAGTCCATAAAGCTAGAAAGTATTCAGAAACTCCAGCTGCCAATATAAACTACTCTCCACATGGCAGCAATGAAAAATATAACTTGTCTTCATCTATACCCATGGGGTAGATACAGTCATCACTCTATGATCATAAGCATCTTTTATCTATAGGGATCACATAAAACATTATATAACAGTTTAACATTGGCCAAACTACCAAGTAAAGTACTGACACGAATTTAACACTTTTCAATGAGTTACCAGTTTGTTAACTAAAGTACAGCAGTGCTAAGAAAAGAGCATTGTACAAAGAAAAGAAAACCCAAACCCAACTTTACAATAATCATTCTTATATTACTACCCCTCATTTTATACAAACTATTTTATCCATCATTTACATTGCACAGAGAATAAAGTAGACCCTGCTGGGTAGTACAAGGCTGTAATTTCATAAAGGAGTTCTTATGGTGCCTAACAGCAGGAGACAAGCTTGAGTGGTTTATTAAAGTCATAGAAGCTATAGCACTGAATTCTCAGAGGTAAATTCAGTCTCATTGTAGCCTAGTTCTGATTTTTTTCCTCAGCAGAGACCATTAATTCTCCAGAATTGTATCAAATTACATATCATAGGCTTGTAGAAAAATAAATTTAAGCGAATATAGCTTTTTAAAGGAAACAGCAAAACAACTTGTTTCTCTTAGCACATTAGACTAACACTGGATGAAAACCCTTAAGCTATGAGTCCAGTGGCTCCACTGCACTATCCAGCTTCCAGGTACAGAATTCACAGTTCATCTTCATTTATTTATTCAAAACAGCAAGCTGACCTGCTGCTCGGACTGTGAAGTGTTTGAAGGGGAGTCTCTCCCGGCAGCATCTGCATCATCTGCCTCCTCATCAGAAATCTTGAACTCCAGGTCTTCTGTATAACGTTTTCTCTTAACCTGTCTGCTGGAGCGTCTTTTCTAAAAGAAAAAGAATGACAAAAAAAATCAAATTACTGACATTCCTCATATATGTTGAAAGCAGGGAGGAGGATGGCACATACTACAAGCGATTTTGACAAATCACCATTTAAAAATTCCAAGCTTGCTCTTGGTGTCAATTTAAATAGTTGAGAAACTTTATTAAAAATATAGGCTGAACAGACATGAAAATAGTACTACTTTTGTGATAACAGCTGAAATTTACACAGCACTTTAAGGTTCCAAAGCATATATTATATACATACACATGCATGTATACATACATACATGCATACACACACACATATATTCTAACTTGAGCTTCACAGCAGCCCACAGGGTGGATACTTCAGATATTTGCCCCATTTTAAAGACAAGGAAACAGCTTGAGAGTTGTTCAGAGTATTGCTCAGCATCAAACAGCTCATAAGTACCTGTAGCAGGGATTCAAACCCAGACTTTTCTGACTGTAAGTCTAGCACTTCATTTTAAACTCCAATTTAGCATACATGAAAGAAAATGAAGAGTTTGGAGGGTGCAGGATGAAGAAAATCATCTGAGAAAACTTGGACTGGAAATAATTGCATAGAGTTTGACTTGCCTCCACATTCTTCTATAACAATATACTTCTAAGAATGTGTAAAGTACATAGAAAATGGAAAGAACATAATAAGAAAACTATCATGAATAACTTTGTATATTCTATACAGGAGTAAAAGGGAATTGAATGTGTTACATGTTCACACCTCTTAAAATAACTCTGAAAATTGGTAGGGAAAAATATTGTCTAGCTTGTATTTAAAAAGGAATGATACTGAAACAAATACTAAATCTCATCCATATTCACATAATGAGTTACTATATCTCTGGCTTAATATCCATTAAATTCTCAGACTGTTTTTCCATTGGAATGGCATTTCTTCAACATAGCACACTAAGAATGGAACAAACTCTAGATTTGGATATAATGGAGCAGAAACTCTAGATCTAATTTGCTGTATTATAATTTATATATACCCAAACAGGATTAAGCTGCATATTTATGGACAGAGACAGTTTGATTAGACTTAGATGAAGAGATGCTAATAACACAGTGGAGCCTTACTGGGATTCTATACTATGCAAACTGTATCAACTATATATTTTTACTATAGTACCTAAAAGTTCTGGAGTGGAGTTCCAGAATTAGCCTTATACTAAATTAAACTCCACAGTATTATTGTAATTCCTTGGGGAAATTAAGAAATGTTTTTTTCTTAGAAGTTTATAGTTTAGGATCACTTGCTAAATAAAAATTACTCCTTATAAAAACTTTGTGAAGTAAATTATATTTACTCCCATAATTTTTCAGATGAACAGTAATTTATCCAAAGCCAATTAGCAGATCAATCACAAAGACAGAATTAGAACCCAAGTCCCAGAGTTTCCACATATTGTAGCATGTTACAAAGCTTCTGTGACTTTTAGTTATGTATCTGAGGTACCAAGATTTCTTTGATCAGATTCCCAATATGAATTGATTCTTTATCAATTAAAATTTTTGACATTTCTGCACTCAACTAAATTTTTATTCTGTCCCTACCACAAACTGATTTTGTAGGTTAAGAATGAAATATAAGAATTTGTTTATTTTTGACAACCACACTACAATGAAATGCTTTAGTTTCATTAGCAACAGAAAGCTCACACTGTAGAACTGTATTTCAAATGCTTTTAAAAGGTTAGTAGGTACAATGGTCATGCTGAAGGGAATAACTAATTGGTTTCCATTATCTCACTACTGTACCATTCTGTGGTACTTTCTTTTGAACTAGACAGAACTATATGCAATTCACTAACATCTAAAAATCAGTCAAGAATTCAAGAAGTTTAACTTCTACCCTTTATGCATATGTTACAGAAAGAACTATGATAAACAACTTGGTAGCATCACTTCCTGAACAGCATATATGAAGAAAAAATGCTTCCTTGAAAATAGAGCTGTCCTTGTATAATTATTTTCTTTACTGTTACATATTCTATAACTCATTAAAATGCCAACTCAAAAGTATGTTTTAAAAAGCATTAGGGTATTACCTTAAAAAAACTTGGTCATATGTCATATGTAGGTCATAACCTACAAACAAAAATTCTATAAAGTTTAGTAATGATTCTTGATAAATTGGTATTTGTGAAAAAATGCAGAAAACTAGCTATGAATTATTTTAAAGAAATATTCTTACTGTTTTATAAAATGTTGTCTTAAAAGTCCTAATTAAAGTGAGCATGATTCAGAAAGCACCCAAATACATAAAATTCAGAATCATCCTTTCACCGGAGTTTCTCTAGTAAATCTCATTAATCCACTAACCTTGTCAATATCCTTACTGTTGTTGTACATAGCAATAAAAGAAAAGCATATGATTATCCTAAATGGATAATATCACCAATAGGCCAGCTATATTTAAAAAGATGGAAGAAAATAAAAAAAATACATACTAGTTTTTTCAGATCACCTTAAAGAATATAATTTTGTGAGGTCACAGATAACAGCAAGCTTTGCTAAAGAAAAAAAAAAACCAAAGTATCTAGAACTCTGGAATGCATCTGTATCTTCCAAGTATTTTATTTCAAACCTCTAAGAGAAAAAAACAAAAACAAAAGCAAATATTCAATGAGAATCTACTATGTGATAACGAAAAGTCACTCAAGTCTCTGGGGATTGGTTTCCTATTGCAATAGGGCTCCCTGATAACTACTCCTTGATAACTATGATGTCACACAAGATACATTCCAGGGCATCCCGGTAGAGCATATTGGCATGATTCCAAGAAACCTAAAAAGGAAATGATTTCTAGCTGTTATGTACTGAGTGTCTCTCTTAGCCTGATCAGTGAAGGCAATGTACCCTGTTTGAGAGAACTAAAGTTTCTCGTATCTTTTTCAAGGTCAGTTTTGCAAGTGGCGTATACGTTATTTCCCAAGAAATAAATGAATATAACTCAGGAAAAGTCATGCTGAACCAACTGTTTAGAAAAATAAAAGCCCATTAATTCATGGAAGACCTGCCATCACACAAAGATGCCTTACTCTGACACAGGGAAGTAAAGAGAAATTCCTGAGGCAGGCACAAATGGCTCTATAGCTAAAATTTTCATATTGTGAAAAGAATATTTCACTAAACTTGAGGAAAGTTAACAAAACTGGTGCACTGCTGTTTTTAAAAAAGAACTTTTGCCAAAAACAAGCAATTTTTCTAAACCTTTAGATCAAATTTTAATGTCAAGAACAGGCAGAAAAAGCACTCAGAAACTCTCAAAAGGAACTTTGAAATTTATTCTGGTGCTTTTAAAAAATATTTTACATCTCTCTAGGCTATGTAAAAGTAGGGCTGTGATACTAGATGACCCCTGAAGTCCTTTTTCTAGGCTCAAGTCCTGTGATCCTATGGCAAAAGCTACAAAATTCTAGTCAAGAGTGAGTGTTACACTCCATTCATCCTTGGTCTCTTTGACTTTCTCCTCCCTGGAAATGTTACAGTTAAAAACAGAGACATCTTAAAAGCATCTCTTTAACAAAAATTGAAGGAGGGCTTCTGTTGTACCTTATAGCCATCTGAAGTTACCCAAAACTAATCAACATTTAAATATCAGAATAATAGTCTTACCTGAACACCTGGATCATCATCTTCTTCAGGAGGAGGAGATGGTGGTGGAGTTTTTTCTAAGTCTGAGTTTTCAGAACCTTCTGTTTTTCCCTTGTTGACCTTTTTCTTCAAAGCACTTGCTTCAGAATCTGGTTTCTTATTACTAGAATTCAAAGCACAGTTCCCTCGTCAGTGTTGGTTTTATTTTGGGATTTTTTTTTAAAGTTTCTCCTCATATTTCATATTTCCTCATATTTCCCAGATTAATATCCCCCAAACTATCAAGAATAATAAAATAATGCATTATTTTTCTTTTTTGTAAGAAAGTATCATAGGATTAAGTTCTTGTGGCAAAACTATTTTTATGAACATTATAAATATTTGCACTAATTTTAAAAAAGGAATCACAGGCATGCAAAAACAAAACAAAACCCTACACAATGCACATCCTGTATATTTGCTCACCAAGACAAAAAGCAAAATGCAGGCCAAAACCCTAACTCATTCAGAGAAATCATATAAAACATCACTGTGCTATCCTGGCTATATATGCTCAATACATTGTGGCATGGAGCCATTCATTAAGAAATAATTTCACTATCAAGTTTTTAAGGTGTCAGAACACCTTTTTTTTAATGGTGGGGAAGAAAATGGAATGTGATTATCTTCTTCCCTCGTCTTTTGCAGTTGGCTTTTAACACTGCTCCTATTTAGGTGCTCCATTTGATCAATGCTTCACAATATATTGATGGTACATTATTTGATTTGTCAAATGGCATAAAATATTAAAATATGAGAACGTCTACTGATTATATTACTTTTTTTTTACCATATATTTCACCTCTTAAAATAATTTTATCAATTATTTTTGTTTGTATCAACATTTTTGTTTCTTTTATTTTTCTTAATGTTAAAACAGTATGCTTTTTCATTGGCATATATTATCTTTAAGGTAGCATATTATTTTAAAAACCAGGTTATTGACAAGATATGCAGCAAAATAAACATAAGTGTTAAAGTAGAGGTCCCACTGTATGCTTAGATTAAAGGCTAACAGGATTTGAATATTATATAGGTCAGCCAACATAAGAATGGATTTTAAGTGAAGAGAATGGAATAAAATTGTTTATCAGAAACTAGAAAAACAATCCTGCTCTACTTGTTAATTCTTTTTTTTTAAGGTAAATTTTATTCTACCATTCAACTTCAATTTCTAGTTTGGTACCAAGACTTCCTAAGATCAGCTTTCATTTGTGATAAAATATTTACAAGAATCTATACTATATTTTACATCATTACTATACTGCCCAGGAATCCAAATGGTTTTGAAAATGAAAAATTCTCCTTTCAGTCACCTTTGAAAAGTTTCTATTCACTGAAATTTGTAATTTCACAGGAAAGGATGCTGAATGAATGCACTAAACAGCACTTTTCAACCTCATGTCCCTTTTTAAAAGAAGGCAGAGAGTTCTCTGGATTTTTTTTAAAGTAAGCTTTTATCAAATAAAATTTGATTTCCAAATTATTGCTAATGGAACTACATATAACCATCACATGTAGGGTTTGCTATCTTTTGGGCTATTAGATTAAGTGCTGTAAGCTCAAAAAAGTAGTTATTTGAAAAATAGTGGTTCCAAGTTTTTTTCCCCCTAAAAACACACACACACACACACAACAACAACTAATAAACCTTCAAGCATAAGGAAATAATGGCACTCTAACTTAAAACAAAACTCAGGGGCACAGCAAAAGACAGTGTAGCTCCAAAAAAATCTTTCAAATCATGACAATCCTTTAAAAAGTTTAATTCCCTGAAAGATCCACATAAAGCATAACATTTAAAAAAAAATAAGAAAATCCATACAACAGCTCCTCTTCCAACTGTCCTAGTGTTTACGCTACACATGGACAGAAGTCTCCCCTACTATGAGGCTCCATTTCCAGC
>NW_027186304.1:70544689-70549689 GCF_028583685.1 Petaurus breviceps papuanus | reverse complement strand
TATTCAGGTCCCTAATAAGAGGGCAACCATTAAATTTTTATAGTTCATATCCTCAACCAGTGAATAAAGCATACATATTTTAATTAGCATCCTTTTGGAATCCCTTTTCTTCCTGTAGCCTAACCTCCATCTTCAAAACCATTTTTATTACCCAACTCACATAGTCCATTTCATACATATCCATATGTACATATATGTATGTGTATAGAAAGACAGAGATATGAGAACACAACAATGACAGAAAACTATAAATTTTATCTTAGTGTTAATTTTCTAGTCTATTGACAAATTAGTAATCTATTTTAAAGTTTTTTGTCTAGGAGGCAGCAGTACTTAACTGTGGACAGTTACTACATCTCTTATAAAAGTATCTAAGATGCTAACCTGCATTGCTCTTGCAGACTCCTTAGTGAACAACCAATATTTAATTTTAAGGAAGACACAAAGGAAATCCATTTTGCTAAAATATCTGTATTTTATAAGAAACATGCATATAATACATTTCATAATTTTATATCTCTGTTCCTAATTGTATATTTCTATTTAAAGATTCACATGAACTCAGTGTCATTTTAGTCTTCCTCTTCAAGAACTGAAATGTACATTTATTTACACATTGGTTGGGACTAACCTATGTTACTATATTAGCTTCTGTATGGTTTTGCTTCTTTCCACGAAACTTTCCATAACTTCATTATGATTTATGCCTATCAAAAATATAATTAGAATGAAATTATAATCTTCACTTAGTCTATCTCTAGAATTATTTTTGATAATTTTTTAAAATATACAACACAACTCCCTACCATCACACACAATTTCATTTTGTAAGCTAAAGAAGTATCATGAGTGGAATTGTGAAATTTATGTTTAAAACATTATAGAAGAAGAGCAAATAATTTTTTAACAACCACTGCTTAATTTAATTGTTCCTCTTTGTTTTGACATTGATAGTCTGATGTTTTTCCCCCATTTTTCACACACTTTTATTAGGATATATTGAAACAATCTATCTCAGAACAAAGTATTTTGAAACATCTGAGAACTCAATCTTTTACTTTGGTTCCTATACTTTTCACAGACAACCTACGCATTTTAGGAACCTGTATTTGTTAGTATACTTTTCCTGAAAGAAAGAAAGGAATAAAGGAAGGGACAGAGGAAAGGAAGCAGTCGCAGGGAGGGCTGGGCTGGGCAGGGAAGAGGTGTTAAGAGATTACCTGCAATGTTCAAGTTGAGAGCTGTGACAGCTTTGACCTTAGCCTTTAGGTTGAAAGTATGGTTTGTGGGTATGAAGAAAGGGTGAGAGGGACTGAGTGCTAGAACATAGTAGATCAGGAATAGTTATATGATACTTTGACACTTTTAATATAACCCTACACATAACTAGTACAGAGCAAGCTAGTATTCCCCAACTCAATGAAATTTGTTTTAATGTCCAAGTAAACAAATCTACCTCTGTTTTTAGCTTTTTAGTTTTTATTATCCACAGATTTGAGTTTAAACCTTCATGCAGTTCTGAAATCCTGTCCTAAGGACTGCTGGAGGGCTGGTCAGTTCTTTAAAGGGAATGCTGGCAAATCATAGAAAGAGAAGTTATAGTAGGATACTGATAGAAAAATCTAATCATTTTTTAACACTAAATTCTTTGCACCAGAAATTTTCCTTCTTGTCATGATCAAGAATTAAAACTAAAAATCCAAATCCAATAAATTTAATGTATCATATTAAGAATTGCCAGAAATAATAAGAGGAAGTAAAATTATCTGATAAAATATTATACAAGCAGATCAATTCAACATACAATTCTCATTTAACATATCAGCATATTTGTCCATATAGCAGTGACTAACACTGTAATAAGATACAAAAGAATCATAAATTGTTCATACAGCACTTTTTAGCAACACCTTTCAGTAACACTTACATATGAAGTTTAGCACTTCAACAAGTGCTAAACTGTGAGATAACTATTTGGCTAATCATATTCACATTCCTGCTGGGTACAGAACCAAAACAATAACTTAACCTGTTTCCATCTATGCACACAGGTTTTGACCCATCCAATGAAACAACCAAGGTTAACTCTGCAATCCAAGCCCTGCAACTTATATCCCAGTTAAACTGAATACTGACCTTAGAAATAAGCTATTCTTCTTAGCGAGGCTAGGTAGAACAACAAATTAGTCAAACCATACTATAAACTTTGGCTGGGTGCTTTAAGCAGAGGGAGTATGGTACTGAGCATATGGTTAAACCTAAGGAAGAGAAAAGACCACCACCTACTCCAACAGGAGGGGCTGAACCCCCATGAAATTAGATTAGTTCCCACAGAAGACAGGACCACACACAGAAACAGTGTTCTGATGGAGAGTCCACTCTCCCTTTCTCTCACAAGGGTACATGCTTTGTTAGTTCGCACTGCTAGTCTTAGGGAAGGGAAGGGAAGGGATCCAAACTATATGGGCTTTGACATAAGAATGACTAAAAATAATGGCTGACAGCCTTGTAGATTATCTGGGTCCATTTACAATACCTTTCAATAACATTTCAAGAATTTTTAAAAAAGCTTTACACAGTAAATGCTAAAAAAAAAAAAATGAAAACACCTTTGCATCTATGGAGAGCTTTATACCTCTCCAAAGACCTTCATCCGTGTCCCTATATAGATGTATGAAGAATCATTTTGCTTCTTTCTCAGCAAACCTAATCCTATGTTCCAACCCATTATAACAATTAATATACTCTGTCCTTGGATAAAACTTCAAAAACAATGTCTTTACTGTCAGACTCATCTCTTGAGTCTTATTTGACAGGTAGTATTGGAATTTGAAAGTAAGATCCATTTGTACCTTTTCCTTTGTAACCCAAGGAGTCATAGGCCACAACTTCGAAATTCTACCACAGCTCAATGGATTGGCAGGAACTGAACACAAAAATAGGCCCACTGCCCCCCAACCAACTGGGGCTGGCAGGATGAGAGGCAGTAAGACTTGCTTTTAATTTTCAAAGTTGTTACTCTGTCTGCTTCCTCTGAGAACTACAAACTGAACCACATGGTATGGGAGATACTATAATTTAGACCTAAGATAACAACAACAACCAAAAAAAAAAAAACAACCTGCTTTTACTCTTCTTTGTTTGGCTGATTTTAAAAATACCAGGTAGGAAAGGGGTAAAATTAAAAAATAAGTACAAAGTATATCCATATGTGTGCATGTGTATAAATAGGTTATATATGCATACATATTTACCCACATATATGTGTCTATATTCACATATATATGTATATACATATATACATGTAGATATATACACATATATACACACCCATTAATATTAAGTAGAGATACTTACCTCAAGCATCTCATTGGCTATGCAAAGGCCCCATCATTATCCTGTTGGAAAAGACAAGTCGGGATGGAGAGCTTCCATACAGACATGCTCACGAGATTTCTCCTAGTGAGAGCTTGTGCGGGTCAACAGGTAAAGGCAACCTGCTTCCAAACCCAACTTTTAGTTTGGATCCCATGACAAATAAGAGACCAGGTGTAAAGGGAATGGGAATTTAAAGATCTTCCCTGCTTTGAAAATAAACTGATAAAACAGAAAAAAAAAAAAAAAAACCTCTGCCCCCTAATAGATTGTAATCACATGCAGCCTGTAGTGGGAGGAGTTTGCTAAAGGATGGAGCAGAGCCCACAGGAAGCTGGGAGTCAGAGTCAGAGTCAGCTAGACAGCTGAGAGGAGAGCATGCTTCCCAGGGAGACAGACAGGCTTGTGAGTAAATATTGGTCTTATATTGGTTGGTGGGAAGGCTAAAGGATGGTGTGGCTTTCTGTCCTGTTGTGGTTTATTAACTTCTTTGCTACTATGATGGAATCGACTTACTGGTTTTGGGATTTGGTTTTCTGATGTCTGAATAAATGTTTTGCTTCTGTCTTCTATATGGAGAGTCTATTATATTTTGTGGTTGAGCACCATGCAGGTATATTTATAGTGATTGTGGATACTGTGAATATTGCATTGGTGCTATACCAGGCAACATAAGGCCAATATAACAGAATGTGGAGAGTCAAGGGATCCCTTCCTTCACTTGTGTTTTCTTCCCTATTACTTGCTATTCAGAGCTGCTTAAATCTAAAGACTTCTCTCTCAACCACAATTTCTACAGACTCACTCCTTAATGGATGCACCTAGAACACTTAATTATATAATTCAGCCTGGCAAACTGCCTGCTGCCCTGGGTGAATAACAATTCCTAGTATGTGAGTAGTTTTCTAAAAAACTGGTTTAATTAATTTATGACTTATTTAGCTTTTACAGTTGAGGGGCTGAGAAGCCAGATTTTCTATACTTATTTGTAAAGCTTAAAAATAAATTTACAAACAGGTTTGATCTTATATCTCATCTTATTAGTAAAGCTTACAAATAAATTTACAATGTGTCTATATATTATTATTATATATAAATTATATCTCATCTCTATTAAGTGACATAAAAAACACAGTAGCACACTCTGGAGTATGTATTTATGTGCCATTACAGATCATCTTTGAGCTTACTGGCGGAATAAAATACCTTCGGGTGAATATATGGGCTGATTACAAATTAGCAAATATTGACAGAGAACTTGGACATCCCTTAGAAGAAAAATGCTATATAAATTCTTTAGTTTTTCAAAGATCTATAGTTTTGCCAGTGAAGGTAATTCTTCCACCAACATAGATAACAATGCCCTTATGGTTTTACAGATGATCTTCAAAGGTTGCTATAATTTTTTCAAAAAAATGGAAATCAACACACTAATCACTACCAACCTAGTAATGTAATGACACTCTCAGAAAATATAACAAGCTTGGCCCTTAAGCAACATATAGAACCACTTTTGGTCACTTAGTCAATGCCTTTACAACTTGGGGGAACCTATCAGAGCTCATATTCCACCAGTATAGCCTTTGTGAATACAGAGTTATTTCCACATCGAGATAAGGTACTAG
>NW_027186304.1:70450523-70544589 GCF_028583685.1 Petaurus breviceps papuanus | reverse complement strand
AAAAAAAAAAATAATAATAAGACTGTCTTATTATCGGGGAAATACGGTAAGAGTAATATAAATTGGACAAGGTGTTATTTATAGGCTTTTCTCAGAATCATAAAGTTTTATATATATATATATTTCCTCATCTTAACCACAAAGGAATATTTTGAGTTTGTTTGTTTTTTGCTAGAAAAGACCAGGTTGGAGGGAGGCATGAGCAACTATCTGATGTGAAAACATTTTCCAAAGTTTCAGTAGGCAAATCAAAATTTTTCATCAGTTTCCCATTTCCAACCTGTTAGTTTTATATATATAAAATACTTATTAAATATATATAATTATATTAAGCACAAATTCCTTCAAGAGATGAAGAAAACCATTTCATAGAATTTTTTCTTATAATTTAAAGGAATGTGCACATTTATTTAACAGTATGTGCACTGAAAATAAGGAATATATCACCAATCCTCATTACATAGGTTTGCAGTCTTGGGGGTTATCTTTCACTCTACTTCACCCTATATGTATTAAATTAGTTGCCAAATCTTGTTGTTTTTAGCTTCATGTTTCTTGAATCCATCCCCTTTTCTCCAGTCAAAAGGCCTTCCCCCTAGCTCAGGCGCTCATAACTTTTTTCTTAGACTACTGAAACAGTCTCTTACTATACTTATTAGATCTCTCTGCTTCAAGTCTCTCCCCTTTCCAAACCATCTTTCACACATCGTCAAAAGTGATATTTTTAAAGCACAAGTCTGATCATATCACTCACTTCTTCAACAAATTCCAATGGCTCCCTATTACTCTAAGATCAAATGTAAATTCTTCTGATTGACATTTAAATCCCTTCAAAATCTAACTCTAACTTACCTTTTGGTCCAGCCAAATGAACCTTCCTGCTGTTACTTAAATGGCATTCTATCTTCAGTCTCTGTACCATAGACATAGGCAGTCTTCCATACCACCACCATCACTACCACCCCCCAGCTTGGAATTCACTCCCTTCCTCAATTCTTTTTCTTAGAATTCTTTAACTCCTTCAAAACTCAGCTTAACAGGTGGACTTCAGAAAAACCATGAACTAATGTTGAGTGAAGTGAGCAGAGCCAGCAGAACATTGTCACAAGAATAGCAACATTGTGCAATGATCAACTGTAATAGACTTAGCCCTTCTCAGCAATAAAATGATCTAAGACAACTCCAAAAGACTCATGATGGGAAATACTATCCACATTCAGAGAAAGAACTATGGAGTCTGAATGCAGATCAAACCATATTTTCTTTTTTTTTCTTTCTCATGTTTTTTTTCCCTTTTGTTCTGATTCTTCTTTCACAACATGACTAATGTGGAAATATGTTTAATATAATCGTAACATGTTTAGCTTATATCAGATTGCTTGTTTTCTTGGGGAGGGGACAGGATAGGGAGGGAGGGAAGGAGAAAAAATGTGGAACTAAAAATCTTAAAATGAATGCTGAAAACTATCTTGACATGTAATTGGAAAAAAATAAAATTCTATTAAGTGGAAAAAAGAAAAAGACAAAAAAAAAAAAGCAAAGCTTAGCTCAACTACCTTGAGGAGGCCTTTTCTGATTTCTACAGTTTAAAAATGTGAACATCAAAATCCTACTTTACTAATAGCCTCATAAGAGCATGGTAGTGATTCTGACTTCTCAAAGATCATATTAACAGAGGAAAGGCTCTGACAAGTTCTAGCAGGTGGGAAAGACAATGAATATGTGGCTGAGTGAGGGACTGAATATCTGCTGACTAATGATCATTCTAACTAAGTTCAGAGAGGCTCATAACCAGGTATCCTACAGGTTGATGTTTTTTTTTTTCCTTTTTTTTTGGCTGTATCATCTCTCCAAGACTACCTACTAAATCATAGAGAGGATGCCATATGTCAATGGAAGGTGTATCCAAACTGATGACACAATTATGGGATTTTAAGGTAATGAAGTATGATTCCAATCAAATGTGGGAACTTTTCACATTCTTCTCACCTTAAAGAATTAAAAAAAAACCAAAAACCTTGCTTTCTGTAGCCTTTCCTTTTACAGAATCTGGGCAGGTTAGTTTAAAATAAAAAATGCAAGATGGGAACTGATGAGAACACAGTCACAGATGTAATTATTGAAGAGAAATGTACCCTCCTAACTCTAAATAGGTATTTCTCCACATAAACGACACATAACCAGGCTCAATCTAGTCACATCATAGTCATTCATTTGATGATGACAGAGACTAGATGAGTGTAGTGTGTATGGATATCACCATTTCTATAAACCCCCTATCAATCTCATGTCCTACCAATTGAAGACCAGTAATTTAGGAAATCTCAAAAATAACACTTCGAAATAAAGAATTTCTTAAGAGAAAGATTTCAGTATTCAGAAAGCATTTATCATTTTATGTCTTTATAGTTCCTTTATTCTAGGCATCTGCAGGAAAATTATTTTCTGTATAAACAAATTCATTAAGTTAACTTATTCACGAGTGAAAATAGCTGGTATCACATAGCATTTTGAAAAACAAAATTGCCACTGCTCTAATTCAATGCTTAAAAGCAAACTACGATGACAATTCAACATGAGTACTAACATAACCCAAACCCCCTATTACCTTCATCACCGCATATTCAATTTACATAATTATTCTGCTATTCAGAATTCACATTTAGTTGTACACATTCTGGTTATCCCTACTTTGGGGATGTTATTTTCTTCCTTGATATAATAACACAGTAGCAAGATTGTGATGCAACAGATTCAATTCATCTGACCAGTAGAAACACCATTCAACAGATGAATGATTTAGTTTGTTGATTCACTTAAAATCTTCATTCAATTACCATGCTACTGCATCGTTCTTCCCATCTGCACCACTGCTAAAGACAAGCAAGTCTCCCAGGAATTATTCTCTACCAACATACTTTCCTCATTAAGTCAGCAGGTGTTTCTAAAAGTTTAAAGCCACCAGAGCTAACTCAGGTGAGTGGTACTGAAAAAAGAAAACAAACAAAAGAAACTAACAAGCAAAAAAAAAAAAAAAACCTCACTGTGCCCACACTGGTTATACAAAGGTAAATCCTATTGGGCCACAGTGGCTCAATTCTCCTGATTGGTATTTCACTCAGTATTTACTTTTAAGGCAAAAGAAAACCTACCACTTATTACAATCACTGACTATGAGAAAAAGAAAGTCATTATAATCCATCACAAGTGTCAATACTATCTAGAAAGAACCAAACATGTCCTCTTCTTCCTGACACAACTCTAATACTAAACACAAATTAGACTTTCAGTGATTAGTAGCCCTCAATATTTAATTTTCACATTGGTAGTAATTTTTCTCAGAATTTACAGTGGATTTCATGTCTTTTGGATGGGAAAAGAACAAGTTATATGCCTGGCAAAAATTCCTAAATGTTAGGTCTGTTATCTACTGGATCAAGGGATTGTGGATTGTCTCCTCAGTGACTGAAACTTGATTCCAAAACCCCCAAAGTAGTCCTGGCAAACCTAGCTTATTTTCTATGGTAACCATTAATATCTGCCACCAAACTATTCTTCAAATTATTTAGCATAGATGAGTAAAGAAAGTTAGTATAACCTCACTTCTTAAAATAAAGGACGTGAAACATGCATAAAGTAGGAGTGCTGAATAGTTGCAGAGGAACTGAGGAAATATGCAAGGATTTATTGCCCTGACTAGTTTAACACTTGTGGGTTATCTTGACAGAAGTCTCAGCTATTTCATAATGCATTCTGTAAACATCAGATGGATAGGCCAATGACTAGACCTATGATTTCATTGACATAGGGAACTCCCAGGTGAGGAAACTCTCTTACTAAGACAGGCTACAATCTTTCCTGGAATGTAGTCTTAGAAAGTTACCTATAGCAGGTATCAAACTCTCACTCCAGAAACCAGATAAAAATGTAATTGGGAAATGTTTAACAGAATAAATAAAAACAATACAACATAGATAATGTTAATTTTTGGTTTTCTAAGTCACTATGCAGCCACCAGGGACAGATTTCTATTGCAATTTGATACCACTGGCCTAGAGCACTGAGAAATTAAGTGACTTGCCCAAGAGTCATACAGTCAATATGTGTCAGAAGAGGGTCTTGAATCCAGGTCTTTCTGGTTCTGAAGCCAGTTCTTTCCCTACTATGCAGTGCTACTTCCCAAATGATGTATGGCTGTTTTAAAACATAGACTCTGAAAAATTTTAATGTAACAGGATATAGAAACAAATCTTGGATTTGGCTTCTTGAAAAAAAATAAGAGATTTCTGCAAGTAGATACCAATAAAACTGTGCCACAAATCAGAAATATTTTATAATATTTATAACAGAATAAAATCTCAAAGGTACAAAATTAAGAGGCTGCATTATGGTTCCAAAGAAAACCAATACATTGAGCCCATAGCTAAATGCAAATATTATCTATTTGAATGAACAATCTGTTAAATGCAATTACTTCATTTTGGCAAAATGGAAATTTACCATGAGCAATTTTTTAAAAAGTCATTTAGTTTTCATTTAAGTTTATTTCAAACTGTAACAGTAGAGGGGCTACCTTACTCATGAGATGTATTCGTGTCAAAAACCCTTTCTATAATTGTACACTTGAGGCTTGCTTTTTAGCTGAGAAACATTTTAAAGATTCATACAATAATTTGGTCATGCTATGCAATTTATCCCATTTACCAAGAATTGTTAGCCAGGGGACTCATTTTGTCTATTTGTCTATCTGTACCTAAACTCCCAGACAATCCAAAAATGAAAGCCTTTTTTTTGGGGGGGGGGGGGGGGGGGGGTGGAGCGAAAAGCTGATTTGTTAATATCAACTTTTTAAAGTGGAGTTTGCAAACAGATCCAGATTAACAAAGACAGGCCATATTTCCATCTGGAAGCTATATTTTCTAACATTAGCCACATCCTGAAAAATAGATTCAGATGTTTGGAATGGGTTCAGAACAGTTGTAAGAAATGTTCAGTACAAATGAAAAAATTAGTCTTCAATGTCTTTTCCTCTCAGCCTTCCTTATTGAGTGAGTATTTATACCTAAAAAATTTAAGGCAGGACCTGGGATGGTGGTCTTTAGAACCTTCAATGTACGCTATTCTTGAGCACATACAGTATAGATAACTGCTATTTGATTTCTCCCACATCGCCCACTAGGATTTCAACTTTGCCCCTGAAAGGCTTACTCTGCCAAGTGGAGATAATTAATTCTCCTGTTCCAACTACTAGGAAACAGAACTGAAAGGCTTAGTGAAATGTAGTGACCTTTCTTCTTCAATTCTACTCCTTCCCACTACAAATGTGCATGATTGCCGAAAATAAGGTTTCTGGTCTCTAACAGCAAAAATAAAAAATAATGCTACTAACCTGGTTGCATTTTTTTATAGCATACATATTTCCTGCTACAACTACTTAGGAGCTAAATAAAAAGTTTAGCCTTGAAATACAAAAGGGTTTCTAGTCCTTAAAATGGTCCAAATCAACATTTCTCATTCATGGGGTTCTCCTAGGCACATATTAGCACCAACAGAATTAAGCACCACAAATTATTACTGACAATAAAATCAAGGGCAACTTAAATTTGAAAATGTAAGATTTTCAAAATGCTTACTTCCCAACAAGCCTGTGGAGTAGGTAGTATTAAACCACTGTCCTTCATATAAGTATTCTCATATTAAGAATAAGAGAAGTAGAATAAAAAGGTATCAAAATACATTGTTCTTCCACTTAACATACTCTGATTCTTAAAGTGACATTGTTTTTATTTATTCCAAAACTGTATCACTGATACCCACAATGATTTTTTCCCCCTTCAACTTACCTTGTCTTTTTGTTAGACTTGGGTTTTGGTGTGGTATTTTTTGCTTTCTTTTCCTTTGGCTCTTTGGGGATCTTAGGGGTTTTCGGGGTCTTGGGTTCCTTAGGCTCCTTTTTCTCCTTGGGTTCCTTAGACTCCTTCGGATCTCTTTTTGTCTTCGGTTTTTTCTTTTTCTTTTTCTCTTCCTGGGACCCATCTACTGAGTTCCTGGCTATTTCCTGGCTGTCATTACCACCAGGGAAGTCATCCTGACCAAAACTTTTACTGGGATCCTCTGCAACAATGTGATTGTTTTTCTTTTTCTTCTTCTTTTGTTGCGGCTGTTGCTCCACAGATGGCAGATAATCATCACTCTTCACTAGTTGGGCCTTCGGTCCACTAACCTGAGTCATCTCCGGCACCGGTTTCTCTAGAAAGGGTTCCGATGGAGAATGCTAAAAGAGACAAACAGGAATAGAAATGAGTTTATTATAACCTTGAAAGGTCCAATTATATATTCTAGCTAGCCTCTACTATATTAATATTCCATCAAAATAATTTAGGATTTAATATTTTTCCCATTTTAAAATTCTGTCTTCCGTGATTATAACATGGTACTACTTTGTTTAATTGAGAAAACAGAGGGGAAATTAAAAACCATATAGTAAAATTAAGTAATTAATAAGAGAAAGAAAATTCATTTGATTAAAGATAATTCTATATGCCTAAAAACAAAATTACTGTACAGTAATTAAAAACAGATGTCAAAAAATAAAGGTGCTGTTTTATATTGACACAACCATACTTACCTATAAAGGGCTTTACAAGAAATGACAAAATTTTTGCTTATCCTTAAATTTAATCAAAAATAATAAATTCATAGTGGGGCCCATTAATTTTATAAAGTCAGGGATCTCAAAGTAAGGATCTATCATTTACTTACCCCTACCTCAGCCCATTCAAAAGTTTTTAATACAATAATGCAATACTCTGATCACTTGAAAGACTGGATCCCAGCAACAAATAATTCTTATCATAGTACAGATCATTTTTTCTGGCAACTCTTAATTAATCATCATTAAAATAATATACCTACACTTGGCAACAATGGGCTAAAGTTCAAGCATTGATTTTTTTGTGTGTTGTTTTGTTGGGGGTTTTTAAAAAGTTACATTGAATTCTTCCTTCTTTCTCACCACTTATCCAGTGAAAACTTAACCAAGAGAAAACCAAACCCAACACAGTATTCCTGTGAGATGCAGAAAGTATTTTCTCTTTTTCATAATATCATAGGATGTTAGTTTTAGAGTTAGAGAAATCACCTAGTCCAACCCTCATTTTGCAGATGAGACACAGTGAGGTTGAGTGACTTCGTCTGGTCCTCAATAGGAATCTAGCTCTTTCAACTTCTAATCCCAACTTTAACACTTTTCCTACATACCTAAAAAAAGGGAGAAGTTGTCTGTAGATACCAGGTTTACTGGCTTATTTACAGAAAGGTTAGTGATTTTAATAGAGCAGGTCAAATTTGAAAACAGAGAATCACTAAAATTAGAACTTCAAAAGGTGGTGCCTCAAAAAGTTTGCATTTGTTTTGGTTAAGATCCCACTACTATAAAGACAACTAACATAGTGGAAAAAGCAATAAAATTGTGGGACTAAGGAAAATCAGTTTCTAAGTGACAGAAAAACTACCTGTGTCACCATAACCTCTTGGTTTCTCTGTTTCCAAACCTGTAAAATATGTTCTTTCAGATTCCCCAGATCCTAAGATTAAGGCTTTCAATTCATAAATCTCCATTGTTCACGTTTTAGTGGTAGCTGAAAGCTATGGTATTGAATGATGGGAAACAAGAAGGAAAAAAGAGAACCCCCAAAATGACAGAGAATGGAAAGATATTGGATTTGACTTATATTATGTGAGATGATTTCTACTTTGCAATTATTTAGTTCAGTAATAGGGCCAAAATATACCTCATCATATTTCTCCTCAAATCCATCCATCCTCTGAAGTTGCCTATTTCTATCAATGGAACTATCAATTTCCCAGATACCCAGGTTTATAACATTGGAACCATCCTTTATGTATCCCTCTTCCCTCATCCCCATACCCAAGCAATCACCCAATGTGTTGAGTCTGCCATTTTATCCTCCTCTACAATTAATTTTTTTTCTTTTTTTGCTTTTTGGAGGGGGGAAGGCAGGGCAATTGGGGTTAAGTGACTTGTCCAAGGTCACACGGCTGGTAAGTGTTAAGTGCCTGAGGCCGAATTCGAACTCAGGTCCTCCTGACTCCAGGGCCGGTGCTCTATTCACTGCACCACCTAGCCACCCCACTCTCCAATTAATTCTTCAAAATTTCAAAAAATAATCTTATAAAGGCAGAGATTTGACCAGGCCACTCTTCTAATCAAAAGCTTTCAATGGCTACCAGTTACTGCTTCTAGGCTAAAATACAAATTCCTCAAGCCTACCATTTAAGACTCTCTAGATTCTGGCTTCTGACTATGTTTTTATATTTATTCTCTTCCACACAATATATATTCTTGTCTAAACTAGATGCCTCCCAAAATTATCTATGCCTACAATGTACTTTCTTTTTATCCCAGACTCTTAGAATCCTATGTTGCTTCAAGAATCAGATCTGGTAACAATCTACTTTATGAAGCTTTCTTTGATTCCCTCAATTATTTAGGCTCACTCACTCCTCAAACTAACATGTGCTCACTTATCTGTGTACTAGTCATACCCCTCAGCAAATACGAGCTCCTTGAGAGCCAAGATTTTTTTTTTAATTCCCAACCCAGTGACTTACATACAGCAGGTAATTATTTACTATTCCTTTGGTTATATCATTTTCTTTCTTTAAAAAATCCATAATCTTACTATTCCTAATTGTTGAAAAGATAAGTCTCGGCTACTGAGAAGTCAGAAATTTATTTCAAATATGTTTCAAGAAATACAGTTTATTACTTTAAGCTACCTAAAATAACTTATTTAATGACACAATTTTCCAAGCTCTGTTCTAATGAATAGGATAAGACTATTTTGTTATTAACACACCTCCTGGTGCCTGTTACTAAAAAAGTGCTTTAAAATAGTGCTCTCTCTTAAGTAGATTGAACATTCTTATTTATGCTATTAATAGTGTTAAGATAAACTTCCACAGAGCTACCAATGAAATGGTCAGGAATTCAGAAAAGTAAGTGGGGGAAGGGAGCAGAGTACAACAATGTGTCTGAATTAGCATGAAGTCATACAGCTGGAAGGGTCCTTAAAGATCATTTAATCCAACCTCCTCATTTTACTTATGAAGAAACTGAGGCACATAGAGGTTAAGTGATTTACCCTAGGTGACACAGCTAAATAGAAGTGTTATCATGATTTGGCTCCAAATCTAGGACATTTTTCCCTAACTCATGTTGGTCTCACTATAGTGTGTTTTTAAACTCTCTGCTACATATTGCTCCCTAATATCAAAGGAAAAAGGAACGATTCATGTCTTACTGCAAAAGACAGAACTACATGAAATATACAGTGTGTGTGTGTCTGTGTGCGTGTGCGCACGCAAAAAGACACACACAGATAAACAGGCTATTGCGGATGCCTCTTTTGAAGAAAATGAAGAAAAGTTACATGATTGAAAAGAGCAAAGAAGGAAGTCTATCAATAAATACTAATTGAAAATCTAGACTTATTTCCAGGTATTTGTACCTTTCATTAAGCTGTAGAGGATCACCTCACGTTACAGGATCTTAGGTCTTAAATGAGATACATGGGTTTCCATTTACAAATAAGAAAAGGGGAGCATGCTATAGATTTAGACAAAAAAAATCTAAAAATTATCTGTTTATTTAAATACACAAGGCATTTTAATAGCTTTAAAATAAAATAAACAAGACTATAACATAACATCTTGTTACCTAATTTAATCTTCCACAAAATAAAGATTAAATACAAAATGTATATTAATCCTATTTGAGATGCAACAGAATTATGTTTTGGTAGTATTTGAAATAAGGTGAAAAAGGTGCTCAGAAATATTACAGTGTTTACTAAACCTACATCTCCTTAAATCTTTTAGAGAAAAGCTGTTTTTGTAAACATTTAACAAAGAACAGATGGCCTGCTTTAATCATGTGAAAAAAAAAAAACCTGGAGCTCACATTAATACCCCTACAACAGCTTACAAGGACTAGGCACCTCCCTGACCAAAGGCATGGTAGAGCCTTCCCCAATGCTATTTAATTTTACAGTAGACATTTTCTCATCATTTCCCACTGCTTGACAGTTAATCAATGCCATTAACATTTGATATTATCACACAAGACATTCCTAAAATCTCTCATTTATTAAAAGAAGCATGCATGATGCTTAGCACTAGTAGTATTTTAAAATAAGCTTCACAGGGGCTTATAGCTCAATATTTTAAAAACCAATTCTAGCTTTTCAACAAATTTTAAAGAATTTTAAAATTAGAGAGTGTCTAAGATTTTAAACATCGTGTCCAATATTCAAATTGCAAATAAAAACAAGTCAATGCATTTAAAAAGATTTTAAGAGAAAAATATGCTATAAATACTAAATATTTACATTAAAAATTCCATGCTCATATCTTATTAAAACGGACAGAATAAACAAACAAGATCTGTTATGTAAAGTAGCAGAATGTTGAATTAATCTAGGAAGAATGAATGTCAGTGGAAGAAGTACAGAAAAGCAAGAAGGCAATCTTTCTGTTGCTTTAAGGGAGACTGAACTAACAACCCAAAACTTAAGGCCTAATAACAGATGAGAATCACATCCCTGGGAAAGAAGCATCCTGAGACAATATTCAGCCCCTCAGTTCATCATAGTTAAAAAGAGAAAAGTATGTGAAATGACTCAAATCACTTTTTATCTGATCTGAGTTTCAATCCTAGATCTAGCACTAAATATTTATAACATCTTAGGCAAGTCACAACCTCTCTGGGCCTGAGTTCCCTTTTCTGGAAAATTAAGGCACTAAACTAGATTATCCGTAAGTTCCCTTCCAGCACTAAAATTCTATCATTCTATCTAAAAGCCAGCATCAAGAGGAATTACATATATTTTTGCAGTTGCAGACGTAAATTTTTAAGAAATTAAGTCAGGTGTGCTGTTCTTCCAGGTTTCAACAGCACTTTCAGACCTGGTTAAACAGGACTCTGCTTTAATCATGTTTTAACCTAATTATACTTCTGGAACCTCAATCTGTTAACAATGCTGGATAACATGACAGGTAATGTCAAATTATCAGTTTCTAATGATTCATATGTTCCCAATCTTTGCAAACTGATGCAATTCTGTTGAATATACTCTCCCATCTAGAAACAAAATTTTTAAACTACCTTTTATTTTACTGCATAATACTAGGATATACGCCATATGTACAAACCTGGCTAGTATATGATTTTCAAAAAGAAGGAAAGAGAAAAGGAAAAAGGAGCTACAAGCAATAAAAGCACGTTATTCACAATATACAAATGGATTGTGTCACAAAATATCCCAACTATATCTTTCTGTAAAACAATGCTATATATGATGGTTAAGTACTGGGTCCAATCCAACAAAACCTATATAACCCATAATGCATCCAGAAGATATAGCATTGTCCTAATAGTACTACAGAATCTGGTAATAATACATAAAACTATTTCTATGGTACATTACATTCAGAGCTGGATAGCAGGAAATACATTTTTACCCATTAGCAGGGTATTCTACCTGTGGCAGTAGGCTAAAGGGTTAAGCAGTAGATGGCAAGGATAATGAGGGGGCTGTTCAGTTGAGAGGGAGTTACAAGTGAGATACTGGTGGGGGAGGTAAGTATGAAGGCACCAGAGGAATAGGGTTTCTTTCTCAGAACCTACAAGGATATAGATAACCTAAATTTGCTTCCAAATTTTGTTCTCACTTATCTTCATCAGGCCCTGTAGATGATCATCAACTTTCCTTTCTATTACCAGGTTATTTTAAAACAGGGTTTGTTTTTTTTTTTATTCCTTGCCTGGCTAACTTTAGAACAGACTTTACCTTTCCCTGATGTAAACATATATTATTTTAGAAACTTCTTGGGGCGGCCAGGTGGCACAGAGAATAAGAGCACCGGCCCCAGAGTCAGGATGACCTGGGATTGAATCTGGGCTCAGACACTTAGCACCCACCCAGAAACACCTGACCATGTAACCTCGAGCAAGTTACTTAACCCCAATTGCTCAGGGGTGGCCAGGTGGCACAGTGAATAAGAGCACTGGCCCCAGAATCGGGATGACCTGGGATCGAATCTGGGCTCTGATACTTAGCACCACACCCAGAAATAACTGGCCCTGTAACCTTGAGCAAGTTACTTAACCCCAATTGCCTTTAAAAAAAAGAAGAAACTTCTAAGCTCTTTCTCAAATATTTTCTTTTAATTTTTTCCTATACTATAATTGCAAAGGAAGTATGAGCCCATTAATCCAAGACTCTCACACACTCAACACTTCACTTGTTCACAACATTCCAATCCCTTGCCTCCATTACCTTACACAAGTTATCCTCCCACCCCCCACCCTCAATCTGGAATGCATTGTCTTCCTTACCTACACCTTCTGCAATCCTTAGATCCCCTCCAATGCTAAGCTAAAGTGCTACCTTCTTCAAGAGGTTAATCCTGATACCCCAGTTTGTGCCCCCATCATTTTATATTATTTTGTACATATCCTGTGTTACTTATCATTTTGTATACTCTCATAGACTACAAGCTCCTTGAGAACAGGAGCTTTATTTTGCATTAGTATTCTCCACACCCAGCACCCAACTAATAAGATTTTACTTGAACATGAATCTCTTCTATAACATGCCAGACAAATGGTAATTTATCTAGCTTCTGTATGAAGACTTTCAATGAAGGAGAGACTCAGCAGTTGAAACCACTTATATAAAACTCTAATTCAAGAGTTCTTGACCTTTTTTGTGTCATGTCTAGTAAAGCCAGACCCACTTCTCAGAATATTTTAAAATGCATAAAATAAAACACATAGAATTGAAAAGAAAACCAATTATATTAAAAATCCAGTTATATTTTTTAAGTTTATGGACCCCAAGTTAAGAATCTCAACTATAGTTGCCAGAAAGTTTTGTCTTTGTATGAACTTAATCTTGTTTATGCAACTTTCATCCATTGTTCCTACTGCTGCCCCATAGGACCTACCAAAAGAATAGAAAAAGATCACACACACACACATACACACACACACATCTCCAAGTAGATGCACAAAGGACTGAAAGTATGATTCATCTACATTTCAAAATAAAAACATATTACATTATCCTTCAGGCACTTAAAGTCAGAAGAGTTTGGAGGCTGGGGATAGTGACATGCTATAGGTCACTTCAGGTTCCTATCCAAAATTTACCTGTCTTACTAACTTCTGTAAAAAATACCACCTTCCTTCCAGACACCCCAATTCTCAACTATAGAATCATCTTCAACTCCCCACACTCTCACCACCATATCTAACCCATTGCCAAGTCTCATCAATTCTGCCTCTACAACATTTTTCACATTTGTCTCCTCTCCCTCCACTCATGGAGCTACCAATGTAGATCAAGTCTTCGTCACTTCTCAACTAGACTATTACAATAGCTTTTTAATTAGTCTGACTGCTTCCAGTCCATACACTCTACAACTGCTTCTCCCCAGAGCTGCCAAATTGGTAAGCCCTATAGCACTGGTATGGTGACCATGCCATTTCCCTGCTGAAGAAACTTCTGTGGCTCCTTATTCCCTCTAACATAAAATGCAGACTTCTCTAGTATTTAAATTCCTTCACAAGAAAGGATGAAAAGAAAAAAAAAACAACTGAAAGCAGTATAACTTAAATGACCAAGACTGGTCTCAAAGAAAAGATGAGAAATATACTTCCTTTCTTTCATTGGAGAGGTGGGGAGAAGGGGAATTTTCTCAATGGCCATGGAACACTGTATATGATACTGTGTATATTCATTGTATCCAATTAATGAAGAGATTAAATTTGTAGAATTGATTTTTTTCTTTCTGTTTTTTAATGGGAAATGGATCTCTGAGTAGGAGAGTTTAGGAGGGAATATTTTAAGATATAGGAGGCATAAAAGCAGAAGATATATTAGCAGAACGTTGATAAAACCTCCTAGGCTACTCTTATTTTAAAAAATGAAATATGGGCTTAAAAAATAAGTCAAGTGAACTCTAAATGGATTGAATGACCAGATCCAAAGAGTATCAAGTCAACTTGGAAGGAAATTCCTAAGTACTCCAGGGCCCTATCTGTTTTAAAGGCAGAGATGGGGCACATATCAAATTTATAAATTACACAAAGCTGGAAGTGACAACTAACATATTAACATCTTGACAGGTGAGACCACTGAACAGAATCTAAGAATTTACAAAGAGTAAATAAAAAGTCTTAATTCGGGTTTTAAAAAAAATCAACCTCACAAATATAACCTAGAATAAGCATTCTTAGAGAGTTCCTCCAAAAAGTATCTGGGAGTTTTGTGAACTATAAATTCAATGAAGTGGGTGTGTGCTTCCTCTGACCCAAAATTTCCAGCTGAAATCCTTGGGATTGACTTTCCAAGGATATTTGGTATTGATCTTGAAAGGTTTGCCTGTGTTAACTGCAGCCTTGCAATGACTAAGTCAGTTGTTTTTGATTATGGACATAAAATTTGCATGCACTGCTTCTGGAAGAAAGCCTCTTCATCTTCATGCTGCAATTCATGCTGGGAATTCTCCCACCTGAAAACTCTTCAACATGACATGGTCATGTACCCTGAAGGGGAAGGCATGTGTGAGATACACCAGGAAAAACAGAAGCAGTTCTGTGATCGGAACAAGACTCTACTGAGTGTGACCTGCTTTATATCGGAGGAGCACAGATATCACACACATTGGCCCATTGCTGTGGCTCCTCTGAGATACAGGGAAGAAATAGAGGCACATGTGACATACTTGGATGACCACCTGAAAAAACTTCAGAAATTCCAAAAATTTGCAGAAAGAGACCTCTGTCATGGGTTGTCGAATGCAATGACTACAGAGATGTGTTCAGAAAAATATTTGACAAAAAAGTTCAGAAAGTACTTAAATACATGAAGGGGGAGGAGAAGAAAATGAAAAAGGAGGAACTTATTCTAGAGAAGATAAAGGAGAAATTCAGTGAGCTTTATCAGAAGCTCAAGAAGACAGAGGCTATCCAGGAACATAAAATCCTGGAGCAAAAGAAAGAGTGGGAGGCCAAGACAGCCAGCCAAATAAGATTCTTAACAGACAACATCACTGAGCTGCAGGAAAAGAGTCAGAAACCAAGCCTGGAAATGTTACAGGATGTGACAGAACCACTGAACAGGACTTTGAGACAGTACACTTTGGAGCCTTTCATTCCAAAAGTGGATATTTCTTATCTCATTGTGGTAGCTGACTTTTTAAAATTCTATCACAGATTTAAACTGTTGAAGAACTGCAATTACTATGACTTGGCTGATGATAAAGAAAGAATTATCACGTTTAGAACTGATCCCTCAGGAAACACATCAACTATTTACACAACTGGCCATGTTAAGGCTGAGGCCACCGATGGAACACAATTGCTAGGTTTATGGTCCAAGGAAAAAATTGTTGACCGAGAAGGATGTGTAAGAACCATCACCACTATGAGTGATTTCACTTTGAGGGATAACTAAACTAAGCTTCTTTACCTCCAGTAAAAAAGCAGTATGTGAAAATCGCCATGCATTTGAGGTTGGGGCATTTTTGTATGTATGGCTTTGAATCTGTTTTATTTAATAAACCTCACTTCTTGGAAAAAAAAATAAATTCAATGAAGTAACAGTATATGACAATAAAAAATAATAACCTAATACTATCTAAGACTTTGTTAAAGCAGACATAATGCCCAGTATTAGGGAAGCAATAGTTTCACTATACTCTGCCCTGATAAGTCCAAATCTGGAGCAAATAGTCCTGGGTGTTACATTTTAGAAAGGAATTAATAAGCTGGGTAATCAGAGGAGGGCAGCTATGATGGTAAAACAGCTTAGAAGAGAAGACAGAGAGAAACACTCTTTGAGTGTTTGAATGCCTGTCCTTTGGAAAAGGGATCAAACCTGGTCTTACTGGGCAGAACCAAGAGGGAGGTATAGACAAGGTAAGGAAAAACTGACTAAAAGAGTGATCCATAAGTATAAGGGGCTGCTTCCCTTTGCTGGAGGTCTTTAAGCAAAGACCAGATGATGAATTGTTGTACATATTATAGAGGGGATTCTCATCCAGGTGAAGTTGAGACTAAATGGTATTTAAGGTCCTTTGCTTCTGTGATTTCTGATCAGACTTCATTTCAAGAATGAAAAAGTTGTACTTCACTCCTTAGGAGTAAATTAATCTACCAATAGCAATCGTAAATTTGGGCCAATAGCTGAAGACAACACTGTTTAATCAAACTTGATAGTTTCCAGGAGTGGGGAACCCACAACCTCAAGGCCACAATGTGGCCCTCCAGATCCTCAGTTTGGCCCTCTGACAGAATCCAATCTTCACAGAACAAATCCCCTTAATAAATGGATTTGTTCTGTAAAACTTGGACTCAGTCAAAAGACTGCACCCCAAGGACTTAGAAGCCTATATTTGGCCTCCTCAAAGTCAAAGGTTCCCTACCCCTGGTTTATCCTATCCCATTGTAGTTTGGGTTCTATTATCCCATAAAGACTTTGAGTGGGGTCCCTGCAACAACAGGCTCTGTCTCTGAGGGTCATCTTACCTAATAACTGAGAAGCTCCTTACCATAACATTTTTATGTAAAGCAATTGGGGTTAATTAACTTGCCCAAAGTTGCACAGCCAGTCATTTTGTGTGGGTGTTAAGTATTTGAGGCCAGAACAAATCCTGGGTCCTCGTGATTCTGGAGCTGGAGATCTCACTCACTGTGCCACCTAGCCGTCCCTACCATAACATTTTTAGAGTGGGAAGAGACCTTAAAAGTAATTAAGCCCAGGGGCAGCTAGGCAGCATAATGTGTAGAGCACCAGACCTGCAGTCAGGATAACCTGAGTTCAAATCCATCTTCAGACAGTACTAGCTGTGTGACCCTGGGCAAGTCATTTAACCCTGATTGTCTCTCACACACACAAAAAAGTAATTGAATTCAACCCTCTCATTTTACAATAAAGAAAACAAAAATCAGGAAGCAGAAATTATTTCTCCAAGAGTCAAAAAGCTTATTAGTTGCAGAGACAGTACTAGAACTCAGATCTGCAGACTTCTATTAGGGTTTGTGCTCTTCAATCTGTCACACTGGCTCTACAAAAGTACAGTTTTGGCTCCTTGGTTAGTACATAACATTATAGTTAGAGTAACTAGCTTCAAAAAAAGAAAATGTAATCACTATGATCAAATGATACCCGACTTTGCTGTAAAAACCTTTTATCAAAATGGGGCCCAGATGAGAAAATGTTGCTAGGCTGGCATAACATCCCCATTTATGAAAAACTTAAAAACCACTCAAAGTATGTCCTATTATTGGTAAGCCAGTACCTTTGATAATCTTATAAGATGATCTGCAAAAACATGCATATCTGAAGAAATGCATGATTATCTCAAGTGTTTCCCCAACAGAGAGGCATTTAGAACCAATAAAAATTAACAAGATGTCAACATTGGGTGGAGGGCATCCCTATATTAAAACAATGTAAGTGACAAGTTCCCTCCTACTTCTGATAAGTAGAATAATATGGAGTTTATCAGGCATTTCTTATGAGAAATTCTGGCTTTGACAACCTTGTTCTGAAGATTTTGAAATTTAGTAGAAAAACAGATTTAGGGTTCCACATCTCAAGACAGATTTAATAGTCTTAATGGTTTTCAACAGATATCTAGCTTTAGGGGTAAGGCTTTTTTTCTTCTCAATATTTGAAGTCAGACTACTAATCTTTCAGTGAGCAGATTTCAGTATATAAGTGACCTAAAAGTCACCATATTCATTGATTCCTGATTAAGTATTAGTGATTTTTTTCTTATTCCAAGAGGATCATAAAATTGAGAAAAACTTTAAAGATTACTGAATCCAACTCTTTCATTTTACATGAGGCTTTTTAAGTAGAGAAGGAACATAGAATGTTGTTGTTCAATTGTTTCACTTAAACTCTTTATGACCCCATTTGGGGTTTTCTTAGCAGATACTGGAGTGATTTTCCATTTCCTTCTCCAGCTCATTTTACAGATAAGGAAACTGAGGCTAGCAAGATTAAGTGACTTGCCCAGGGTCGCATAACTAGTAAATGTCTGAGGCCAAATTTGAACTCATAAAGATGTCTTCCTGATCCCATCCATTGCACCAAGTATGTGGCCTAAGATAATGTATTTAAAGAAATTTTCACAGTGGCTGACACACAGTAGGCATTTAATAAATGTCCCATTCCTCCCTTCCCTATGAATCACACAATATTCATAAGAACACCTATTTAGAAAGCATGGAATCCAAAACTAAGACCCAGAAAGATAAGGTGACTTGGCAAAAATCACACAGCTGGGAAGTTTTTGAGGCAGGATTTGAAACCAAGGCTTTCTGACTCCAACTCCAGGACTCTATCCAATACTCAATAGGAATTGATGCCTTTATATAAGACTAATTAATCACCAAGTTTTTGCATCAAAGGAAATGCAAAAGATCTTGAGGGAAACTGGCTCATGATAAATTAAAGGTTATGAGTAATTTTCATACCCAAAGTACTTAAGAATTCAAATTTTTTTTAGCTAAATTACACTACAATATACAAAGCACAAGATTCAAATACACACCCAAGAGTTGGGTTATTTTTTTAATATAAGAAAAAAGAAAGTTATTTTTTTCTCAAAATACAAAAACATAACCAAAAGTAAAGTTAAATGTCACAAATTCATTTGAAGGAGGGTTGAATTTACTGTACATCAGAAGCAATCATCCTAAGATTTAAAGAGGATTGTATCCCTATGACTCTCTCCAGCTGGAACTGCACATGAAACAGAAGATCCTAAAGCAATTAAGTATTTTATAAACACTGTTAAGGGGTCAAAAAGAGGGAGGTTCATTCACTGACTAATAACGCAGTAATAAACAAACAGCAATGTTATGCAACTGAGAAAATTATTATAATTGAATCTACACAGCTGGGCAAGAATAGAAGCCTACTTATGTATATTAGATCACAAATGCTTTGTGTGGATAGATTTTAATAGAGTTTGAGAACTGTTGGACTATAACAAGTTGTATTTAAAATGTTCTTAAAGTCATATTTTTGTTTCTATCTGAATATCATCCAACAATCACATAGGTATTAGTACAGAAAGTAAGAAACGAAACAGCCCCAGCAATTACTTGCTAATCTATTTTTACCATAGAGAAAGATGTGCACAGAATGGTTAAGTAGTTACACTTTCTTGAGATGTCTTCATTATACATCTCTTCTAGAGACGTTTTACCTTGTTTGTTCACAGCAATATGAATAATTGATGAGTATGACACACTAGTGTATTGAGAGGGGGAAAACAGGAGAACCAAGTACCTTTCAACATTGAACATTTAACCTTCACTCTGCTCTTGGAGTTTTCTTTATACTTTGATGTTTCCCCTTTGCAATTGTTGCAATTGCTTTTCTTTCTTTCCTCTGTGCCATCCAGACCAGATGATAGGGACAGGATCCACCAATTACCCTAATTTACACTTACAGGACTACGTGTTAAGCAGGGACAAATGAATGGTTCTTCAAGTTTTCTGAGACTCTTTATAAATCACAGTATTAGAATCAAAGGACTAGTTCCCTAGAGTTCAAGGAAGATCTGGAAAAAAGATTAAATCTAATGAGAACCACCCTTCCCCTCACTCCCCCCACCCCCCACCCAACACTCTTTTCAATTAACCATTATAAAAGTGCTAACCAAAAGAAATCATCTTTCTCTGAAGATATTTATTTTTGGAAAATTGTCCTTAAAATGATCATGTACCATAAGGTTGTGTTTTTTCCTAAATGATTAAAAGTGAATACAATGTATACGATGCTATGCCTTGATCTATATAAAGCCTAACTTCAAGCAAAAAATGGCTGATTTGCTCCTCTTAACAGAAGGACAGAAATACACATGTATCTTCAATAAGCACACATTTTACATCAATGATATCAATTTTGTGAGATAAAAGTACTAAAGCTTTAATGGTCACAATTAAAAAAGCCAAGAGTTTGAGTGGCTCAATAGTTGAGCCATAGACCTTTTACCTGTAATGGAATCCATTATAACCATGATCTCAGTTTGAGGGGGTGGAAGAGGAAAAGACTTAAATATGGTGATAAAATGGTAGTATTCTATGAACTGTGTAACTGTGCCATTTCAACACAAATTGCTGTATGATTTACTTTCCATCTCATCTTCAACATCCACTCAATAGACTTTTTTTTAAGTGGCTACAATTAAGCAATTAGAGAATATGAAGATACTACCTATATTTTGTTAGCAATTTTTATAGAAATGGTATATTATCACTTGAATGGCTAGTGTAAGGAAAGTGTTTTTGTCAGTTCTAAAGATATATTGCTTTAGTGATCCTCCTAAAGGATGATTTTAAAGCTGCCTTTGGACTTGGGAATTCTGAATAATTACAGAGAAGCACATCTCATTAAAAGATATGCTTAAATATTGACAGTGAAAATATATAAAAGGAAATATGTTGACATGATCCCTATAAGATGATTGTGTCAAAGAGGTTGTGTTCTTTTGAAGAGGGGAAGAATATCATAAAGTATAAAAGAAATATTTATTGTAGAGACCAGGCCATATAGACAAAAACTAAAAGGAACTAGAAAGTTTTAGTTGAAGTATTTGAAGGGATCTCATGTAGAAAATGGAATACACATGTTCTACTTTTCAGAGGGCAGAAGGAGCAATGGTCAGACTTTATAGAAAAGCAGAATCTGACTCCATATGAGGAAAGTCTTCCTAACAATTACAGCAATCCAAAAGCAAAATGGGCTGCCTGAAGGAGATAGTGATTTCTCTATCACAATAAAGTATCACTTGAGTGGGTGAACCACTAGAGATACTGCAATGGAAATTCTGATTGAAGTATAGGTTGGATTAGATAAAAGTCAATGTCCCTATCAGCTCTAAGATCCTATGAAATAAATTATCATTTCTAGATTGCTTTCAATTATATTAGAGAACTAGAAACAAAGTAAATGCCCAATTTCTGGAGAATGGCTAAACAAATTGTCATACACAACCTTCATAACATTTCTCATATATGCACTCTTCTCTGCCACCCTGGTGTGGGACCTATCAACTCATCACCTCATGCCTGGACTATTACAATAGCCTAAAAGTAAGCTGGCCTGCTCAAGTCTCTCTCCCACCACTGTTATTCATCCTCTACTCAGTCATCAAATTGTTCTTTCTAAAACACAGGTTCTGACCATGTTATCCCCCCATTCAACAAATTCCCTGTGGCTCTCTATCAATTCCAGGGTCAAATAGAAAATCCTCTATTTGGCTTTTAAAGCCTTTCATAACCTAACTCTTTCTTGCCTTTCCAGCCCTCTTACACTTTACTATCCTATTTCTCCCAAATACATTCTGCAATACAGTGACAATGGCCTCCAGTAACAATGGCCTCCTTGCTGTTCTTCTCATAAGACAGTCTGTCTCCCAACTCTGAGAATTTTCTCTGTTTTCCATGACTGAAATTTTTCTCTTAAGTCCCTGCCTTCCTTTAAGTCTCAGCTAAAGCCCCATCTTCCCAGTTCTCCCAATCTTAGCATCTACCTTCAGTTTATTAACCCAACGTATCCTGTATGCATCTTGTTTACACATTGTTGTTTGCGTATTATGTTCCCCAATTGGACTCCTAGTTCCTTGAGAACAGAAACTGTTTCTTGCCTCTCTTGGCATCCCCAGAGTAGAGCATAGCTCCTGGCACACAATAAGTGGTGCTTGACTGATTACACAAACAGAATATTACTATGCTGTAAAAAACAATGAACAGTGAGAATATGTAAAGACATATGAATTGATATGAAAAGAAAGAAAAAGAACTAGAAAAACAATATATATAACTACAATAAGGTAAACAGAAAAAAATCCAACAAAATAATTTAAATGGAATGCTCTGAAATTATAATGATCAATTTTGTACTCAATAAAGAGGTATGAGAAGCCACCTCCCTCCCTACTTTGCAGAGGGGGTAGATAGAGGATGTGGAACATTAGATATTAGACTTCCTTTTGTTATTGTGCAGTTTTACATAACTGATTTTCCCTTGTTTTCATTTTTTGTTATAACAGATGACTCTAGGAGGGGGGGAAGGGAATGATACACATAGGGAGATGTGGTTATATAACCTTGAGCTTTTGTTTTAAAAGTTTATATTTATGTTGAAAATGACATTCTAAAATTTCTTGGTTTTTAATTCAAATAACTAAATATTCTCTTAGTCTTGACTATATCTCAACTATATTCCTCCCTTTCCATTAAGTGCCTACTGTACATAAAGAATTACACATCAGTTATTTCAGAATTAGAAATTAATTGGGGACACAGTTATATAATCTTAAAACTAGGAGGGACATTAGAACTAATCTAATGCATTTTTTAAATTTTAGATTAAAAAAGACTATCGAGGGAGGGGAGGGCGTGGCTAGGTGGCACAGTGAAAAGAGCACCAGCCCTGGAGTCAGGAGGACCTGAGTTCAAATTCACCTCAGACACTTGACACAATACTAGCTGTGTGACTTTGGGCAAGTCACTTAATCCCAATTGCCCTCCAAAAAGAAAAAAGAAAAAAAAAAAGACTGAGGGTCAGTGACTTAAGTAAATTGCCACAGTCACACAGATATTCTGTCAGGGTAAGGGAAGCCTAGAAAACAGATTTGCACTGAAAAGAATTTCCCTTAGGGATAATGGCCAGGTTGCTTAACTACTAGGCCCTCAGAATGACTAGGTCTAGGTGAGACCTGCTGGTGCCACAGCAGAACAAAAGTAAACTTCATTAGAACTAGGCCAGAAGTATACCAATCAATGTGAGAAAGGCAGTGAAGTTTACAGTAGTATACTCTTCTACAGACTGAAGACCCTGTCTATGCTAGTTTGTATAGGACTAATCCATAAGGCTATAAGTAGTCCCCACTATGACACACCTGACAAGAGATCATACAGCATCTACAACTCCATGGACCTGCCAGAGTTTGCTATCAACTGATAAAGCCTTCAACAATCCAAGGTAACTTCCTTTCTGCTCCAGTAGACTGCCCCAGAAAAAATCATCCTCTATCTATACCTGCCATCTCTTCCTATCTATGGACTCCTTCTCTGCTGCTGTTTACAAAAATGTACAGTTCTTCCAATCCTTAAAAAACTTTCACTGGAACCAGTCACTGCCTCAAGGTATATCCCTCCTCCTTTTCATAGTCAAAGTCCTAGAAAAAGGTGTCTACATTCCTTGACTCCACTTCCTCTGTTCACACACACTTCTTAACCCTTCAAATCAGGTTTTCAAACTCATTGCTCACTGAAGCTGTTCTCTTGAAAATTATTAGTATCCCTTTTAAACCTCATATTTTTATTGCTCTTATTTTTATATCACATACATTTTCAAATGTCTGTTCCCCTTCTCTTACCTAGAGAAGTATCTCAGAAATCAATGAACTTGAAAATTCTTAACTTCACCTTCTCCCTCCTTGACATTCCCTCAAAATTCTCTTACTACATTTCTAGCTGATACTGCTTAGTTATCTTTCTTTCATGCTCTGCCTCCTAACGTAGGTGTACTGCTATAGCTCTGTCCAGAACCTTCCCTGCTAGACATGACTATTTTTGTGATATCCTTGGCAACCATGGTTTCCATTTTCTCTATGCAGATACCTCCTAGTTTTATATATCTAGCCCTGCATCTCTCTATTGGACATTTCCAAATAGATGTATGCAAAGCATCTCAAACTCAATAGGTCTAATTCAAAATTCATTACCTTTCCCCAAAACTCACTCCTATCTTCCTAACTTCCCTATTTCTAGCACCTTCCTGAATCATCCAGACTTCTTCAATTCTTAAGTTCCCTAGGTTTTCTCAACTCAGTTCCTTATTCACCTCCACTCTTCACTCTCGCTCACTTCCCAAAAGCTAATTGTCATATTTTGTTGATTCTACATCCACAACAAGTATATCCCCTTCACTCACATGGCCACCACCCTAGTTTTAGTGTCTTATCATCACTTTTCACCTGGACTATTGCCATAACCTCTTAATTGGATTCCTTGCCTCTAGATCCTCCCTTTTCAAATCAATCCTCCACATGGCCAGCTACCAAAGTAGCATCTCTAACGTACAGGACAACATAACTTCCCTGCTGAATAAGCTTCAGTGGCTCCCTACTGTTAAAAACAAACAAAAAACCTCCTCTGTTTTTTTTTACACATAAAGACCTTCAAAATACATGTCTAGCCATAATATATACATTACTCCCTATTATTCCTGTATTCCAGATAAACTCCTATCTCCGTTTGCATAAGATAACCCCAATAGATGGTTTTCTTTACTTGCTTCTCCTTGAAGAATCCCTATCATTTCCTTCACAGCTCAATGTAAATACCAGCTCCTCCAAGAGACTTTTTCCTGCTTCCCATAGTTACTGATGACTCTCCTCCAAACCCCTTACTTAGAAAAAAAAATTTAGTACATATTTTGTGTGTAATTACATGTGCATGTTTTTTTGTCTTGTGTCCGCCAGTGCCTAATCCATAGTAGACACTTTGCTTATTGCTTGATTTAAAGTCACCTCCATCCCACAGTAAACCTCACTTAGAAGGATTTTAGGGGAGCTTTTTAATTATTTATATCTATTGAAATTAAATATCCTATGAAGAATGGGCAAGGTAATTTCTAGAAGATTATCACTCTTATCATTATCATCATCATCATTATTATCATTATCATTAAGATGGGATCTCCCTATCTCACCCTGGCAGAAAGTACAGTGGTAATCACAGGGCCATTCCCATTGCTCACTGGCATGGGAGCTTTGACATACTCCTGGAGGACTCTGCATTTTGATACCAGACTTAATGCAAACACCTGATAGCTTAGTCCACAGTAGCTCTGAACTCCCAAGCTCAAGAGATCCACTAGGCTCAGCTTCTCTGGTAGCAGGGATTGTGAATTTTTGTTGCCAAGCCCAAGTTCAGAAGATAATATTTAGGAAATTTCCCTATTCAACACAGAAAAAACCCGGGAAGCTGATGAAGGTATACAGACAACTTTTTATGCTGTTTTGCCTCTTCATTTGGAATAAAAATTGACCACACTAGGGTTCCTAAAGCCCAAGGGTCAAGAGTTCATTCTATATACTTAAATTAACTTTTTAAAATGCTTTTCTTCTACTCTTAAGAAAAAAAAAAGATACCTGCATCCCACAATTTTTAGTAATAGAAATTTGTTGTTGCTACTCAATATAATGCCCATCAATATTTACTAAGTACCATGATGTAGATGGCATAACACTATGTAGTTGCAGAAAGTTCATTCAGGCTTGTGACTCTCTAAGGTTCTAGTTATATTACATGAACTAAGGAAAGGGGAGAGGGGAGAAAAGAGAAGGATAAAGAGGAAAAAGAAGAAAGGAGAGGAAGTAAATGGGGGAAGGGAAAAGAATTGGGAGAGAGAAAGTTATGTTAGAGGTAAAGAGTCAAGAGGTAAAGGAGGAAATAAGGGGGTAAATGGAAAGAAAAGACAATAGGGGAAATGAAGAAGGTAAAATGGGGAAAAGGAAAGGTAAAAAAGGAGAAATGATGGGGAGAAAGATTAGCCAGCAGCTCCTCTGAGGGAGCCTGGTTTTACCCAGAGTGGAATGTCTTCCCTGGATTTCTACTGGTAAGTGGTTTGAAATTGCCAACATATGAGAAATCACATACTAATACCATACACAGGCAGCCAGGTCACGGATGCTACCTGATTTGGGACAACAAAGGAAGCATTTGGAAAAGTCTGAAACATCCGAGGGACAGAAGGCAAGTGTGTCTTCTTGGGTGAAACATGAAAGCAGAAGATCTAAGAAACAGGCTTGTTCTCACAACTGAATCATTCCCAGGAACTGCAGCAATGGGAGCAGACTGGCTACCATGGGACTCAGCTTAGAAATTACAAGATATGAGGACCAAGGAAAACTTGGTTTCATGCGTCCTTGTTATGTTGTGAAAATATTCCAGTTAATAAATGCTGCCTTGAAGATTCTGCTTTCAGGTAACTTCAACAGGGACTCTGTGGCATACTTACACACCCTATCCTCCAGACAAACTGGTCTGTTTGCCCTCCCACAAAATACGTCTTCTGCCTTCTCACTTCTACACCTTTGCTCATGCCATTATCTCCCTTATCTTCAACCACCATCATTCCACACACACTTCCAGTGGTCAAAAATCTTACCCATCCTTCAATGGCCAGTTCAAACATGCCTCCTCCATTAAGCCTTCTCTGGACACTCCAGTCTGAAGTGATAGCTCCCTCCTCCAAATTCCTGCATAATATTGTGTAAGCCACTCGTGTACACTTAGCCTGCCTCATATAGTAGCTATAGGTAATTACGTGTCTGCCCTTCTTAATCCATCGTTAAACCTTAAAGGCAAGGGCAGCGGTATATGTACCTTGGGATCCTTTACAATTTCTATCCAAATGTCTTTCACATAGTAGGCAACCAAATATTTGTTGAATAAACATAGCTGACATTCACTAAACTATAATAATGTTTGATCTGAGGCAAGTGTTGGTGGCATATTATGCCCGGATATATCACTTTCATTTTTTGATCTCTCTCTCTCCTCTCTCCTTTTACTTCTTTGCTTTGAGTCTAACAGTGATACAAATGATTCTCTCAGATAACAGCTAATCCACTCATGAAATGATTCATCCAGCTTTTTACGTGATTAAAAAGTTTCAAAACGCTCCATGAAAAGAAAATTTCAAGAACCAGACTTTAAACATAGGTACCTAAAAGAACTCACATTATCTTAGATTAAGGTAAATAGCAGACAAATGCTGATGAGTAAGTTTTGGTCACTCATTTCATTCCCAGTGAGACCCTCAAAAAACAAACCAAAAAAAACTTCTCATAAGGGAAGACACCTACAATGTTGATATAAATTCTCATAATTCAACTTTCAAAAGTAAAAAAGTTATATACAAATATTTCTTGGTGACTGTTCCAAGATATGGTCACACATTTTCAATCAAATATAACCAACAAATTGTGGACTCTTTACCTCGGAAGAAAAGATTTCAAAGGCAGGTTTAGAAATTTTTAACATGTGTAAAAAAAAAAAACAGACAACTTTTCAAAGATTTTTTTGATGCCCTCTACCACCAATACCTCCATTCACCAGTGGAAAACAAATAACCCCACTAGGGCCCCATATATAGGAATGTAAATCAGATAGAAGAAAAGGTGTAAGGAAGCCATTCCCAGATGATCTTAGTGCACTGATAACTAGTAATAAAACCAGAGGAAAACATGTAGCCCTCTATTCCACACAACATTGGGCTACTTAAACTTAAAAGAAGGTTGAAGTGTTTTCATGCTGGGTTTGAAGGATCTCAGTTCAGTTTCAAGGGACCTAAAAGTTTAGAAAATCTCATCACCTGAGCTGGGTAACTCTTGTGCACTCTAGGAACTGATTTAGAAATCTCAACACTCCAAGTAAATGCCAAGAAATGTCAGCAATGTTTAAGTGAAGTGGATATAGGAACTGCAATGGCAACCCAATCCCACCTTTACATGCTCAAGACTTCTCCCTCTGGTTCATCACTCACCTAGCCTACTGATGTGGCCACAAGTGTACATTTTGGTGACAGCATCACCAAACCACAACCATCAACAATGAGTCATTTGCAGCTAATTTAGGCATGTAAATTGGCATGGGTCCTGAGGTAGAAGCAAAGTCTAAAGAATTTAACTTGGGCCTTAAACCATTCTAATCTTTAGGGGAAATGTTTAATAAAAACTAAAGTTACTGCTAATTAGCACCAGGCAGCTAGGTGGTGTAACTGATAGGCCTGGAGGTAGGAAGACTCATTTTCCTGAGTTCAAATCTGACCTCAGACACTTACTAGCTGGGTGACCCTGGGCAAGTCATTTAACCCCATTTGCCTAAGTTTCCTCCTCTGTAAAATGAGTTAGAGAAGGAAATGGCAAACCACTCCAAGAAAATCCCAAATGGGGTCATGAAGAGTCAAAAACAACTTGAACAACAATGAACAAAATCACCATTATCACGTTATTTTCCAGAGATCATATGTGTAAGTGTGAGAGACTAGTGAAATTTCTGGTAAGTTGATAACTTTAGTAAAAAACTACATGCAAGATGAATTCCAATTTTACATGAATTAAAGGTTCCACATAAATAACACAGAGAAATGCAACTCACAATCACTTATATAAAGCTTGTCCATTATTTGGATTATCTGCATCAAATTTTTCATGTCAGATTGGTTTTCTCTTAGTACCCAGAATTCTTCTTAGCTGATGATAGCTACTCTTTAAATTGCTATCTGATTGGAAAATGTAAACTAATGTCAACATCAAGCTTGGCAAAATATAAAAAGATGAATTCATTTTAAGGAAGCATATTGATATTCTAAAGATTAATATAAATGATAGCATAACAGAGTGGAGAGAGTGCTGTATTTGACATCGGCAGGCTTGGGTTCAAATCCCAACTCTCTAATACCTTGGGCAAGTCACTTCATTTCTCTGGGCATTAGTTTCCTCATCCATAAAGTGAAGGAGTTGGACTGATGATCTATATGATCCCTTTCACCTTTAAATCCTTTGATCCCATGACTTTTCAAATACATGCTATTTTAAATTACAAGGGACATCTCTGGCCCTTGACCCAGATTGATTACTATCCTGGTCTCCCCATGCCACTTTCTGGTGAAGATGTGATCTTTGCTTCATTCATAGTGATTTTCTGCCTTGGCCCCCTCTCAAGAGACTTGGTGATTGACCAGTGCAAGCTTCAACACGCAGCATCCTTATCAAGATGTCAGAGTCTGGTCTGGTTTTCCTGTCAGTCTACATGATCCCCTTCTGAGGAAATCGATGAACAAAGAAGGAACTGTTATGTAAGCTTCTTGAGGGAGGGAACCTATCTTGCCCTTCTTATCTATAATGATTATAGCCTAGAGATAATACAAATACTAGGTCCTTGCACATAGTAGGCATCTAATGGCTGATTTGACTTCTAATTCAGGACACAATCTATCAAAGTTTTATAGTAGGATTCAGAAACTTTGTTCCAGGTCAGTGTCAGGAGCCAAGCAGACTGCTAATACCCTTTCTGGACTCTTGGACTCCCTATAATGATGCCTTAGGTTTTTTAATAGAGCTTTTTAACTCTTTAAAGTGCTTTTAATATATATTATTCTAGTGACTAATCGCTAGATCTCAGAAGCCAGGTAACCACTCTGGACTAAAGAAAGTGGCCACAGCTAACCTAGGGAGCATGGAATAGAAGCCACTGCACATTATTTATATTGCCTAGTCTGGCCATGGCAAAATATCTTTGTTATTGCTGCCATTCATCAGTACTATCAAAAGGAAAATAGTGGGGTGCAGAAGCTAGAAAGCCTAGGTAACAGTGCAAAGAAAGGAAGGAAGGAAACCAGCATTTATTAAGCACTTAGTATATGCTAAGAAATGGAGACACAAATCTGAGCAAAAAGACAGGCCAGTCCTTCAAAGAGCTTCCACTCTAACAAAAGACCACAAAACATACAAAGGAGGTGAAAATGAAGCAGGGTAGGGGAGGTAGCTGGCACATGGACATGATTTTGAAGTATAGAAAGTCAGGAACGAGTGCAAGAACAGAATGAAGGCTGGCTAGTCTGGGCCCTTCCCCAAACAGAGGCTTCAAAAGGGACTCACAAATGACAGGAGGAGAGGCTGGGCCGCACACAGGGATATTTCATGGTGAGCAGTACAAAAAAGTGGTTGAATATTCCAGTATCAGCTTCATGCTGAAGAAAGTTCCAGGCTAAGAAAGCAGTAGTCACACTTTTGAAAGGAAGAAAAATCCCAGAAATTACTATGTGACTTTGGGTAAGTCACTTGACTTCTCTGAGACACAGTCTTCTCATTTGTAAAATGGCATTGAAACTTCTTCATAACCTGGTACCTTACTACCTTTAGTTTTTTAATAGAGCAATGCCCTCAACACACTATATAACTCAGTTACGTAGGCCTGCTTCCATCTCTGGGTCCCTCCTTAATCTCTTCCTTGCTTCAAGATTCAGTTCAAAAACCACCTTCAAGAAGTAAAGTCTTTCCAGATTCTCTCCAGTTAGCACATTCCCTCCCAAAACCACCTTGTTTTTATTTCGTGCAGATTTGATATATTTGTACATTTATACCTTGTTTCCCCCATTTGAATGTAAACCCCTTAAAGGAAAGAAAAGTTTCCATTTTTTCTCTGTATACCCAGCACTTGGTACAGTGCTGGCAAATAGCAGACACTTAATAGGAGCTTGTTGATTTGCTGATTGGTGAGGGGCTTGGATTAGATGAACTCTAAAGTCACAAGGTCTCAGAGTTAGCCCTCAATGACCTGAATTCATTAACATTTAAACATTTTTTCGTTGATACCTTGTTTTTACATTTATTTCAAAATATATGCCTTATCCCTCTTCTTTCCCAGAAAATCATCTCTTGTAAGAATAGACAGAAGATGGTTCAGCAAAATTGAACATATCAATGAAGTCTGAAAATAAATGGCCTATACTATATGCAATGTCAACAAACATTTATTAGGCACCTACTAAGTGGAAGAAGAAACTCTTCTCTATTAGGCTTAGCAAATAAAAATCTAGGCTCTGTTTGAAGAACTCCAGGGAGACTGACCCTCTTACTTCCTGAGGCCACTCATTCTACTTCTATAATTCTCTAAATGGTAAGTTTTTCATTAGCTATACGGTGAATCTCTCTCTCTCTCTCTCTCTGTTAACTTCCATTCCACTATTTCTAGCCCTACTCTTTAGAGCCAAACAAAAGAAATCGAATCCTTCTACGATATGACAGGCCATCAAATACATGAAGCAAGTTATCATGTCTCCCTCTAACCTTTTTTTCTCCAAGGTAAATATATCAATTCTTGCAACTGATGCTCATTGACATGGTCTAGAGTCTCCATATTATACCTGCAAGCCACCTCTGCCTATAAACATACTTCCTCCCTTCCAGCTCTAAGTCCTTTGGATATCAGAGAGAAACTGCTGATTCCAGAGGTATGTGAAGCAAAAAATTTAAACCCAGTAACCACTGGTCCATACATAACATCTTGCAGAAAGTTGCATTGGGGCAAATACAGGTGCTCACAGATGCCCTCGTCTTTTTCTCTGCATCAGCATGTGTTGCTAGCTGGTTGTCCTCTGAGAAAGACAAGCACAAGGGATATGTTTGTCCCCAGGGTTAGTTGAACGTTTATGCAGTGCTGCTTCAGAGTACGGATACATCAGAAAATCCTAGCTTTGTAAGGTACCTGTGAATCCATCAAGGCCTCAATTAGAATCCCTTCTAGGACACAACTGACAAATTGTCATCCAGCCTCGTTTGAAGATGTTAGTGAAGAGGAGCCCACTAAGTACATCCCTGAGGCATTCCATTCCACTTTGGGATAGCTCTCATTGTTGGGAAGTTTTTCCTTAAAGTAAACCTAGACTGGATGATCTGAAACTTCCACATATTCCTAATTCTGCCCTCTGGAGCAAGCAGAACAAGTCTCACCAATCTTCCATGCTGCAGTTTCAAATGCTCAAAAACAGCTATCATGTCTCTGAGTCCCTATGTTTTCTCTTCAAAAGTCAAATGCCCCACCCCAATGGGAGAGATGAGGAGAGAATAAGTTGTGTTCTCAGTCTCCTTCATCATTCTTTTTTTTTTTCAACCTTCTTTTTTCACACACTAAGTGTGGGTGTCCCACCAAGGCACTGTCCTCCCATCTCAATAATACTCTCTTCCCATTACCTTTTGGCTCAATTAAACAAATAATTCTAAAGTCTATTATCTTAATTCTCTTTCTCTGAACTCCATTCCTGCATTTCTACACTGCTTAGCAGATATTTCACCTTTGATGTTACACTAATACCTCAAGTCTGACATGTCCAAAACTGAACGCAAAACTCAGAAGTAATGTTAACTTCTCAGCCTTATTCTCCCATATATAATTATTTGTCATGTCCTACTCATCCTACTTCTGCAACCTCTTCCCATTTATATGGACACCCAAAGATGTGCATAGAACATGGGCTGAGTATGCTGAAGCACAGTCTATGCACCCATAGGCTGCCACTATCCTAGCTCAGGCCCTCATCACTTCTCATCAGATGTAGTATTCTAACTCAAAAACTGGTCTTCCATCTTGACTCTGCCTTCTTAATCCATCCTTCACACCACTGCCATAAGGCTGTCATTCTCACTGTCATTCCAAAACCATCAGCTGTTTCATATTGTCATGGATAAAATAAAAATTTAGACTAGAATTTAAGGCCTTCCACAATGTGGCTTCAATCTACCTTTCCAGATATTTCACCTTCATACACACAAAATTCTAACTCAAGAGGACTTTGAAATGTCCCACAAATTTACCACCATAGAGTCTCATTGGCAGCTTCCCATGCCTAGAATGGACTCCTTCCTCACATCTGGCCAGTTGAAGTTCTCCTTCTTCAAGACTCAACTGAAGTACTATATCTTCAAGGAAGCCTATCCTGATCTTCTCACTAAATGTCTTCTCTCCTTCCTTAAATTTTCCTAATGTACTTTTGCCTTTCCTCCAACTCACATTCTACCTCACATCATGCCTTTTTAGAAATACTTTCATTTATTTTTGTTCTGAACTTAAATGACAAATGAGTATTTCTACACACAAAGTAGAACAGAAACTCTATTACATAGAGTTTTTTTTCCCTCTAAGCATATAATAAATTTAACATGCAATTTTCAAAGCAGTCTCATTCATCTATGATTCTTTTTGGAGTTTGTTTTTTTTTTGGAGGGGGGAAGGCAGGGCAGTTGGGGTTAAGTGATTTGCCCAAGGTCACATGGCTAGTTTTGTGTTAAGTTTCTGAGGCCACATTTGAACTCAGGTCTTCCTGACTCCAGGGCCGGTGCTCTATTCAATGAGACAACTAGCTGCCCCTACCTTTTGGAATTTCTTGATCATTTTTCAAAAAATACTTCAATGACCCTCCTTCTATTTTTTTTTTATTTCTGATGACCCAATTACTGCTCCTTCCTTCCTCAGATTCCCATTAGGGGGAAAAAAGAAAAGCAAAAATCTTGTAAAGTATTTTAAGCAAACTGAATTCTCCCTCTGTCCATATCAAAAAATAGGAGCCTTATTCTGCATTTTAACTCTATTAGATCCCTGTTAAAAAGTGGGAGGCATGATTTTTAACTGGTACTCCTGAATCATGGCTATAACACAGATCAGAGCTGTCTTTCAAAGTTTTTCTTTCCAATACTGTTGTTTGTGTAAATTATTCTTTAAGTTCTATTCACTTCACTCTGCATCAGTTCACCTAAGTCATCCTAGGTTTCTCAAACTGTTCCTTTCAGTATTTCATTACATTTACACACCATAATTTGTTCTGTCATTCCCCAACTAATGGGCATCCCCTTAATTTCCAGTTGCTTGCTTTTTGTTGCTTTTCTATGTTTATGCTTTTCCCACACAACTAGAATGCAAGTTTCTGAGTACTGAGTCTGTCATTTTCAGCTTTGCTCCTTTTGCTAAGTACAAAGCTATGTACACAACATGCTTTTGCTAAATTCAGCAAGGAAAGCATAATACATTGACATGCATTTAGATGGGTAGTCCACAGAACTAGTACATTATTGCGTGGTATGGGTGTGGTGTGTGTCAAATAGGCACTTAGATAAAAATGAGATAGTTTGAGAAAAGACTATGAGAATGAGATACATCTAATTTGGGGGAATTAGGCAGCACTTTAAATAATGTAAAGATGCTAGTTGCTACAAGAGCACATTTTTAAAAGACAACCACATCACTGGTGATAATTGGCTACAATTCCAGAATGCTAGGAATTTATAAAAATCAAAATTTCAGGTGAGCCAAAGGGCAGGATAAAGAACTTGTAGTGGGGATCACATAACCAATGATGACTTGAATGAGAAGTAACTCCTAGGGGTGGCTAGGTAGTGAAGTGAATAGAGCACCTGCTCCAGAGTCAGAAGGACCTGAGTTCAAATCTAGTCTCAGACACTTAACACTTACTAGCCATGTGACCTTAGGCAAGTCACTTAACCCCAATTGCCCTGCCTTCCCCCCTCCAAAAAAGCAAAGAAAAAAAATTACTCCTGAAAGACACATAGGACTAGAAAAGAAAGGGTGCTATTAAAATATTAAGAGCAATAAATTAAGAGCTAGCCAACTGAATGCCATACACCAATATTTAAACAACCAGAAGAGGGCTTCAAGTAGGAAGATCTCCTATGGAAAAACAGATAAAAAGGGCAGAGGATGAAAAGTTGTGCATAGCCTGTAATCTGCACCAATGAAGGTAATGTCCACATTGATAAGGTCATGAATCCGTTAGAATGTATATAAACCCACATTTATACAGCACTTACCATTTACAAAGATCTTTTTCCTACAACAATACTGTGAGGTACATAGTGAGAATATCATCAACCCTGTTCACAGATGAAGGGGATGGGGGGGAAGGAGAGAGGAGAAGTGAAGATGTTTGTCCACAGATAACAGTTTTTCTAAATTTTGTAACCAGGCTTTAAGCCAAACTCTCAAAAGCACAAGGTCAGGATTATTTCTACCATCCCATGCTGCCTCAACCTATAAACACATATCTGGCTGAGTCACCTAAGGTCACAAATATACCATGCCACCCCCCACTGTCCCATTCCTGAGAGGATGGATACATCACTAAATGCTGATAATATTTATTTAAAACATCAAACAAGAAATGCAAAAAAAAAAAAAATATTTGTAATCTTTCATTTGTTTGCCTGGTTTAGTATAGGGGAGTAAGAAAGGTCAAGGAATCTTAGTTTTGAAATTGTGAGGGACCTACCAATCATCCTAATTCAAGCATAACATTTGAAAGTGGAGAGGAAACAGACCAGGAATAAATGGTTTGTTCAAAGTTACAAAGCTACTTGCAAGTAAAAAGCTCAAATTTGAACCCAAGTCCTAATGTTAAAGGTGTGTAATCGCCCACATGCTGGCAATTGATCTATGACTTAAGCTAGCTCTTCCTAAACCCCAAGTATAGCTCACCATCCACTACATCATACTGCCCTCAAGTCTGAGTAATTAAGAAAAACCCACATATCTTGTCAGCCTGCTTTTCTGGATTTGATAACCTCCAGAAAGTCATCCTTCTACAAAATGAAATCAGTTCTGAAATTATCACCTCTTTAGATCATCTCCTTGCTCAGCTGCACAACTTCCCTCCCTCCCCTTTCAGCTTCTTTCTGTGTTGTCTTCCCCCATTCACTTGGGAGCTACTTAAGGGCAGGAACTTTCTTATGTCTTTCTTTGTATTCCCAACACTTAGCATAGTGCCTACATAAGGTAGGCACTAATAAATGTTTAGTGAATATCTCTGAATAACTGATATATCCTAAATTCCCTGACTTCAAATTCAGAGCTCTTCACACCACACAGCAATGTCTTTCTATAATTCTGAAGCATTACTGATATCCAAAGAAATACCATGAACAAAAACTTAGAATTATGCTAAAACATAAAATATAACGAAGAAATTAATTTGGCATATTATTTTGAATTCACTTCTAGACTTCTAAATCTCCAAATTAGGAACTTTTGGTAATGAGTTTGATGCCTTCATTCCCCAGGAGAGACCCAGAAGCCATTACTCCCCCTTTTCCAAATCATGGAGAAACTGATACCTAATTACCCCCAGAAATGCAGTGGAAAGAATGCTGGTTTGGAAGTCAAAAGTGCTTTGTCACTCTGTTTAAGTTTGGGCAGACTACTCAACCTCTTTGGGCCTCATTTTCCTCATTTTTAAAATAGAGTAGGGGAGCCTATAAGAAATTAACTCTAAGGATCCTGCCAGATCTAAAATCTGTGAGCCTTCCAATTCTCCAATTTTATGCCAAATAAATATTTTTGCTACATGAATACCAAAATATATACAGTAGCACTTTTTTCTAGCAGCAAAGAACTACTTGTAAATAAGGTAGATTACTCTTAATTGGGGGAACAACTGAGCAAACAGAGATATAAGAATACAACAGAGTATTACTGTGCACAAAGAAGGGAAAGGCAAGATGAAGGGAACAGATATTTAAGTTCCCAGTATGGGCCAGGCACTGTGCTAAGCACTTTACACATATAATATCATTTTATCTTCACAACAACCTTGGGAAGTAGGTGGTATTATTGTCCCCATTTTACAATCAAGAAAACTGAGGTACACAAAGTAACTAGCCTAACCTCACTCAGCTGGTGTTGTAGGGCAAATGTGAACTCAAGTCTTCCTGATTCCAGGCCCAATTCTCCAACCACCACACCACCTAGGGGCCTACTAAACCTCTGAGCTGCCTAAGAAATAACAAATACACAGAATTCAGAAAAAAATATGGGAACGTGTAGTAACTAATGTAAAGTAAGAAGAACCAAGAAAACAAAGTATACAATGTGATAATGTAAAGAAAAGAGGACTAAAAGGAGGGTGAAGTCTAAGTAAATGTAACAACGAATTTGGCTCCTTTCTGCAGACTGACCCTGCATCTCCAGCAAACTGTTTTGTTAATGAGAGGGATCAGGGCTGAAGGACAGATAAATGAGGCACACATCTGGAAACGACACTATGTAAAAACAAAAGGTATCAATAAAACTAATAAACAAAATGATAAATAAAAATATCATTAGCAGAAGCTATGAGAGAAGGAAAAAGTCATCCGTGTCAGTGGCACAACTAGTTTTTCTTTGCCTCTCCCCCACCCCCTAGGACAGGGTAGACCCCAGAGGAAGCCCACTGTCCAGGATACACTTTTAAACCCTTATCTCCCATTTTTTCCTGTTAAAGAAACTGATCTTCAATTTTAGAATAGAGTTAAATGTGGTAAATAGAGTCATAAGTATAAATATGTGTAATATGTATTCATATACACATAATATATACATGAATATATGTCATTTCACTTTAGAAAACTTTTAAAGAACCTACCTAAAAAAATGTACTGGACAAAATGTAGGAGCCTACAATAACTCGAGAGTAGCATCTGTGCTGTGAAAATAACCAACCCTGATTAAAGATAAAGAGCAATGACAACAATGAATAAAATGTATTCATTTAAGCAGAAATGAATATAAAAGAAAAGAAACTCATGAAATTCTTTATAGTAAACTGTCACAAATATTTATTCCTCTCAAAAAAATCTCATTCACATTTCAACTGGCTATTCTACCTCTTCCAAACTTGGTGTTCAGTACAGGCTTTTAATTTACAGGCTTTACATAAGTGCAGAGCAAGCCAAACAGGGAACTGGACATGCCAGGACGGGACAGGCCAAGATGAGATGGATGGCTAGGCTGAAGGAAACATGAAACTGCCTGTAGATACAACGTTCCCAAATGGGGAAGACCCTGTTCGGACAAGACAGGAGGCAGCCAGGAACCCTGGAAGAATTTGGCAGCCAATGAAAAAACAGTTGATGTACATTTCTTTAGTGATATTGAAGATCTTTTTGATGATGATGACAATGATGATAGCAGTGAAATGATTTCCAGCTTTTCAAACCCCAAATGTTAAATTTTTGTCTTGTGTCAATAGCATGAATACTCTTTTATTTAAGCAAAAAAAAAATATATCAAAAAGCTAGAAGTCACTCAGAAAGTTGGAAGATGGCTACCAAAACAGAGGGGTGGGGGGAGCCAAGGGGAGAGAGATTATGAAAAAAAAATTTAACCACTAAGAAGCTACTGATAGATATTTTTTAAAAATATCAGCTGTTGTCCTTGTTTGAATAAATATGAAAAGTAATATAAAAAAACTTGAGTAATTACTATTTTCCCTTTAGATTTTTCCCCCCTGTAACATAGACTATAACTCTATCCTGTAACATCAACTTAAGCAGCTGGAACAACTTGATAAATATTAATTTGAGGGTGACTATTTAAATCTTTGTTTTTTTGCCTTTATTCTTAGTTATTGATCTTGTGAAATTCCAGGGCAACAAAGTCAATTTTAACATAAGTCCTCATCACATGCCTTGTGCAAACCAACTCTTTACATAAAGTGATTCTCTATTTGCACTGAACTAAATAGTTGCCAAAAGCGTCTGGTGCCTACTGCTCAAAGCAGACCAAGACAGGTGGCAGACTTACTGACCGGGAACATAGAAAGTATAGTCCGTGAGGCCAAAAACATGGAGTGCATCTGCCACCCATAAGCACTTGGGGAAAATACTGAGCATAGTTTTGGAAAGTAGGAAGGCTAGAAGAGATATTAAACGGGGAAGCAATTTTTTTTCTGGAAATCAGAAATTCAAAAGAAATTTTTTTACTTTTAGACAATGCAATGTTTATACTCAATTTGAAAACTGACTACCAAAAAAGTTTGTGTCTTATTTGTATGAAGCATTTGTAATTTAGCCACTTTTGGAAAAAATAAACACTGCTATTTTCCTACTATCTATTTGAACATAGAACCTGAAGTTCTACTAATATTTAAAACTGTATACAGCAATAATTGACTGGTTACATCCCAACAATTTCTTCCAAAAAAAAAGTGTGACATATCAACTAGCCATACTATGTATTATATGTGTAATATGTAATATTACAGTATCATCACAATCTAGCAGGACCAAAAAATATTGAATACCCCCCATTGAAGGGGATCCAGGGCCATCTGGTAAGAAGTAGAAGAAAAATGGAAATGCAAAGCTTATACTGGCAGTAAAACATAATTCCCTTTTAAAATCTCATTTGTACTTTTACTTCAGTTAGCCAAAAATCATGACCGCATAAGACATGCAAAGAAACTGGACACTTCTGATAACTGGTCTGCAAAATTTAGTGGCACACTTCTTCAAATTCAGAAAGCAGAAAATGCTAAAAATTTGGTTTGGTGTTTTGTTTTTTAAATAATTATGTATCTATACGCCAGAATCTTAAATTAGAGACATGTCAAGGAATGACATACATTTATTCTTGAAATTCTTCTGTACCCTAACCTGTATATCTCCTCCCCATACACCTCTCCACTATCAGTCCCTACATTTATAAATCCCATCACCTGAATCCATAGCATACTTTCCAAACAAAAGTAAATTAGAAAACACCAGGTATTTGCTTCATTTATTTATTTGGGGGGGGGGGGAGGTGAGGCAATTGGAGGTTAAATGACTTGCCCAGGGTCACACAGCTAGTAAGTATCAAGTTTCTGAGGCCACATTGGAACTCAGGTCCTCCTGACTTGAGGGCCAGTGTTCTATAAACTGTGCCACTTAGCAGCCCCTATCTGTTTTTATTTTCTGAGAAGAAAGCAAAAATAATGAAATCTTACTTTGCTTCTGCTTTCTTTACCAAAAAAAAAAAAAAAACAGTCTTCAGAATAAGAAGAAAAAGAAAAATGGTTATCTGGAATATAAAATCCAAAATAAATTAGATTATAAGAATATATCTAATTGCCTTCAATGAACTCAAGTCATTAGCCTATATAAATTGCATATTAAGGTACCAAAATCACTACCAAATACAAATCACTGAACTGTTATTAGTGATTATTGAAAACTCCTGAAGGGTGGAAGATACAACACTAGAGAAAAACAAATAACCAATTTTTTCTAAATAAAAAACAAGATGGAGTTTACAAACTATAGATTGGTAATATATCGAATTATTTGAAAATTGCTAAGACACATTATTAGGATGGTTTGTAAGAATTTAGAAAGGGAATAAGGAATCACTAAGTATTATTATGTAACAAATCATGCCAGACTAATCTAATTTCCTTTTTTTTAACAAGGTTATTAAACTGGTATATCAATTTGATACCACAGACATACTATATATATTTCAGCAATAAATTTTTCAAAGTTTTGCATGCTGTCCTTATGAAGAATATGAATAAAATGTGGATTAAATAACAATACAATTTAAAAAAAAAACCTTGAGACTTGCAGATGATAACTAAAGAGTAGTCATTAACTGATCAGTGTCATAATGGAAAGAGGACTCTGGCAAAGTAGCCTTGAGATCTATCCTGGGTCATTTGCTGTCCAATATCTTCATCTATGACTTAGATAAAGATATAGATGTCATGCTTAGCAAATTTATAAAAGGCACAAAGCTAACAGGGATATCTTGTGACAGATGACAGAGTAAGAATTTAAAGAAATTATGACAGCCTTGAAAATCATCACTAAGAACCACTTAAATGAAAAGTCGTTTTGTAAAATATACAATTATCAAAATGTGTAAGAGAATAACTGAATTTATCTAATTCTTGAATACAAAATTGGACAAAAAAACCCACAATTGTATCTTTAGGGGTGGCTAGGTGGCACAGTGAGTAGAGCGCTGACCCTGAAGTCAGAAGGACCCGACTTCGGATTCGGCCTCAGACACTTAGCACACACCCAAAAAAACTAGCCGTGTGACCTTGGGCAAGTTACTTAACCCCAACTGGCCTCCAAAAAGAGGAAAAAAATGTTTGGGGCAGCTATGTGGCGCAGTGAATAGAGCGCCGGCTCTGGAGTCAGGAGGACCTGAGTTCAGATCCGACCTCAGACACTTGACACAATTACTAGCCATGTGACTTTGGGCAAGTCACTTAACCCCAATTGCCCTCCAAAAAGCAAAAAAAAAAAAAAAGAGTAAGTTGTTTAGAAAATAAAACAAGTTGGAAGGGGCTTTGGGAAAACAAGCATACTTATGCACTGTTGATAGAGCTGTGAATTAGTTTTGGAACTATGTCTAAGTTATTAAAGGTTTGGGTCCTTCATGACCCAACTACACAACTATTAGGTCTCTACCCCACTCCCCAAAAAGATTAAAGGAAAAGAATCCTTATGTACAAAAAATATTTATGCCAGCTCTTTTCTTAGCAGTCAAAAGATGAAAAAGAAATACCCATAGAGGGGAAGCTAGGTGGCATAGTGAATAGAGCACTGGCCCTGGAGACAGGAGGACCTGAGTTCAAATGTGACCTCAGATACTTAACACTTACTAGCCATGTGACCTTGGGCAAGTCACTTAACCCCAATTGCCCTGGCTTCACTCTTCAAAAAAAAAAAAAGGGAAAGAATGAAAGGACGGAAGGAAAGAAAGAATCACACTAAACTCCTGCCACTGAGGTGATAAATAAACTTAAAATAGAATTGAGATGCACATTTCTGGAAAAGGCCAATGTGAGAATTTGTTTTGCTGAATTATGAATATTTTTAATGAGTGTTATTTTACTTTATTGTTCAATTAAGGAGACAGTGGGAAAGAAAGATAACAAATGCAAAAAGAAAAACCAAAACTGTAAAAAAAGAGAATAAAAAAGACTAAAGGAGGTGCTTTAACATTCTACAGGGCAGGAACATTATAAATGATATCAATTTTATCATCTTTCTCTCACTTCCTTTAGTAAGATTTCCTAAACTCATACCTTAAGGGGAAAAAATTCTTATAATGATGAAATGTCATCCATGCAGCAATGGTTCCTACTGAAGTTTAATTCCCTCCCCCCCTTTTTTTTCCTTTTGAAGGGCAATTGGGGTTAAGTAACTTGCCCAAGTTTACATGGCTAGTTTTTTTTGTGTGTGGGGGTTAAGTGTCTGAGGCCGGAACTGAACTCGGGTCTTCCTGACTCTGCTGCCGGTGCTCTTACTGAGCCACCTAGCCACCCCAATTTCCCCCTTATTAAGAAAAATTGTTTTGCATGTAGTTATGGAAGAGGGAAAGGGTCATTTCTTGGAAGTTTATTTACAACTAGTCTGGATACGGAGGCTATGAATGATCTTGAGATGTCAAAGTTTTAATAAATTCCCCAGGAGTCAATTACTTTTTCTCCACTGTCTCTACTCTAAACTGTCTTTTCCCCAATCTAAGCCCTTAACCTACACAGAAATTTTTCTCCCTAATTTCTGATTTTCCCACTGTATCAAACTGTCCTCTTTTCAGAACTGGCCAACTTCTGGGTCAAAGTAAAAGGAATGTAGAAGCTGAGAAAGAAAAAGGGAGGAAAAGAATAAAAGAGGTTAACAAGAAAGGTCCCATACCTTCACTACAAGAGAATCACAGAATTGACTAGTGAGAAGGGACTTCGAAGTCATCTAGTCCATTCATACTTGAACAGGAATCTCCGCCATAACTTTTCCAAGGAGTGGTTCCCCCCTCCAGTCTCAAGATACTTACTCGCTATGCATGCCAGCACAAGCCACTTAATTTTTCTGGGCCTCAGCTCCTTATATGTAAAATGAGGAGGTGACACTTAATGTCTTTTAAGATTCCTTCCAGTCCTTAATCTGTGACCCTTCTCTTAAATATCTACTGTGGCAGAGAATCTAGTAGCTTTAGATAGAGCTCAGACCATTTTTTGGTAAGTCTATTGATAGGAATATTTTTCCTTACACCGAGCCTAAATCTGCCTCACTCCAAATCCTAGCTCACCAAGCTACATGAGGCTCTTAATAATGAAGTGGTATAAAAAAGAGTTTCAGCTTGACTTGGGGGGAAAAAAAGCTACAAAATACTGAAATAGGAATTTGTAAACTGATATAAGCCACTTTCTGGAGTATATATATATATATATACATACATACATACATACACTGGTGTTATGGCTGTTGTTGTTTAGTCCTTTTCCAGTTGTGCCTGGCTCTTCTCAAATCCCTTCTGGGGGTGTCTTAGCAGAGATACTGGGTGTCATTTGCCATTTCCTTCTCCAGTTCATTTTACAGATGGGGAAATTGAGACAGCCAGGGTTAAGTACTTGCCCAGGGTCATACAGCTAGTAAGTGTCTGAAACTATAATTGAACTCACAAAGATGAGTCTTCCTGACTCCAGGCCCAGTGCTCTATTTACTACACCACCTAGTTGTCCCACCCACATACAGACAGACAGACAGACAGATATGCTATGACAGAGGAGAAAAAGGAGAATGGTTTTCTTCAATAAGATCTTAATATCTAAACAAATGGTGAAGACCTTACTTCAAAGATCAAGTCTTCTTACACATTACCTAAAATACACACACACACACACACACCTGCTAAATACTACAGTTTTATACTCAAATAGGTTATTATAATAATAAAAAAAGATATTTACTGTTACATCCTCTCCATTCCCCATCAAAGAAAAAAAACAAACAAACCCATAACCCCAAGATGTGGGATCATGCTACTTAAACATTTTCTAATACTTGTTTACAGAACACTTTACTAGGCACCAGAAGAAGATACACAGACAAGTGATCCTGGCTCTCATTAAGTTTCCAGTCAAGTAAGGGAAAGAAAATAAGGGGCAAAGAACTTATCTAAATTTTAGATCTGTTACTCCACTCAGCACAGCACTCTGTACATGACAAGAAACAAGAAATGATCCTTGAGGGAGATATAAACAAGTATCTATAATACAAAATAATGCATGATAAATACAGCATATAGATATGAAACAAAGTGTTATATTTAGTCCAAAAGGGGTGCAGGGAAGGCTTCATGGAAGAGGTAGCATCTGAATAGGTCTTTAAATGGATATAAGCTTTAAAAGTCTATTTGGACATTTTAGTAGTGCTCTGGATTTCCTGGGGGTAATGAAACTCTATTCCCACAAATATTTCTTAAGCAAATGTGTTGCTAGGATACCCATCAAAAATAAAAGCTTGTCGCAAAAAAAAAAATAGGTTGTCATATAATGTGTCCATGTCATTTGTATCCTTAGCTAATGTTAGTGACAACAGATACTGCAAAATTTCTCCTTTGCCAGCAACACCATACTTGGTAATACTGTCCATCTGGGGGTAATATTAAATGGATTGTGTTTTGGTGGTAGAGTAATGATGTGTATATTGAAGATTACAGGAGGCAGGGTAACAGGAGGCAAACAGAAAGAAACACTACAAAGTCTTGAAAAAAATAGCCTGAATCAAGACTGAGAAGCAAAAGCCAAAGAAAGACCATGAAAGAGAACAATAATTAAGGTTCATTGTAAATAAGAGATGTAGTGAAACCTGTTAGGAGGAGAAACATGACCATAAACAAACAACAGATCCCCAAAGAGTAGAATGCTGTCAACCAGCAAGCTTTAAGTATACTGTGAAACTTTAGTCACCCACTACAACAAATGAACAAACCTATACAATCATCAAAAGCCTCCTTAAACAAATAAAAATGTGATTTCTGTTATCTTAATCTGGAAACACTCAAAAGAGACATTGGAAGTAGAGGTAGTAAAGGACTATTTCTTTAGAAGCATTTTGTTTCTTTATATATTGTGCCTGATACTTAATAAGTATTTATTTGACTGATTAACTAATTCACTCTTCACACTTTGTATCTTTACAAATTTAGAAATGAAAATCCACATTGTTTATAATCTTCATCAAGGCTCAAGAGACATCCAGGTTTGCTATCAGATCACCTATTACAATATTATATTACAATCTGGCAATACTCAATATCATGTGCCTGTAGATCTGTCTATTGGTAATTATTATAACTATGTGTCTAGACTTTAATGTTATCCAATTAAATCAACAGAGAATTTCAGGAAGGTAAGGAATAGTTAGCAGGACTCAAATTTGTAAATAAACTCATGATGTTCACAGAGTGTCAGTGATAGGAGATGGACAACATGGGTTACTCTCCTAATTAAAAATAAAAAAGTCTTAATGTTCACCAAGAACACAAAGAAGACAACAATCTCTATTTCATCAATCTCTCCATTTTTAAAATAAATGCTATAGTTATCATTAATAAAATTTCTACTTTTAGAAATATTCCAAGGAAAAATATCATTGATGGTGCAAGAAATCAGTCTAAATATGGTTTAGTACACACAGAAAAAGTACCTATATACATACCACTGAAATTTCAGACATGTGATTAGGGCCTAATTCTTCACTCCATCACATATGGGGGTTTTGTCTTTGTATCCTCGTGACCCACAAAAATGCCCTACACATGAGCAGAACATGATTTTGTCTTTTCTTCATGATTCTATATACATGAAGTATAACTTGAACTCTGAAGTCTTTGTAATGTGAAATTTAAATTCTCACCAAATCATGATCCACTCACAAAATTGCCATGATAGTCTACATATGGTTTTTCAACTATGCACAAAACTTGGTAATTTTGTAACAAATGGAAACAAGGAGATGATTTTTTTTTCCAGTCACAGGAAATCATCAGGAAGTCTGTCTGCTAAAGTTACAGAGGGGCTGTGAACAGTATCAGTAGAAGAAAGATACACACAGATTAAATCATAAATATTAATTATAAAAATGTTTTTCACATTTTATATGGCAAGCGACCATTTTGAATGTGAAGAATCCATATACAATGTATTGACATAAATTAACTTATCGTAAAAAACGGTGATACTAAAAAAAAAAAATTGGTGGCTAGGTAGCACAGTGAGTAAGACTGCCGGCCCCAGAGTTGGGAGGACCTGAGTTTGGTTCCAGCCTCAGACACTTAACACTCACACAAAAAAAACTAGCAGTGTAACCTTGGGCAAGTTACTTAACCCCAACTACCCTCTCCAAAAGGCCAAAAAAAAAAAAAAAAAAAAAAAAACAGTGATACTAAGAGCCTGCTTCCATTCACAATCTCCCTAAATTCCAGTTTCTTAAAAAACTTAAAGGATAAATTTTCCATCACAATAGAAAGAGTCCTTACCTTGCTGTGACTGAGGAAGTCACAGTCTCTCAAGACCTGTTTACCCATCTGCAAAACTAGAATTATAGTGTCTCAGAGCTGGAAAGGTTCTCAGACAATATCCAATTTCAAACTATCTGAAGCTTAAAGACTCCTTACAATATTCCTAACAAGCCTCTTCTTAAAGACTGAAAGGGATGGGGAAGTTCCTCCTGAAATAGTCTCTTTCATTTTTCAACAACTCTAATTCATGGGAAATTGTTGTTGTTTTCCTTTTAACCCTGAGCTACAAATCTGCACCCTCTAACTTCTACCCATTGCTGGAAGCTCTAGGGACAGCAATAATAGCAGTTCACATTTGTAGAGACTTTTCCTGGTGACAAAATGTCTTCTTTATAACCACTCTGCTGCACAGGGAGATGAAGTATTATTATTCTCGTTTCAGAGTTGAAACTGGGGGAGACCAAATGTCTTGCTCATAGTCATATAATTAATTTGTGGGAAAATCAGGAATCAAACCCAAACATCCTGACACTTCGTCCAGTACTCCTTCCACTATTCCGCACTAATCCCAAACTAGCCCTAGTTCCTCCTGCCATGTGACAAAATTTCAAGTACTTGGAGAAAGCAATCATTTAGCCCTCTTATCTTTATCTTCTCTAGTTCTTTCAAGTGATCCTTAAATGGTAGAGTTTAGTCTTCTCACCATCCCAACCCCTACCCCCACATATGCAGCATTTAGTCAATGTCCCCATTAAAATATAGCATCCAGAATCAGACATAGTGTTAGATGTTATCTGATTAAGAAAAGAATCACCTGAAAATCCCTCCAAGTTCTGAAATTTTATTGATGAATTTTGAACATGGCTTTAATTAAATTTTAGACAATTTTTTTCTAAAACTAAAATTCCACTTAAGTTTCTTAAAAAGACTAATACATACATACATACATATATACATATATATATATATATATACACCGTGTTTCCCCAATAATAAGACCTATCCCCAAAATAAGCCCTCCCCTTACTGTGTAAGATTCCTCTAAAATAAGCCCTCCCCCGAAAATAAGCCCTATTGAGATTGCTACTGTAGTGAAGGTGATCCCCTGCACTACATGCTACATTACGGTACCCTCTGTATGCACCCCCCCCCCCCCGTGAAATGCATGCCGCGCTCCGAGCTTCATCCAATCAGAGCTGCAGCAGTGAGCGCGTCATCTTGTTTTTCCCCAGTGATTTGCTTATTGAATAAAGGTACATTTTTTTGTTCACATTTACCTGTTTATTAGAATCGCTGTCAATGTTCATTAAAATAAGCCCTCCCCTGAAAATAAGCCCTCTGGTGTTTTTCTGTCCAAAAAAACTAATAAGACAGTGTCTTATTATCGGGGAAACATGGTATGTATAAATATATATTTTTTAAAAAGACAAAAATATACTATTTACATGATTGGGGCTTTTTTGTCTTTTGAAAGGGAATGAATTAGAGATACTTTATAGTATGTCATCAAGGAATGACAAATAATTTTAATAGCACTAAAGTAAAAATATAAGCATAACTGCTGAAAAGTAATGATTTCATTTCAAAGAAAAATAAAAACTTTTACTTTTGAATTATCTTTATTCCCCTTCATTAGTAAAGAAAGCAAAGTTGATTGCATTGTGAAATTTCAAAAAAAAATTAAAGAAAATTTCACATATCCCATTAATTTATTTTCTACCAAATGTAAATTTATATTACATTTCCTTTATTTTCCTTCTCTAAACCAAGATGTCTATTGTAGAAAAATCTGTGTGAGCAAACCTGCAAAATATTTTCTAAAATGAGGTAAAAATATGGACTTACAAATCAGAAGAGTATTTCAGAGTAAAGGCATACTAGGAACAGAACAGAAAAATGAGACTCACCTAGAAAATAAAGTAAAATGTCTAAAACACAGTGATTTTCCCCTAAAAGTTCTGATTTAAATCCATGGCAAGGTTTTTCACCACCAAAATCATTCAACTAGCCAAAGTTGTTAACAATTTGCCTTTACCTTACCAAGACAATTGTATATCCTAAGGATATTTTGCTTTTACAATCCACTTCACTATTATCTGAAAAATCAAAGATTTGGTATCAAATCTAAACATTTGCTCCACACCTACTTCCCTATCTGCAATGCTGCTCCCCTTTCTACCTATCAGTAAATCCTACCCATCATTCTAATCCTAGCTCAGATTTAATCTCTCCCAGGACTAAGATTCCTTGACAATTTCAGCCTTGATTTATCTCCTTCCCTGAGCTTTTAAAACTTTCATCTGCCCCTCTCATTTTAGCACTCAATCACACTTCCTTTCCTCTCACTCTCTTAACTCTCTTCAGTCTGACTTGCAACTTCATCATTCAACCAATACTGCTCTCTTATTTGCCAAACTGCCAAATCAAAATTTGCCTTTTCTGGGGCGGCCAGGTAGCACAGCGAGTAAGAGCACCGGCTCCAGTGTCAGAACGACCTGGAGATCGAATCCCGGGCTCAGACACTTAGCACCCACCCAGAAACACCTGGCCGTGTAACCTTGAGCAAGTTATTTAACCCCAATTGCTTAGGGGCGGCCAGGTGGCTCAGCAAGTAAGAGTACCGGCTCCAGTGTTGGGATGACCTGGAGATCGAATCCTGGGCTCAGACACTCAGCACCACACCCAGAAATAACTGGCCGTGTAACCTTGAACAAGTTACTTCACCCCGATTGCTTTAAAAAAAAAAATTTTGCCTTTTCTCAATCCTCATCCTTCTTGATCTCTCTGCAGCCAAGGACACCATAATCAACCTCTTCTCCTTGATAATCTCTTCTCTGGGTTTTTGTGACACGTTCTCCTACCTATCTGACCACACCTCAGTTTCCTTTCCTGGATCTTCAGCCAGTGTCCATTAACCATGGGTGTCCCACAGGGCTCTATCCTAGAAATTTGTCTCTTCTCCTATTACTATTTTCCTTAGTGATCTTACCAGCTCCAAAGAATTAAATTTTCACCTCTATGCTTATGATTCTGAAATCTACTTATCTAGACGTAACCTTTCTCTGCTGACTTCCTGATACCTATCTCCAACTGCCTACTGAACACCTCAAAACGGATGCCCTAGAGAAATCTTAAACTCAATGTATCCAAAACGGAACTCATTATTATATCCCTAAATCCCTCCCCCTTTCAAATTTTCCTATTACTGTTGAGAATACCACCATTTTCCCAGTTCTCATCCTTGACTGCTTACTCTCTATTAGCCCCTGCCATATCCAATCTGTTGCCAAGTCCTATCATTACTACTTTCACTACATCTCTCATATGTAAGCCTTCTCTGCTCTGCAACTGCAAATAGCCTGGTAAAGCCTTATCATATCACCATTGGACTATTTCAATAACTATCTGGTTGGTCTCCCTGCCTTAAGTCTCTACCTACTCTAGTCCATCCTCCACTCTGCTATCAAAATCAGCTTCCTAATGTGTAGGTCTGACTATGTCACCCTTCTACTCAGTAAACTCCAGTGGCTCTCTGTCACCTCCAGGATCAAATATAAAATCCTGCCATTCATAGCCCTTCAAAATCTGCCACCTCTCACCTTTCTAGACCTCTTATACCTTATTACACCTCCCCCATATACTCTACAATCCAGTGACACTGGCCTCCTTGCTATTCTTTGAACAAAAGAAAGCATGAACACATAGAAGGTGTTTGATGTTCATTGATTGACTGTATTGCAACTGAACAGTTTCCTGTATGGATGCTGTCTATTCTTCTCCAGTCGAAATATCCAAAAGAAAAGGACAATGTCTTGCATAGCTTCCATAACCTATATAACTGGCACAGTACATACAAAGTACTTGCTTCAAAAAAAAGGCAAAAAAGGGGGAGGGAACAGGTAGACATCAATTGGGGAATTGAAACTAGTACATTAAGGTAATGGAATATTTCATAAGGAATATGAAAAACTTGAGAAGCTTCTAAATCTTCATCATCCCATATCACATGCCCTAACACGATGTTGACCAGGGTTCTGACCTAGACCCCCAACTCTTCTTCTATCACTGTTCTATTTGTATAGTTCCAGTCTCTTCACTGCTTCAATCCAGTACAAACAATTGCCAAAATCAACATTTCGAATTGACTGAGACATCTCAAGCTCACCATGTTATTGTTATCTTTCACTCCAAAGCCAATCCTTTTCCAAACTTCCCTGTTTTTGTCCACTATTCTTCCATTCTCCCAGTTTGCTAACCTTGTCATCATCCTTGACTATTTGCCCCAAATATTCCATCAGTTGCTAAATCTCATTGTTTCTATCCTGACATTTATCACATCTGACCCATTCTCACATATCAGGCCCTCATTACTTCTCACCTAGATAATTGCAATGGTGTCTTTATTGGTGTCCATGCCATAGGTCTCTCCCCACTACTACAATGCCAGAGAGATTTTCCTTAAGTGCACACCTGATTATGACAATCCCCCAATCAAAAACGTGTGTTTTCCTATTGCTATTGGAAAATATAAATTCCTGTTAAGTTTTTAAATCCCTTCACTACCTCCCAACTTATCTTTCCAACCTTCACATCACTCCCCTTCCTTTATTCTGTGATTCAGCCAAATTGGCCTCCTCTCTATCCCTCTCATGACTCATCATTTCTCATCTTCTGTGACTTTGCACTGGCTGTTTCCCATGCCTGGAATGGATCTTCGGCTCCATCTCAGAGAATCTCTTTTTTTTCCTCCAAAGTTTACTTAGCTCAAGTACTACCTTCTACATCTGGGGCTCTTACATCTGACCTTAAAATACATACATACACACCCCCCCACACACATGTGTATGTATGTGTGTATATATAATATATATGACTCTCAATATAATTGGTTTACTTCATAATACTGTGTTTTATTTTATGCATTTAAAAACATTATTCTGAGAAGTATCCATAGGTTTCCCCAGACTGCCAAAGGGATCCATCACACACACACACACACACACACACACACACACACACACACACACACACGGTTAAGAATATGTGTTCTATAGCAATATTGTAAGAATGATCAACTGTGAGAGACTTGACTACTCTGATCAAGACACTGATCCGAGACAATTATAAAGAACCTGTGATGAATACTGCTATATACCTCCAGAGAGAGAACTGATGAGCTCTGAATGCAGATTGAATCATACTTAAAAAAAAAGAAAAAAAACCTCACAAATTTGTTCTACATGAAATCTTTTTCTGATTCCTTCAACTACTTGTGTCCTCTCTCTCAAACTACCTTATATTTAACTATTTTGTATTTATTTTCTTTATGTTTATTCTATATAGACATATACGTCCTTGTTATTTCTCTTGTTAGAATATAAGCTCCTGGGGCAGCCAGGTGGCTCATCAAGTAAGAGCACTGGCCCCAGTGTTGGGATGACCTGGGGGATCAAATCCGGGCTCAAATACTTAGCACCACACCCAGAAATAACTGCCATGTAACCTTGAGCAAGTTACTTAACCCCAATTGCTTTAAAAAAAAAAAAGAATATAAGCTCCTCAGAAATAGGGAACTATTTCAGACAAAGTATTTGCATTCCCAGTGCCTATTACAGCACCAAGCAATAGAAGGCACAACTAATCAACAAACATAAAATGAGAAATAAACCTAGAGTCAACAATATTAAGGTGTATTTCTCATTTAGCTTGTGGGCACCTGCATGACAAGCACTTAAACTATTTCCTGAATTAATACATAGCTGATTTAGTCCTAGGTTTACTTCCCCCTCCCTCCCCCCTTTTATTTGTTTTGGGTGAAAACTTGGAGGTAAAGTGTGTTCTCACCAATACATTCATTCATTTTTTTTTCAGTCAGTATTTAGCAAATGGTTAAAATGTGTATGGTACTTTAAGTGTTTTGCTGGATTTTTAAAAGAGCTTCTTTGTTGTTAAATGAAAACTGGTGTTTTTACTGAGCTCTGAATTCATAATTCCCTTCAATTATTTTCCTAGTATCTATCTTTGAATGTGAAATGCTCAACTGTGAACTTGTAAACTCAACTATCAAAACTAAATTTTATTTGTTAGAAAAAAATGGGCAAATTGTAACAGATGACCACATACAATTAATATTAAATGCATTCAATATTAAATACAGACTCTTAGGCTTTCGATAGTTGGAAAAGGATAGTAAACACATTTTTTCATGGTTTTTTTCCCCTTTGCAGCACCTAATGAAAATATTAGTTAAGTGCAATGCAAGACAGTGATATTAATTTGAATTAATTTATGTGCCAGCTGTGGGGTGACCCCACAAAATCTGGCTGCCCCCTGATTTTTTTTTCTGACAGAAAATGTTCAAACTCCACTAAAGGCCAACAAATTTATTTTCAGGTCATATAGGAAAGAAGATCTTAGGTAATAATTTGTGGCAGTTAGTCGGGAAATTTGGAAGAAACCAAAAAAGTCATCTAACACCTAGCAATTCAGCAATATCTGGAAATCTGTATGGAAACCTCTAGAAAATCTGGGGGCGGCTAGGTGGCGCAAGTGAATAGACCACCAGAGCTGGAATCAGGAGGACCTGAGTTCAAATCTGACCTCAGACAGTTGACACACTAGCCTTGTGACTTTGAGCAAGTCACTTAACCCCAATTGCCCTCCAAAAAGCAAAAAGAAAAGAAAAGAAAAGAAAATCACTACTTCCACAAGGCAAATCAATGATTTTTTGAAAACTCTAATAATTGACTGCCTACTGAGTTTTAAAGTCTTTGCACTTAGTCTCTGTGGCAATATAAAAATATTCTATTACACAACTACCATCTCCACCAATTCTTTATCCTCTTACCCTTTATTTGTCAGTCACCTGCAAGGTTCAGGCTTCCAGGGCTGAGGACAGCCCTCTAATCTTTGTCCATACTTTGTCCTTTGGAAAATTCATCCCTTTATTTCCTCCATGCAAATGACTCCAAAATCTATTCCCAGACCTTCCTTTCCTCTAATTTCAGATATCAACATGACATTTCTACTAAAATGTTACCTGATGTAAATCATGTCTAAAAAGGAATTTTGCATCCCCAAATTAATTTTCCCCTACTACTATCAACTGCACATTCACTGTCCAACAAATTCAGAAGTTTTGGAGGTGTTTCCTCCAATATCTTGCACTCTCCACTTATCCTTCTCCATTTATTACCTGTCTTCAATTCAGTTAATAAGATAGCGTTTATTAATTCATTTACTATGTGCTAAACACTGGAGATGCAAATAACACAGTCTCTGCCATCTTCTCAGTCAGTATGGCAGAGTAAGAACTTCTAGTGGAAGGAGGTTCCTCAATACCTTTCATAAAGCTACAAGAAAAATACTGAAGGAGAAAAAAACTGTAAAAAAAAAAAAAAAAAAAAAAGAAAAAAAAAAAAAAGCAACGATGTTCTTCAACCCCCCCCAGAGGGGAAAAAAAAAAAATGAAGAGGAAAAAAACTGAAAAAAAAAAAAAAAAGCCAAAAGGGAAAAAAAAGTCATACTCACCTTTCTAATCTCTCCCCCACTGGGGGAAAGAAGAATGAAAAGTAGGGCCAAGATAGACAGACAGACAGTCAGATATGCACACACACACACACACACACACTTTTTAAATACTACATAGTAAATGCAATAGCTAAAGTACAAGCAGTAATGCAAATGGGAAAAAGAAACAAAGAGAGTTCAAAAGGACATGGATAACTGACACATTTAAAGAATTTAAGAATTAACAATGGTAAACATATTATGAGAGCAATTAAAAGAGTCTATTTTTTTAAATCCAGGAATTAAAGCTAGAATTTTAAAATGATTTTTAAAATGAAATTAAAAAGGCCTACTGTGAGAATATAATAGGAAATGAAGAAAATTTATAGATGCCATCAATGACAATCTTACAATAAAAATTAAAATATCAGACAATGTAAAAGTGGAAAAACAAGCTTAAAAATAATTTATGAAAGAATCTGAAAATGTGTAGCTACTACTGACTAGAAAGTAACAATAATAATAGCTGATATCTTATGGACTTTAAAGTCTTCACAACTCTGTGTGTGTGTGTGAGTGATTTAAACCTTCTAATAACCCAATGAAAGATAGAAAGTACAGTTATTATTATCTCCATTGTAAAGAAGAGGAAGCTGACACTCAGGAAGGTTAAAAACACTGTCTTACATAGTTAATGTGTCAGAGGCAAAGTTTCACTTGACTCCAAGTCAAGGGTTCTTTCCACTGTACCACCATTGCCTTTGCCAGTCAAGATACAGGAACCTCAGAATCAAAGAAAGTCCTGAAAATTCAGACAAACCAAGAACCTAAACACTTTATTCCATCCAGGGAGGTAGGAAGATCCATAGTCCCTGAATGCCCAGAATAAGGTGGAAGTCACCAATTCCAATCCTTCTAGTGAAAGGGAGACCCATTAGGTATTATCATCCACCCTGCCACTGAATTCCAAGATCCTCCAGGCCCTACTATCTATCCTGCCTTTATACAGACCGATTCATGATTAAACACCAAATGAGTGATATAGGTAGAAAGTATGGGTACTTCTAAAAGTCATTACCCAATAATACTGCAAGAGAAATCTGCTCACTTACATGTTTTGGTATTTGTTAAAATACAGGTACACAATTTAGAATGGGAAGAGTTTTCTGTTTATTTACAAAACTAGAGTTCTAGACCTATACTTTTACTGAATGCATTATTTGGTTAGCAACTTTCATAAAATACAATGCATGAAAAAAATCCATAATTGAAAGACAATTTTACTAAGGAAGACTATTTTTCTCACTGCTTAGGAACCAAGTCTGCATGAATAAAAACACATTGCAGCAGTTTGTGGTTTATTCTGACTTTCTGATATTTGCAATTTAAGAGCACACAAACATTAAAGAGATGGCATAATCACCCTAATAAAAAGCAAGGACAAGTATTCTACAACTTCTGAAAAAATTCATCATCATAAAGAAAAAGGATACCTAAGTAAAATAAAACCCAGCAAAACTTGTTTAAATAAATCACAGTCAACAAGCATGTTTTAAATATGAACTGCAATCCTTTTTATTTTTGTTTATTTCTCCTCTTTAATTCACACCTCTCCATACTTCTCCATCTCCCCCATTGCTGTCCAGTTGGAGAAGAGGAGCCAATGGATTAAAGTTCCAGTTGGGTGGCAATAGGTTAATTACTTAAATGTTCTGAGCCTCAGTTTCCTCAACTATATAATAAGCATAATAATACCTTTATCACCAACATCATAGAGCTATTGTGAGGAAACTATCTTACAAACCTTAAGATCCTATTTAAACCTGAGACACTGTTTTGATTTATTGAGCAAACATCTTGCAAACATAAACCAAGAAAGCAACTGAAATAAAAAAAAAAACATTTATTAAGCACCTATTATGTGCCATGCACTGTGTAAAGCACTAGAAAAGCAAAGCCTTCTGCTTGTTTAGGGGAGAGTTACATGAAACAAGAAGCCAAGTTATATGAGACAAGGTGGAAAGTGTGCTTAATTTCATATTTCAATAAATACAGGTTGAAAAATCACTTACTTGATGGACAGGCACTTTCTGAGGGGTGTTCTGGGGTGACTGGTGAAGCTGTGCCCAAGGCTGGTGATGTGGATGTGGTGGTGGTGAAGACTGATGATGCATCCCTGGATGGGGCTGCATTGGAGGACAGGTTGGCAACTGTTGAAAAGATGGGGGCTGACCAGGATGTTGTTGGCCAGGTATCAATCGATCTTGTATTGCTTGGGGATCTGCAAGGCCAACACCAGGACAACCATTTGGTCTCATGTGCCCGCTAATTTCCCGTGGTGTTGAGGACATGCCCATAAATGGACGAGACTGTTGCATGTTTCTGGGGCCCATATTCCTCTGTCCAATTCCCATGGTACCAGGGGGCTGGTGTGATGGCTGAGGGTGGGGAATATTTGGATAATTGCCAACTTCCATGGGTATTCCAGCACTACCAGGCCTAACTTGTGGAGGAGGGGTACCTGCTGGATTACTCATTGCTTTCATGGGTGACATGGGAGGTGGAGAGGCATAAGTTCCCTGAGGCTGTGAAGGATGCATAGTTTGTGTGTTCATTTGGTTAAGTGAGCCACTGGGGTGAATGGGCTGCTGGTGCATTAGTCCTTGACCACTGTTTGATGGAAATCCTACAGCATTTGGGTATCTTGGTACAGACGGATTCATTGGAGTGTTATTTGTAAGGCCTAAATTTTGATTCATCCCTGTATTGTTAACTAATCCCTGATTTAGGTTACTGTAAGGATATCGAGAATACTGCCCTGAGTTGTTTATAGTAGGTGAGGGTACTGTCTGGCTCCGAGAACTAAAATTAAGGGTTTGTGGCCTAACAGCCCCTTGTTGAGGAGGATTAGGGGAGAATCTGGGACTGTGAGCAACTGATTCTCCATGGAGAGCAGTGGGGGGATGGTGATGAAACTGTTGGACTGAGTGACGTAAAGAAGGTGCCATGCTGGGATTCTGTTGGGGCACATGAGACAAGTGGCCAGGTCCTGAGGTGGCAATAAAAGGATTTCCCTGATTAAGGCCTTCTTGACCTTGAGAAAACTGGTTCATCCTCTGTTGTGGTTGACCATGCTGTTGCATTGAAAAATCACCACGAGCCATATAGTTTCCCATCTGTTGCATATGTGGAGGATGGCCCTGTCCAGGGGGTCCAGACGGATTCTGTGGTGGCTGGGGTGGTTGCTGCTGTTGCTGGTAAGGGGCTCTTATCTGGTCTGGCACCTGAACAGCCCGTGGTCCCCACATAGAGCCACTGTCCACAAAAGGCTGTCCATGTCTTTCATTCTGCATGCCAGGATAAACTCCCATCTGACCACCACTACTGCCACCATGAGGAACCTGAGGAACTGGAGGGTTGTGATACTGTGAGTGAGGAGAGGCTATGCCATTCCCAGGGGCATTACTCATCATTCTGTTAGGCTGATCCATCAGATGCATCTTTTGCTGTTCGTATTGATTATAGTGATCAAAATGGGTCAACTTTGCTTGATTTTGATTAGCAGGGGGATGATGAAGAGAGGATTGCAAAGAAGCAAAACCTTGGTCTATAGGCATTTGCTGACCCATAGGATTGACTGGATTTTCAGGGTAACCACATTCTCCAAGGCCTTCCAGCCCTTCACTGAAAAGATTTCCATCCTCTCCAAAAAGACTCATCATTCCTGGATCGGCCATCTTCTTCCAACACACAGCTCCTCAGAGCTACAATTGGAGGGAACTAGTCTGTGCTTTACCACTTCACTGAGGTGTTTGTCACCAAAGCCTTTAATCCTTAACTAATCTTCTTCATGTCATTCCATATTTCCTTAATTCTCTTGAACCATGCAGCGTCAAGCAAAGTCTGATTATAAGTCCTGGAAAAATAAGAGGAGACAAAATAGATACAGAATTAAAAATAAACATTGAAAACTGTCAAGACTTTACACATTTGAATTTGTTTTATATCAAACAATACTAATTTATCCCACTGACTGAACTGTAGTTTGTAAATCTAGTTCACTTTAAGAGAAACTCATTAGCTTCCATCAGAAGCAAAACACTAACCTTAACCTAAAATTAATCCATTCACTACACTTCCTAGTGTTCCATTCTTGGATGGAACAGAACAAAAGAACATACAACATGCAGCAGCAGCAGCAGCAGCTGCCACAGCAGGCAGGCAGATGTATGAATCCAGCCAAGCAGCCCATCTGCTGAACTAAAACCCTGAAAATGCTCTGGTTACCAACAGCATGTCCTTAACCTTGTTCCCCTGAGCAGTGTAATCAGATGAGCAAGCATCATCATCTAGGGCTGTGATAAGCTAAAGTTCGTTACATTTTTGAAAGTATCTTATAAACATCAAAAGAAAGTTATTACATCTGAAATTAGAGCACTATGTGTAGCACAAATGTGTAGGTAACATACTATGTCACTATATAACATACTATGTAACACTGTCATTGTCTAAAACTGAAATGAAAAACAAGCTTGGAAGACAGTAAAGTACATTCACAATTATATTATGGCTAACAATATGAATATACAAGCTTCAGAATTTTAAAAATTAAAGGGTGGTTTTCATTTGTCAAGAAGACAAATTTCTAAATACCATACTCAGACTAATAAATATGGCTCAATGCCCACTGAATAGAAGATCTGTGCCAAAATTCTGTGTGTTGATGACAAAGGAAATTCAATCACTGGATGCATTATTCACCCAAAAGCACAGTGGCTACTAATGACGTAATAGGATCCCATTGATGACTAGATAAAAACAAAAAAGCAACCCTAACTATAGACTTTGTACAGGATTATTCTCCTTTGTAAGAACATAAGATTTTTATTAATAAAATTAGGCAATATTAAAATTAATTTCCATGGAACAAAGTCTAAACTATTTCACATAGTCAGCACCACCTTGTCTGCAAGCATATAGTTATCAGATAGTCTCCAACAGTTCGTATTTTATTCAAATTGCTTCAAAGAAACATTTGACCTCAAATCATACATTTGCACTGTGCCAACAACTCCTTATCATGTTTAAGTAGTCCTTTAAATTTCACAAATTTCTTTTCTTACAACAGGTAGTAAGGCTGTTATCATCTCTATTTTGCATATGAGAATTTAGAGAAGCTGGGTGATTTCACCTTAGGTACATGGTTACTTTTAAAATAAAAAAATCAAACCAGGTATTTCGATACCAAGACTAATATTCTTTCCACTATACTATGGTTCCTCAAATAAGATGGATCTGTAAAGTGGCTAAAGTTAGTATTTTTTTCCCTGAGTTTTCATTAATAGAATCTGTATGTAGGTTCCAATTAACTTTTGAAAAATAACTAAAATCTTAAGCCTCTTTCAAATTTATACTTTTTCTCCTTTATAAGCACATAAAAGAATTGTATGATACTGACCCTCTTGAAAACAATTAATTCTCAAGGAATTTAAAAGGTGATTTATTAGGCAAGTCTAAATTATGGATAGTAATTATAATATGGAAACTTAAAGGACCAGAAGTCCACAGCAAAAAAACTCTTATGGAAATATACTAGTCACATGAAAACTTGTGGACTAATTTTGCCCTATTCTAACACTCATAACAAGACAATGATTTACTTTATATAAAATGTAAACAGCATCCCAATCCAATGCCAGAATTACAGACTTATAACCTAAAAGGGTCCTGAGGTCTGTAGTTTTCAGATGACAGCTGTCAACTGAAGTCAGTTTTCTCCCCACTAAGCTACTGACTGCTATAACCTTTCTGATCTAGGTTTTTTTCCCCCCAGAAACAGAAGTCAAATAGGTGGAAATAAGGTGAGCACTTAAGCAAATTTACTGGTAAACATGTTACATTCTAAGTGTATTATGTAGCATTTGAAACAAAGTAAAACGGAAACCAACATCACAAAAAGCAAGAGAAATCTTTTAAACTGAGATTGTTACCTAAAAAGCTCAGTAAAATTAATTTATTCAAGATTAATTTTCCCTTTTAGGATCATAAGCACTAGATTTGAAATATTTGAAATTAGAACTGATAATGACTTAAAAACCATGATAGAACTTAAAAATCATGAAGACTAGTTATTCACCAGAAAATGCATATTTAGCATAGGAACTGTATTGCTATTTATATGCCTTTACAAACCAAAGCTCTTCAAACTTTAGTCCTTGAAGTTCTTGGTTTCCTAGGGGTGTAAGACTGGTCCAGAATATAAAAGGAGACGTTATCTTCATGCAAAGTTACTTATTTTAACCTACATTTTTGAGAAAACACTTATTTTTTTTAAAGTAACAGGTTTATCAGGTTTCTCAACTTTTGCCAATAAGTCAAAAATAACAATAACAATAAAAAGGTAAGAAGGACCCATATATTAAAAAAAAAAATAGCTACGGCAACTTTTTGTAGTAGCAAAGAACTAGAAACAAACTGAGTGTCCATCTACTGTAGAATGACGAACAAATTACAGACTGAGAATGTAATAGAATATTATTATCTCATAAAAAACAATGACAAATGGGCCAGTTTCAGAGAAACCTCAGAAGACTCATATGAGCTGATGCACAGTAAAATTAGGAGAACAATTTATATCACAACAATAGCAATGTAAAGAAAAACAACTTTGAAACACTTAAGAACTCTAACCAGTGTAATGATCATCCATGATTCCAGAGGGCAAGTCATGAAGTATACTATCCATTTCCTAAAAGAAGGGCAACATATTCATGGTGCAGAATAACGAGTACACTTTTGGATCAAGCCAATGTGGAAATTGGTTATTTTTGACTATGCATATTTGTTACAAGTATTTTGCTTATCTTTTTCTTTTTCCATGGATGGCAGAGGAAGAGGGATGAGAAAGGGGACTCAGGATATTACTCTCCAGTAAAAATGAAAAGAGACCAAAAGGCCAAAGAAAATCATTGACAAGCAGACAGCTTTGAAAGTTACATGTTAAATTTATTATATGCCTGAAAATAAGTTCTACTCAATAAAGATTTAAAGTTTCATGTACGAAGTGATTTTAGAATGTATAGGCTGCTTATTTTATTTGGTGGTTGTCAAGTTGAGAATTATATAAGGTGTGAGGAAGTCCAGCCAGCATATTAGAATAAAATGCTATGTTCAAGATTACTCAAGAGGAAACAAACAAACAAAAAAAAGATTAAAATGCCAGTTAATAATGGTGTCTTGAAATGATTTCCCTTAAAAGTTGTACTTTGGAGAGCATACAAATATTTAAGTGGTATTTATGCCTAGAGTTTTAAATAAAAATATAGTTAAATCTCAAATCATCCTAAATTGTAAAATTTCTAAAATAATTTTTAGACAAGAAGTAAAAGGATAAGGGAAAAGAATAAATACCAAGGATACCATATCATAAAATGCTCCTTGGTTATCTGTTTGACAACTTCTTTAGTTATGTATTCCAGGGGAAACAAGTTAAGTGCCCTGCTATATGCCTAGTGAATATAATAAAGTCTCAGTTATATGAGTTTCCACCATAATACTCTGCTTAATATTATGTGAAAAGTGAATTGAAGAACCTTTTTCTATTTATCTCTCCTAGGATGAGAGAGGTTGGGAAAAGAATTATCAGGTTTCTCAACTAACAAATGTGAGAATTAACAGAAATTGCTGTGAAACCAATTCTAAGAGCCACAGAAATATAGAGCTACAAGTAACTTTAGAGATTACTTTGCCAAATATCTTCTCATTTTACAGAAGAAGAAACTCTTTTAATAGGTTTCACTTAGAAAATATCTTAAGGGTTTTATAGTTTTAAACATATGTCCCCTTGACAAAGAAAAACAAAATGAATAAATGGAATCTAATAACAATGGAAAAATAAAAGTATAAATACATTTTTATTTAGAAATGATTCACAAACAAATATAAGGAGAATATAAAATAAAGAATTTCTTATCTTTTGGTGAATAATTGTGCAGTACCTCTTGGATCATGCAATGATCATGGAAAATTCCTTCAATGCTTAAAAATGATTATGTAGTTGACATGAGTTACACATCTTTTAATGAGCTGAACACCTATGCCAGCAGGGTTTGGCTACTAAAAACACACACCAGGAATTTCAACTGCTTCTTTAGGAAGTGGGAAAATAAAATGCCAAGTTAAAGCCACAGAATAACATTTTCTTGGGCAAAAATGAATCCTCAGAAGGAGGAAATGCTACCTGGGAAATCAGGAGGAGAAAATATAGCACTAAAATATATTTTCAAATGAGGCTATTTTAAAAATAGTACTCAATTATTTTCCAGTCATTTCTGATTTCCTACATCTCAAATAATTAGTTCTTAACAAATGGCCTTTTCTTAAGGTAAGATAGCATTGCATATTCTTGCTTTTATCATTAGAACTAGTTTGCTTCTGAATCTGACAGTACTAGTAATAGAGACTGGACATTTTCTCAGGAGGGAGTTATTAAAATGTGGGGTTTTTTGTCATGTGGTTATATGTTTCACATGAAAACTATTTTCCTTTAGCTCCTCTACCTTTCTCATCCACCTACTTGAGTAAGCCACTATCCATCCAGCAAGGACAAAGGCTTTAAACATAAATTTCCAACACACTTAGACAAATTTATACATGAACAAAATGTGAGCCACTTTAGTTCCTCCCTAGTAGATGCTGTAGGATACTTTTGTGTCTTGAACTGACCAAACTGTTTTCCTTTAAAAAAAAGTAGCAAACCCTTCCCAAGTTAAAGAAATCATAACTAAATGAGAGAATAATCTTATATTAAAGTATTCTAAACCAGTGAGTTTCCATTTACAATAAAGTAGTTTTATGAGAATACTTCAAAGGCTGTATCAGAGATGTCCAATGGGATCTTGTGTGATCACCATATTTGCCACTTTCAGGAAGTGGAAATTCAATACAACTGAACTGGCAGATAGCTGGCAATCAAAAACAGTATGTTTAACAATGACCTACAGAAAGAAGCAGGAACTTATAGCTTATCAACTGCAGATTTACCATGTACAGAAAACAAAGAGTGTCCAAAATATTTTTTCCCTTCTAAATTACATTCTTTGGCAAGGTAGATAAGATGTAATGCTCTTTATTAGATGAAATAAAAATTCAACACTTTTTGGCAAAGATAACTGATTCTATCCTGCACATCCTCACTCAAGAAAAATAGCTCTCTGATTAAACACCACAACTTTGAAGGTGTTGTTTTTTTTTTTTCCCAATTCCAAACTCACTGACATGATGAAACAACTCCATTATTTCTGAATGTCATGTTAAGGTTCAAGTTTAAGTTGTCAAATACACCACAAGTTTCTACTTATGTGAGGTATATATATATATTTATTCATATCAGTCATTAATTTATTAAAAGAATAAACCAAAATGGGAAAGGACAGTGCTTTTCAGTTCTGTAAAATTCCAAATATTTTAGAAAAATAAAAGAACAAGGTCACTAAGTATTATGAATTCATTATGGTGCCACTAATTTTATAAACAGTAATCAAAATCCCAATTTTTGTAGAAAAATGAATTATTCTAAATTTATGTACTGTGAATTTATACCATGCTTCACCTCCCAATTTAACATAATAAAAATAATACATGCAAATGCTAGGACTGATACTGTCTTTTTTAAAAATTTCATTAAAAAAATTTTAAAATATAATTGTATTTGAAAAAAGACTATATAACTCTGACAAATGCAATAAATAATTATTCAACTTAAACATTATCATTGAGTAACATTTAAACTGCGATGTTCAAAAGGTGGCTTCCAAAAAGACAATTCCATTTGTTTCAACCGTTATTTTTGCAAGACACACAACAGCACAGTTATGCTTAACATTTTATTTTATTTTTTGCAATGGTGAACTAGTACCACATTACATATGTGGCACAATATGAGTATTTCACAGGTTTATTGCAGAAAAAAAATTAGTTATTTCCACATAAATGAGTCTGATTATGGTGGTTTCTTTATAAGATAAAATGTGTTCAATGTAACATTTAAGCTTCAAGAATTTTCAGAACATTTAAATGCTTTCTTTTTAAATCATATGCTATAAAAAAAACAAACATCTAGTAACCCATGATTAATACAAGTATGTGACAATAATGGAAAATCAATGGAAATATTAATTATATCCTACAATGCACAAAAGTCACTTCATAAAAGCATGAGAGTCAGAAAAAACTCTCAATGTTCCTTAACAGAAGGAAAAACACTCTGAACTTCAACTTTAAAAATATTATTTCCCTGAAATCAACCCTTTTAAATTTCAAGTCTTCTGGGAAAAGAAAAGATTACACCGCTTCTGACTAAGAACATGGCTAAATATGACCATCACAGAAAATGTAAACTACAGACAGCACCCAGGACTATCTTCACATTTTCTTAAGAGAACACAGTCAGCATAAAGGGAAGTCTCTAATAGAGTACCACCATGACCTGCCTTTACCCTATCTTCTATGCAATATTTTTCAAAATCTTGGATGAAAATACAGATGACATGCTTATCATGTGATTAACATAAAGCAGAGGTAATACACTGGATAACAGAATCATAAACTAAAAAGATCTTGAAATTGTATATAAATGGAATATAAGATAATATTTAACAGGGAAAATATAAAGTCCTAGGGGCGGCTAGGTGGCGCAGTGAATAGATCACCAGCCCTAGGATGACCTGAGTTCAAATCAGACCTCAGACACTTAACACAAAAACTAGCCGTGTGAATTTGGGCAAGTCACTTAACCCCAATTGCCCTCCAAAAAGCAAAATAGATATATAAAGTCCTATACCTCGACTAAAAAAAGTATCAAATGCACAAGTGTCTAAGTAACAGTTTACATGAAAAGATCTTGGAATTTTAGTGAACTATGTGCATTGGATAGAAAAACTATCAGGGTAAATAATGGGGTAATTCCACCTAGGCATTAGGCGCACGCATGCGCGCATGCGCGCACACACACACACACACACACACACAAAGACAAACACACCCTTGCTTTACTGGCCAGTGCATCAGCTGACTGGCTAGGGTTGTCCTCAGAAGGAAAATCTAGGAAGAAATGTGTTGTTAACAAATGGGTAAACTGAAAGATTTAAAAGATCAACTGGATACTTCCAGAGACTCCAGAAAAACTAAAAGTCATCTTTTTAGTTGCCCAAGGAAGCCATCTACCCACCCAGTGATTGAGTTCATACTGTCTAGCCTAGACTCTCCACTGAGCTGACACTATCTCTGAAAGAAGCAAGAGAGCTATGCAAAACTTTTTAGCTAAGGTTTACCATCCATGACTCAAAAGCACTCTCCCCTCCAGAAGCAGTATCCTTTCAACAACACATGGGTTGGCCATCCACCAATCCTACAGTAGCCTGTCTTTGTGTGTGTGTGTGTGTGTGTGTGTGTGTGTGTGTGTCTCTGTATATATACATACATATACATTACTATAGACGCACACCACATACATGTTTTTTTAAATTCCTAATAACTTGGGATGCAAAGATGAGCTTGTTTATACTTTTCAATACTGGAAACTTAAGAAGGTTGTCTCTTTCTTTGTTTCTAAGATAGACTGCAAACTCAGTATGACTCAATAGCATCATGTGGCAACTAAAAAACTAATGTAAAACTCCAGACAGAAAAAGGGAGGTGATAGCCTTACTGTATCAGAACGCGTCTGGATTGTTCTGCTTAGATAGAAAAGGAAAAGACAAGCTGGAGCACGTCCAAAGAAAAGCAACCACATTAAGAGGATTTGAAACTATGTCATATAGGCTCAGGTAAAGGAAATAGAGATATTTAGCCTAGAGAAGATAAGATTTAGGAAGGACAAGATAGTTGTTTTTTAAGTACTTGAAGGGCTGTCATGTAAATGAGGGATTAGGCTTGTTTTGCTTGGCCCCAGAGGGCAAAGCCAGGAGTAACAGGTGGAAGTGACAGGGAGCAGAGAGATTTTGACTCAATAAGGCAAAAAACATCCTCATTATTATGGTGGTGCAAAAGTTGAATAAGCTGTCTCAAGAGGTGGGGATCACCCCTCACTGGAAGGCTTCAAGTGGAAACTAGATGAATACACTTGTCAGTAATGTTGTCAAGGGGATTCCTGTTCAGGTAGAAGGTGATCCAGATTACTTCTAAGGTTCCTTGCAATTCTGTAATTTAAAAACAGCTAAATTCATGTAGAACATATGAAGCAGAAAGAGGAGAAAAGGGAAATGAAAGATCTCACATTCACTATGGTAGAAAACATATTTTTTAAAATGTCACATCTCTATAGAGATTCATTTCCTAAAATATTTTAAATCTACTGGAAAAAAAATACTAAACAAAAAGACAAACAGAAAAGGGACACATTAATGAAACTTGAGAAATCAATCTAGTGCTTTTGGAAAAAAAGTTGGACTGTAGAACTTTATATTGGAATACTGCAAGTTTTAGAAAATGTGGTAGCTAGTATCGTATTTTGAACCTTTAAAACATCCCAGGCCTAACAAAAATATTGATTAAGTCTAAAAAGATTACTGACACCACATATTTATTAACCTAATAAAAATCACCATTACAAAGCATCATTCTCCCATTCATTACAGACTTCCTCAAGTTACTGGTTTGGTATACACAGGACAGCTATGTGATGAAAACCCAAAAAGGAAGAGAGAGTAGGATTGGAGAAAGAAGAAAGAGAATTATATTGTTGCCGTCAACTGTCAAGTTATCTTCTAGCCATTAGTCTCTTATGAAGCTGACATGAAACCCCCGAAGGATTCAAGAGGTGGAACACAGGGCAACATACTGAAGTTTCTAGGTTTGTTGTTTTTTTTTTTTTGGGGGGGGGGGAGACACCTAGCACAACTGATGACTCTTGCTAAGGACCACGTTTTTGTATACTTATTGCAATTGTCACTGATTAATTGACCTAGCAATTTCCTACATTTTTTAGAATTTAGAAAGCTGCAAATAGCCTCATTTTTGTACCCCAGTTATGGGAGAAGCTGAAGTAGACATTACATAGGCTTCCTTTATGCATACCACCAACATTTCTCTTGAAAACTTTGGCAAGACTACAGATAAAAATAATTTATCTACTTTCTTTGCTAGAGCAGAGGATATGTGATTGGTAGGGAATCTTATCCATCATGAAAAAACTTAAGCACAAAGACAGTCTGAGTGTCAAAAGATACAAAGGGCAGAGGTCATAGCAGTAAGCTGGAAGGTTTTCAAAGGATTGCTTTGTTAATGTATGGCTATTTTATGAAAAAGAGAAATGATAGGGAATGATATTTCAAATTTCAATCATGCTCAGTGAAGCAAGGAGACTAATGTACAATAAAAATGGATAACCAAAACTGGAGGGAGTTGCAACAGGAAGAAGCCTAAAGGTTTCTCCAAAATGCAGCACACATACTATATTTATAATAAGAATTATAATAAAATCAAAGAATACTTTATAAAAACATTTCTTTATCACTGTTATGTAATAAACAAAATATTTTCCTAATAATTAAAATATACACATTAACATATATTCATTAGCTAAAAGATCATTGCACTTGTCTTCAGAGGAAAATATACCAAACCAGTTAACCTCTGTGAGCCTCAGTTTTCCCAAAATGAGAAGGGGAAAGTAGATAACTTCTATTTTCTCTTCCAACCCTAAATCTCTGATCTAGCGACCTTATAATTTATCTATTAATGACATAGAGGGGTATTCATTCTGAAAATCATCCTGAATTTAGCAAAAGTTTAGAATAAGCAGAACACAATGGAAATAGCCCACCAGTAATTCATCTGCTATACAAACTTAGGTAAATCACAACTTCTTCTGCATCACAGTTTTCTCCCCTGTAAAGTATAAAAACTGTACTTGAGGAACTCTAAGATTTTGAACTAAAAAGCTATATAGTTCGAGATGGTTGTTTCAGAATAAATGAAACAAATTACTGAATTTTTAGTAGATATTTTAAAGTTCAGCCTCCAAAAAAATATCATTCCAATTTACACTGCAATAAAGGATATTGTTCCATTGATAGCTTATGTATGATGTGACAGGTTCAACAATTTGTTTTCTTCTATTGATGCAAATCACAATTCCTCTACAACTTATTAGATGGTATTTAAGAATTGCTATGATAGAAAATTCATCACCCTGTGGCCAATCTGGTGGTGAAAGGCTTCAATAAATTAAAACTCAGCTGACATTAAAACTTGTCTCTTTTTGCTAGGCAAAATGTACATTTGAGCTCACAGAAACTTTTGCCAGATTGGGAAGGGAAGGAAATAAGTATTTCTTAGGCATCTATTCATAGTAGGGTCATTGTAAGGATCAAATGAGATATTTGTAGGGGGGAAAAGTGTTTACTTAGCACAGTGTGGCCTTACAAATATGACTATCACCCTGTGGAGTAGGTGCTATTATTATCCCCATTTTACAGTTAAGGAAACTGAGACAGAGAGAAGGTAGGTGACTTGAAGACTCATCACACTCTTTACTGCTCTGCCCAGTTGCCACAAATGCTCAAAATGAATATTTTTGGGGACATATAGTCAATCAATAAATATTCATATACTATGTATAGTATATGCCAGGGGAGGAGAACACGTGGCCCTTGACTGAATCTGAACTTCACAGAACATATCCCCTTAATAAAAGGATTTGTTCCATAAAACTTGGACTCAGTCTCAAGGCCACAGGTTTCCTATCTCTTCTCTATGGAACTTACAGTCTAGTAGGGAAATAAGTTATTAACAAAGGTTTAATATACAGTAGTACACAACAAATCTGGTAAGGAGTTTTTTTTTTTAAGTGTTACATGATCCCTACAAAGGAACCTCACAAGCAACTGAGGAGGATCAAACGTCTTAGAAGAAAGAGCATCTGAATTTAGCTTTTAAAGGATGACTAGGATTTCAATAAGTGAGAAGAAGAAAAGATACTCTAGGATTAGGGAGCAAACAAAGATAACAAAGTGGGGAAAACCTAGGGTTCAAAGGGGAGAAGAGTGGTATAGTTTGCCTGACACACAGAACGTATAGAAGGGAGGGAGCAACATAAGCTAAAGCTGAAAAGAGAGGCTTACATACCATGTTGCATGGGTTTACCGACCAGAAGGGAAATGTGAATTTTGCTTGGCCACTGAAAATTTCTGAGCAAGGCAGTGGCCTGAGATCTATGCATAAGAAAGATTTTTTTCTGACAAGGGTATGAAAGAAGGTTTAGTATAGGGAGAGAACTGAAGATGGGAACTTCTATAAGAAGGCTATTACATTAGTTCACGTTAATGCTAATGAGAGCATTACTACAGTGATGGCAGTGGGAATACAAGGACCCTCACAATATGGCACTGCTCTCTCTTTCCACCCTCATCTCACATTAGTTCTTCCTATACACTCTGGATTTCCCGGAGAGTGTCCATTTTGAGGATTTTACCAATTAAAAACTAACATGATGAAGGGGCAGCCAGGTGGCACAATAAGTAACAGCACCGGCCCCAGAGTCGGGATCGAATCTGGGCTCAAATACTTAGCACCACACCCAGAAATAACTGGCCGTGTAACCTTGAGCAAGTTACTTAACCCCAATTGCTTAAAAAATAAAATAAATAAATAATAACATGATGGCATGTTATCCAAGAGACCACTATAAAAAGAAGTGAAAACATTAAAAAGCATGAAAAATAAAGCACCAGCCTTGGAGTCAGGAGGACATGAGTTCAAATCCAGCCTCAGACACTAACACAAAAACTAGTCATGTGACCTTGGGCAAGTCACTTAACCCCAATTGCCTTCCAAAAGGCCAAAAAAAAAAAAAGCATAAAAAAAACCATTGGATATCACTTCTAAGTCTCTTGCTATGAAAATGATCAACCTAATTTAAGGATATTTATGAGGATTTATAATTGGAGTCATGTATTTGGTTTAATTAAATTGTAAAAATTCAACAAATACTTACAAAGCACCAACTATATATAAAACTAGAGTAGTGAATAGTCAGCCTTGGAGTTCAGGCTGCCGTCTGTGACATGTACTGATTATGGTTCTAAGCAAGTTACTCAGTGGTCTAGACCAGGGATGTTAAACACCTTACCCTTCTCCTCAAATAACAATACAAAAGAACATAAATAATGTTAATATGTGGTTTTCTAAGTCACTATGTTCCCAGTGGGGATCCTTATGTATGTGTTAGTGGTACCATTTCTATTAGAGTTTGATATCACTGATCTACTAAGACAAGAAATTAAAGAGAATGAGTCAATATGAATTGGTAGATAGAGGTTTCTCTTCTAGATGTTCCCTAACCTAATGAAATTACAGATCCAATCCTGATCCCTATATGTAAGTAACTGTCCAGGTCCCTGGACTACATATATGCAGTAGAGACCTTACCCTCAAGGAGCTTACAATCTGATGGGGGGGAGGAAGGAGACAGTATTCAAATCTCCAATGAGATCTGTGATCTTGGTGATCTGCATATTACTTCCAAAAATGAATATAACAATCCATCCATCTGGCTACCTAGTGTGATTCTTATCCATGTTCTCCCATAAATTCAAAACAGGAAGTTCACTCAAATTGCTGGGGGGAAAGAGGACCTTCCTTGAGTTATCCAAACAGTCCAAGGATAACAATGAAACAAACCCATGCACTCCCCATTTGGTTAATACTTCACTGTCACCATGTGACCAGCTGTTTTTTTTTTTTTTCATTTTACTTTTCTTTGTGAAGGATGAATAAAAAAATAACTATTACACAAGGTAGAGAAAGATAAATTTGGAAAAGGAAAAAGGGGGGGGGGAAGAATGTATATACTGCCTACTATGTGCTAGACACTGAGCTAGAAGCTTTTCACATACTATCTTGTTTGACCTTCACAACAATCCTGAGAGGTAGGCACTATTATTATCCCTATTTTACAATTGAGGAAACTGAAGCAAGTGGAGGTTTAGTGACTTGCTCAGTCACACAACTAGTAAGTGTCTGAAGTCAGATCTGAATACAGGTCTTCCTGACTTCAAATCCTGGACACTATTCACTGTACCACCAGCAGCCTATAGAAAAGCATCAGGAAAAGAGAAATTCTATTTCTATGAGGCATTTAAAGAAAGATCACTTTCTTCTAGGGAGATCAGGATAAGCTTCACAGATAAGGGTGCATATGAGTTAAACCTTAAAAGACTATAAGGGCATCAAGAACTACTAAGCTGCAAGGCAGAAAAGTGTCCATTCCAGTTTGGAGGATGGGCAGATGGAAAAAAAGCAAGACAAGCATAGAATAATCCATTTTTACTGAAAGCAGAAAGTACAAAACAGAGTAATAAAAGATGAGATTAGAACCATATTGTAAACTTTTCCAACAAAAGTCACTACCATATTCAAATTCACATCAGGTAATTAAGTTATAAAAGGCTCAGAAGTCATTTTAATAAATAGGTATCTTTAGTTTTGTGTCCAATGCTGGGCATTTTCTATGGAGCACTGGAGCACATCCAGGAAGAGACTAAGATAATGAAGAGTCTCAAAATTATGTCATAAAGATCAATTAATGAAATGGCGAATATTTAGTCTAGAGGAGGAAAGAATTAAGAATGAAAAATGTAGCTGTCTTCAAATATTTTCAATGTTCTGTAGTAAACTGAATAATCAGATAAGAGGTGGAAAATCTGCATCTTTTGTGAATCTAACATTGAGACTCTTTTATATCAGTCATCTAATGAAACAAATGGGTATGTGATAAATACCATTATATACAGACTTATAGTTGAACATTTCTTATTTTTCTGAGGTTTGATGTAACAATAACTACTCTTCCTCTTTACATTAGTGGTTACAATTCAACTATCCAAAACTTAGCAGAGCCACTCCACTATTTAAAGAGGATCTCACTACTAGATCTGTACCCCCCAAAAAATCAAAGAAAAGGACACGGATCTATATGTATAAAAATATTTATAGCAGCTCTTGAATTGGAAATTGAGGGAATACCCATCAACTGGGGAATGTATGAACAAGTTCTGGTATATATGACTGTGATGGAATACTACTGTGCTATAAGAAATGACAAGCATGAAGTTCTCAGAAAAACCTGGGAAGACTTACGTGAACTGATGCAAAATGAAGTGAGCAGAGCCAAGAGAACATTGTATACAGTAATAGCAAAGCTGTATGATGATTAACTATGAATGACTTAGTTATTCTCAGCAATACAATAAGCTAAGTCAATTTCAAAGGATTCATGAGGAAAAATGCTATCTACCTCCAGACAGAGAACCGAGGGAACGCAAATGCAGACTGAAGCATACTTTGTTTTTAAACTTTATTATTTTGGGGAGTTTTTGGTCTGCATTTGCTTTTGCAACATGGTTAATATGGAAATGTTTTGCATGACTGCACATGTATAATCTATACCAAATTGTTTGCCTTCTCTAGAAGGGTGGAGGGAAGGTAGAGATGGAGAGAATTTGGAACTCAAAAATTTTAAAAGCAAATGTTAAAAATGTTTGTTTACATGTAATTGGGGAAAAAAATAAAATAAAAATTAAATGTGAAAAAAATGGGTCTCAGTGCAGTAAAAGTTTCCTGTTGCAAATCACTTCTCAAAATGTACCTTAAATCACAAGTGAATATCTATATCATCTATAATACCAACTGAATTGGAAGACAAATGGGATGGAACCAAACTTCAACCTTTTAATTCACAGTAAGCAAAGGCCCCCATTACCATCAGTCCCAAATCACTAAATTACTTCTTTGTAATGGTGGTTTTAAAAGTTCTGGTAAATGTGAAGGAATACAATTTTTGCTGTTTTTCACTTCCATAGATATGCATTATGGTACAAGAAGTATTTTGTCTTTGTATCCACAGCACCTTCTGCTGTGCCTGGCACATAGTAGGTGCTGGATAGGTGCTTTTTAAAACTGAATTGTGGCTAAATGCAATAATTTTTTTTAATTACCTATAATACCCTCTATGCTAAATACTCTTGAGACCTGATGAAGATCCTTTGCAGTGATTTTTATGTCCTTTGATGGAAAGAAGGTCCCTACCTCATAATTAGACTAATTTTGCTTTGCCCCAGAAGGATGAATTTAAGAGCAATGGGTAGAAGATACAATGCTAATTGTCACATTTAGGTGCATAAGACATAAGACTTATGAACACTTGCCTTGAATACTGAACTCAAAGGGGCAAAATTTAACTAAAGTATTCTTCCTTCAGTCCTGATTTTATAACTTTCCCACCTACTTCCCTTTTACTTTCTCCCTCTCCACTACCCTCTCTCCCCCCAAAAAAGGGATATCATGAATAACAGTAAACTTCATGGACTATTATCCATGTCATGAGGTTTGAACTACAGGGTTCAAAATTGGTTTTAGACATCAATTATGTAACTATAAGCAACTACTTTTATTTCTCTGAACTGCACTCACTACATTTGTAAAGAGTGGATAACAATTCTTACAATACTACACAGAGTTGTAAGAAGAGCACATTTCAACTCAAAGGACTATGTTAAATGTGAGTTATTTTTAATATTATTTATAATTAGAATGGTCCCAAAATGAAGTGGATTGACATTCTCAAATTATAAGCTCTAAAATAATGGGACTTAGACCTTTATAGTTGTTCTTATGGTACCCAGAAAAATATCATAGCAATTAGGCATATAATATTTTTTGATAATTGTATATTCATATATTTCATAGATTAATAAATTGGTAAGAAAGGTTCACTCAACATGATGCTCCCAAATGATACCATTATCTCTTTTTAACAGATCTCATACTTAATTAAATTCTATCATGTTTCTGTGCTGTTCTCTGATCTTTCAGCAGAAATGTAAAAACAAGTACTTTAAACATGATAATAAAGATATTAAGCAATTTGGTACTTAAACAAAGTCTAATAAGAATACCACAAAGCCAAGAAGGAACACTTTCATATCTACTCTATTCTCTAACACATTCCTTCTATATTAAATTTGAAAACATCTTAAAGAGATCCATTTTTTCAAGCTGCCTATCAGAATTCTTGCCTGAATCAGTTGAAGGAAAATTTATCCTTTCTTGAAACACTTTAATCAAACAATGATAGGGTAATCAGAAGGGTTTGGGTGGTGGTGATTACCACAGGTGGTAGTGATTAATATAGCATAGTGGTAAAGAGTTCAACATTATTTGGCATTTTAAATAAAAATCCCTTTTATAAAGAAATGACCTGCTATAAGACAGCATAACACAGTGAATAGAGGCTTTCTATCTGGTCATGGAGTCAGGAAGACCTGTGCTCAAGTCCTATCTCTAATACAAACTAGGTGTGTGAAACCTAAGCAAAGAATTAACTTCATGGTGTTCTACATAATTCTTTATAAATGGCAGACAAAGTGTTGATGTGCCTTGCTTGGTAAAGTGTCTTCTCACCAAAGATTTCCCTATATTTATGAGACAGCAGGTCAAGTCTTATCCTCTAGCTTCCTCCCTGTTATAAGATGGAGTGACAGCCCAACATAGAACTTTTTCAACTCTTATCTACTCATGTTGTTCCTGTAAAGTAGATGATTAATAAAGAACTCTTCTTTCAGGTTATTTCTTTTAAGTAATCATTTTTAAGTACCTAAGTGCTAGAGATACAAAGAAAAAAAATGAAACCGTCCCTGACCTCAAGAAGCTCACATCATACTGGGGGAAATAACACATATACACACAAGAAAGTGCAAAATATACAATAAATGAATCAAAATATGGGGAACAATTATTAGTTGGAAGCAATAAGGAAAGGATTCAAGAAGGAGGTGGCACTTGAGTTAAGTTTTGAAGAAAGGTAGTAATCTTAAGAGGTGGAAATGATAAAGTACATTCCCACTCCCTTTTTAGGAAACCTCTCCCTTAAAAAAAAAAAATCCTGTAGCATTGAATAGGGCATTGGCCCTGGAGTTAGGAGGACCTGGGTTTGGATCCAGCCTCAGACACTTAATACACACACACACACACACACACACACACACACACACACACACACACAAACTAGCCATGTGCACTTGGGCAAGTCACTTAACTCCAATTGCCCTCCAAAAAAAACAAAAAAAAATCCTGTCATGCTTAGTAACAAGCAAAACACGACAGGACTGAACTGGAAGAACACACTGTTCATATACAAAACTCTACACCTATGAAACTGTAGTCATCTAGCAATTCTGCGTGCTTCTCTGGAAAAAAAATTAGAAAAAAAATTTAGAGGCATTTTATACCTCTAAAGCCAAACACCAAACAATGGTGAAAGTAATATCTTATCTATTTAGAAACACCAGTGAATGATTCCAATAATTTTGTGAGTTTTTTTTTTTAAAGAAAATGTTGCTGTTTAGGGAGAGAAGCTTTGGTTATTTGATTATTTCTATGGAAATTTAAATTGTATCATACACTTACCTGACTTTTGCTAGAATCTATCTCCAAAATTTCTAGATCATATCATCCTGGGCTACAATCTCACATTTCCAAATATGTATGGGACAGATGAATATTCTACTGACAACTCAAACTCAACTGATCTTCTTATCCAAAAAGCCTATCTACCCTTCTCAACTTCTCTTTTTTTTTTAAGCAATTGGGGTTAAGTAACTTGCTCGAGGTTACACGGCCAGTGTTTCTGGGTGGGTGCTAAGTGTCTGAGCCCAGATTCGATCTCCAGGTCATCCTGACACTGAAGCCGGTGCTCTTACTCGCTATGCTACCTGGCCTCCCCACCCTTCTCAACTTCTCCATTTCTTTTAATGCTACCAACTTCACTCAGGTTTGAAATCTCAGAACCATCGTGGACTTTTCCCACCCTTTCACTCTCATATCCAATTAAATTCCTAAGTTCTGTCATGTTACTTCAAAAATACTTCTTACATCAGTCCTACTTCTTTCTAATCCTACTACTACACCTGTAATTCAGATCCATCATTACTTACAGCTTAAACTACTCTAATGGCTTCCCAACTGGTCTCCCTGCCTCCATCCTTCATAAATCCAAAATAATATTCAGACCTGACCTAATAATTCCTGTAGAAATTTCTTAGTCAAGTTCCTTCATAGTCTGGCTCCACCCTTTCAAAGTACTCTCCTATAAATCCTGAGCTAGGTGGAACAGTGGATAGATCCTGGGTCTGGAGGTGGGAAGACCCAAATTCAAAGCTGGCCTCAGACACTTACTGGCAGTGTGACCCTCGGGCAAGTCACTTAACCCTTTTTTGCCTCAGTTTCTTCATCTGTAAAAGGGGATCTATAAAAATAATAGCACCTACCTCCCAGGGTTGTTGTAAGGACCAAATGAAATAATTGTAAAGCACCATGCCTGACATATAGCAAGCATTATGTAAATGCTAGGTATTATTAATCCCACTCTTCCCTGATTCTTTCTTGCAGTGCTTGAACTTCCCCAACCATCATGCACTCATACTGAAATCTTTCTCCTTCTCCCAATTCCAGTTCAGGTAATGAACTGTTAATGAAATGTTAAAGAGAATCAAAGAATCTTTTTTTTTTTTTTTTGCTTTTTGGAGGGCAATTGGGGTTAAGTGACTCGCCCAAGGTCACACAGCTATTTGTGTGTGTGTTAAGTGTATGAGGCTGATTTGAACTCAGGTCCTCCTGACTCCAGGGCCAGTGCTCTATTCACTGCGCCACCTAGCCCCTGAATCAAAGAATCTTCATAGTTGGAAGGGATCTTGGACAGTCAATTGGATTTTAACTAGTCTAAGTAGTTTACAAAATACAAATTGTCTCTTCTCTATAAAATCCTTTTTGTTGGGGAGTGGGAGGGGGGCAGGTAGCACAGTGAGTAAGAGAACCGGCTCCAGCGTTGAGAAGACCTGGAGATCGAATCCCAGGCTCAGACACTTAGCATCCACCCAGAAACACCTGGCCATGTAACCTTGAGCAAGTTACTTAACCCCAATTGCTTAGGGGCAGCCAGGTGGCTCAGCTAGTAAGAGCACCGGCTCCAGTGTCAGGATGACCTGGATCAAATCTGGGCTCAGATACTCAGCACCACACACAGAAATAACTTGCCGTGTAACCTTGAGCAAGTTACTTAACCCCGATTGCTTTAAAAAAAAAATCCTTTTTGTTGTTCAGTCATTTTTCATTGCATCCAACTCTTTGTGACCCCACTTGGGGTTTTCTTGGCAAAGATACTGGAATGGTTTGCCATTTCCTCCTCCAGCTCATTTTACTGATGAGGAAAACAGGGTTAAGGGACTTGGCCAGGATCTCACAGCTAGTAAGTGTCTAAGGTCAGATTTGAACTCAAGAAGATGAGTTTTTCTGATTCCAAGTTCAGTAATCTCGAGAGGGGTTATTCACTCTCAGGGATGTCAATGACTGAGAATTTACTATTCTTCTTTACCTCACTCTTTTCAGGAATCCTATTATATTTTAAAGAGCTTTGTCATTAGGAAGTTTTGGGTAGTATGTTTCAAATATCAGTTTATCTGCCTTTTCTTAGATCCACTGACAAGTGCTTTCCACTATGTTTTTCCTTTAAATTCATGATTTCCCCACAAGCGAATATACTGTTGATGCATTACTACTCTCCCTCATCTACCTAATCTGCTCCTCTTAAGCCAAATATGTCTTCATACTTCTATACTCTTATTAAACATTCTATGACACTCAATACTACCTGTAATATCATTTTCTTTAACATGCTAAGTGTGCTCCTTCTTTCACTCACTAGTTTGTAAATAGCCATATCCTTTGACTGATACAGATTGTATCGCATTCATGGCCCTCCTGGGGAAAGCTGTGCCTGAAACTCTCTAGAATAAGGTGAACATGTTAACAGAGAAATATTTAACAAAATAATTAGAGATACAACATGGATAATGTTAATTTGTGGTTTTCTAAGTCAATATGTGGCTCCTTGTGTAGATAACAGCCTGTGATTATCCTATCCTGGTGATTGTCTCCTATGAGATACTAACCACTTTCATTGCTGTTCTTAACTGCTTTATATCTCTGCTCCCTACCACAGATCCTTTGCCAATTTGATCGCTAGATTTTCTTAAAAGACTTCTTAATCAGACCAGTCAGTCTATAAGAGTAGCTTTATTGGATGTAGACCTTCCTTGATCAAAAGCCTATCATCATGCCATCATTCAGAAAACCAAATCTCATTCTAATGTCATCTTCTTTCTTGGCAAGATATTTACTTTTTATATCCTACTTCTTCCATGGTCTATACATTGGCAACAATGTAAAGTGAAGAGAACGCTACCTGTGTCCTTAAGTCCTTCAGTTTGCTACTTGGAACTTCATTATTCCAGGTTCCTTTTGGCAGTATCATTTGTTCCCATATGGATCACCAGTGGTGGGTAGAGCTACTCCACTTCGACAAGCCTCAGGACAGTCTGTGTCACATCCCAAATGAATATCCCAGAAATACAACACACCTCCCAACTGTACATGCCAGGTCGACATATGGCCACTTCCGTACCTATCGCCAGGGAGCCACCTAACACCATGACACAACTCTTCTTCCTGGGGCCAATAACAGATGCCCTCACTCTTGGTGGCATCTGTGAATCCCCCTTTTCTTTCAGTGGAGTGTGAGAAGCTGTTTCCTCATCAGGCATTCCAGACCTTTCCTCTGTGGGAAGCACTTCATACCTGTTATATATTGCCAAATACTCAGAGGTCCTTCTTCCCCCTTCATTCTGGACATTTTCCCACCTTCCAACCTCCTGATCTACATGCTTTTTGATAATACTATCTCTGATTTCACACACACACACACACACACACGAACCCTAAACCTCCTAAAATCTTAGGAGACCTTTTCATTTATTTGTTAAACATTTATTAAACCTCTATTGTGAGCAAAGCAGTATTTGGGGAAGGAAAAGACAAATCTAGATAAACTATGAAGCCTGCCCTCACACAGCTTATAGTCTAGTAAAGGGATAAATAACAAAGAAAATGGCAATACACAACACTCAGGGCATGGAGGAGACAGAAGTGTTTGATATGGAAGAAAGGTCATTATCAACTTAGAGTAAAATGACAGGAATAAAGAAAAGGTTTCCTGGATGAGATGGCATTTAAATTGAACTTTCAAAGTTGAAAAAGAATTTAACAAAGGAAGATGGGGAGGGAAGTCCTACTTCCACATGGGAGGAGCAGGCTGAGCAAAGACACAGAGGTAGGAAACATTGAGTACACAGAATGGAATAACATAAAATAAAGCAGGAAAAAGTAAGTTTCACCAGATTATGAAAAACACTTGGATTTTAGGTAGGAGTTTGAATTTGAAAAGAGCTTAATAAATGCTTGCTAGGCAACTGACTAGTTAATAGGGAGTCACTAAAGGTTTTTGAGCAGAAAAGAATCATGGCTAAATCTATACATAAGAAAATTTAGGCAGCTTTTGAAAGATGGATGACAAGTGGCAGAGAATATTGGAAAAGCTCAAGTAAGAAGTATCCAAAAAGTACTGGAGGATGGTATAAAGGGGGGTAGTGGTATGAGGAAAAGAAAAGAGGGGTTAGAGGTGAGAGATGGTGAGGAGGTAGAAGTCACAGGACTTAGTAAATAAAAGGATGGAAAAGTAAGGAAGAAGGAATAGTAAAAAACAAACAAAAACAACAACCCAAGGTTTTTGAACAAGGGCTATTGGGTCAATGGATACTGACGAATTCCTAGACATGGGATTTTTTTCTAATCCCTCTACAAATAGGATTCTTGAAGGCAAACACTATGTCATTTTTCATCTTTGTATGTTGAGCACTTTCCACGCTATAGATTTTTTTTAAATTTTGATTAATTGAATTGAGTGTGCTGAACACATTTTAACCTTGTCTTGATAACTTGAGATCATGATAAACATTGCTTCTGTAATACAGGAGGACTCTAACAGGCTATTGAGGAAATACAGGGCTATGTGCCCTTATATAATTATATAATATTGCTCCTATGTAACATGACCCCAGGCTAAGGTTTGGGTTTTGAGGGGGGATTTTGTTTAGTTGTTTGTTTGCTTTGTATTATTATTCTAGCTTTTAATGGTCTTTTTGTCTTTATTTCTTCCCTCACTATCAGGCTCAGACGACAGTAGAATAAAGTAGTCTACTGACTGGTAGTATAACAAGATAACTAAGGTTATTAAAATCATGTGTAAAAAAATGGTAAACAGTCTCTAAATGAGACTGAAGACAGTGTGCTTAAGTCTTAAAGTTTAGTGCATAGATTTCCTAACATCTATTTTGACTGTTCAAAGGCCTTTTACTTTCTTCATGACTTTTAGCCATGAGGTTGCCAAATAAGGGAAGTCCAAATAAGAGAGGTCCTACTACATACTTACTCCAAATTTGGTCACCATGACTTAACTGTTCTAATTTAATTGATGGATGAGAAAAATTGAATAATTATTCTCAAACCATCTTCTACTTTAAAATAGAGGTGAAAGTATGCTAATTACACAATTACAAGTATGACAAAAGTCCTTTTTCAGAAACTCCCTGATTCTACTGATGCCTAAAAAATAACAAATACTTGTAGCAACCTATCTTAAAAGCTAGCAATTACAAATGACTACAAGAATGTAAACAAAGCTTAAAAATCCACTAAAAGACCACAGAACTCAGACTAATTACAGCCAGTTTTGGTCCAAGAAGAAGCAGTGATGAAAACATAGTTCCTTCATCTCAGTACTGGGATAGGGTTCTACAGGTATAGAACATTACCATCAGCTGGGTCATGCTGTGGATCAATTTTGCTTAACTAATTTTTATTTTAAACAACAGAAGGGTTATAATAGTAGGGGAGTAGATCAGGAAATGACAGTGGTATACAAAACAAAAAAATTTTAACACTTAAAAAATCAACACTTTAGAACTTTGTACACAATTGCAGACACATCGTATCTGTGATGACTAACTTTGATAGCCTGGGCTCCTTTCAGCAATTTGAGGTTGTAAGACAACTCCAAAAGGCTCATGATGGAAAGGAATATCCATATCCAAAGAAAGAGATGCAGAGTCTTGAATGTAGATTGAAGCAAATTACTTGCTCTCTCTTTTGTGTTTTGTTTTGTTCCTTCTTTCTCATTGCTGATTCCATTGGTTATAATTCTTCTTTACAACTTGACTAATGTTTAATGTGAAGGTATTTGTAGAACCTATATATTTGCATGCCACCATGGCAGAGGAAGGGGAGAAAATTTGGAACTGAAGGAATTCTGGAACTGAATGTTATAAACTAAAAGTAAATAGATATTGTTTTTAAATCAACACTTTAAAAAAGAATTAGTTAAGAAAAGCATCAATGATGCTTTTATTATAAATTATTAAGTAATTATCAGTATGCTAAGAAGTGAACATTGACTCTATAGATTATTTTTATTGAACCAGTGGTTTTAGAAACTGTTACAAATGGGACATTCAGTAGATTTTTAAAACTCCCCTAAACACCTCCTGTCGTCCCCTGGAAGAAAATTGCCATAATGGTTAGAACCACAGTCTGGAAGAAAGGACCTCCTGCCTGAAGCCTGGCTTCACAATGCTAAAAGGAAAAAAGGGGCAGACTCACAGGTAGAGTACTGAAATACCTCATATGATTCTTAAAGGAAAGAAACTGAGAAGGTTTTGTGTTGGGTTTTTGGGTTTTTTTTCTGTCAAAAAGAGACAACAACAAGAAGGATTCCCTCAGTCCAGGCCAATATCATACTAACACTTAACTATTCATGAAATGCATTTCTGCAAGCTGTGTTCTCTATTTTTATTTTGGAAAGAATTCTGGAAGTCCTATCCAATTTTAGAAATTCAACAGACATTTACAAAGTACCTACTATGTATAGGTCACTGTAGTAGGTGATGGGGATACAAGGTGGAAAAAATGAAACAGTCCTTGCTGTGAAGGAATTACATACTGCATTCTAAATGTTACCTTAGATCAAAGCCAAATAAGACAATTAAAACAATTTTTGAAACTTAGTATATATATATATATATATATATTTTTGGTGTGTGTGTGTGTATATGCACACACACACATACACTCAGCACTATCATTTTGGTTAGTGGAGAGACAAATGAAGAGACAAAACTTATCTGGATGAAATTTCTCCACCCAAGTTGAGTATTGTCTGCTATGCCTAACCAAAATTAGTCACCTAGAGATATTCTACTGAATATTCCCCATAGCTGCAAATTTTAAGTGAGACTGGACTTGACTGTTACAAAAGCAATTTGAAGTCAGGTATGTTAAAACTTAGTCAGTGACCAATCTAGGCAAAACAAGAGGTCTTGACTCTAATCAATGAGGTCAATTTTCTGCATGGACCATAAACTAAGTTTATAGACAGTTCTAAGATGTGTTACAAAACAGTTTTAAGCAATAACACTATTTTCAGAATACTAACATTGTCTCCCAAAAGAACTACTGCAACAGGCACACTATTTTTCTGGATCTATATGCTATTTTATCAGTTTAGATTCAAGTCAACAAGCATTTATTAAGCACCTGCTATGTGCCATGAACCGAATGAGGTGTTGTGGATATACAAAGAAAGAAAAAAAAAAAGGAAAAATAGTCCTTGCCTTCAAGGAGCTTACAATCTAAAATGGGAGACAAAATGCCAAAAAAAAAAAAAAAAAACATAAACAAACAAGATAAATATAGGGTAAACTGAATATAATCTCAGAGGGAAGGCATTAGAGAGACTGGAAAAGGCCCTCTGTCAGAAAGTGGTATTTTAGGGGGGCAGAGCCAAGATGGCAGATTAAAAGCAGGAACTTGCTTGAGCTCCCACTCCAACCATCTACAATACCTGTAAAAAATTATTCTAAACAGATTTTAAAGCTACAGAACCCAAAAATGATAGACTGAAGCTAATCTCCCACTGAAGGCAGCCTGGCAGGCAAACAGAAAGGGTCTATTGTACTGGGCTGAAGGTGGAGCACAGTCCTACATGGGCTGTGCTGGCACAGACCTGTGGTACAGACTGGTCAGAGCAGACCTCTTGTTTTGCCCTGCTTGGATCTGAGTTGCAGGCTTCGGTGGCAGTCCTGGGGTGAGGAGTACTGGTGAGGCAGAGCTTGTCATAGCTGTAGAGAAGGTGTCCTCCTCACAGTTCTGAGAGAAGTTGCCTAAGAGAAGCTCTGACAACAGCTGGGCAAAACCCCAGAAATTTTGGACACAGCACTCTCTGCTCTGGAAGCAGAGTTCTACCATGGTAAAGAGTTCAAAAGTCAAGTAATTGGCTATGAAAATGAGCAAACGCAGGGGAAAAAATCAGACTACAGAATTTTTCTCTGGTGAAAAAAATGATCAAAACATAGGACCAGAAGACAACAAAGTGAAAACTGCTTCAAAAGGCTCCAAGAAAAATATGAATTGGTAGCAGACCATGGAAGAGCTCAAGAAGGATTTTGAAAGTCAAGTAAGAGAAGCAGAGGAAAAATTGGGAAGAGAAATGAAAGTGATGCAAGAAAATCACGAAAAATGAGTCAACAGCCTGCTAAAGGAGACCCCAAAAAATACTGAAGAAAATAACACCTTAAAAAAAAAAAGACTAACTCAAATGGGAAGAGGTCCAAAAAGCCAATGAGAAGAATGCCTTCAAAAGCAGAATTGGCCAGATGGAAAAGGAAGTTCAAAAGCTCACTAAAGAAAATAATTCTTTCAAAATTAGATTAGAGCAAACGGAAGCTAAACATTTTATTAGTAATCAAGATACTATAAAACAGATCCAAAAGAATGAAAAAAAATAGAAGGCAATGTGAAATATCTCATTGGAAAAACCACTGAGCTGGAAAATACATCCAGGAAAGATAATTATTGGACTACCTGAAAGCCACGATCAAAAAAAGAGCCTAGACATCATCTTTCAAACAATTATCAAAAAAAAAAAAAAGCTGCCCTGATATTCTAGAACCAGAGAGTAAAATAGAAATTGAAAGACTTCACCAATCGTCTCTTGAAAAAGATCGCAAAATTGCTGGTGGAGTTGTGAACTGATCCAGCCTTTCTGGAGAGCAATGTGGAATTATGCCCAAAGGACTATAAATAATTTCATATCCTTTGACCCAGCAATACCACTCCTAGGGTTATATCCCAAAGAGATCATAGAAGTGGGAAGAAGACCCATATGTACAAAAATGTTTATAGCAGCACTTTTTATGGTGGCAAAAAACTGGAAATTAAGGGGGTGCCCATCAATTGGGGAATGGCTGAACAAGTTGTGGCATATGCATGTTATGGAATACTATTGTGCTATAAGAAACGAGAAGCAGATGGACTTCACATTTACCTGGAGAGGCTTGTATGAACTGATGCTGACTGAGAAGAGTAGAACCAGGAGAAATTTGTACACAATTACAGACACAACATTTGTGTGATGACCAGCTTTGATGGACTGGACTTTTCTCAGCAATGCAGTGATATAAGTCAATCCCAAAGGACTCAGGATGTAGAGAAATGTGTGCATCAAGAGAAAGAACTAGAAAGAACTGAGTTTATATCCACACAGAAGCAAAATACCTGATCTTTTTCCTTTTCTTGTTTTTACTATTTTTCATTCCATCTGATACAATTCGTCTTTATAACCTGACTAATGTATAATGCAAAGTATTTACAGATCCTATACTTGACTATATGCTGCCATGGGGAGAGGGAAGAGAGGGGGACAAAATGTGAAACTCAAGGAATTGTGGAATTGAATCCTGTAAACTACAAGTAAACAAACAAATTAATTTTTAAAAAAAAATTTTAAAAAAGAAAAGAAAAAGATAAAGATCGCAAAAAAGAAAACTCCTAAGGAATATTATAGTCAAATACCAGAGTTCCCAGGTTAAGGAGTAAATATTACAAGCAGTCAGGAAGAAACAATTTGAGTATAGTGGAAACACAAGATCTACATATCTACAAGATAACACAAGATCTACATTTCTACATTAAGGGATCAAAGGGCTTAGAATATGATATTCCAGAGGTCAAAGGAGCTAGGATTAAAACCAAAAATCACTTACCCAGGAAAACTAAGTATAATACTTCAGGGGAAAATATGGCTATTCAATGAAATAGAGGACTTTCAAGCATTCTTTTTTTTTTTTTTTTAAGCAATTGGGTTTAAGTAACTTGCTCAAGGTTACACGGCCAGTTATTTCTGGGTATGGTGCTAAGTATCTGAGCCCAGATTTGGTTCCCAGGTCATTCTGATACTGGGGCCAGTGCTCTTACTTGCTGCGCTACCTGGCCACCCCACTTTCAAGCATTCTTGATGAAAAGACCAGAGCTAAATGCAAAATTTGATTTTCAAATACAAGAAGCAGGAGAAACATGAAAAGATAAACAGGAAAGAGAAAGCATAAGAAACTTATTAAAGTTGAACTGTTTACATACCTACATGGAAAGACAATATTTGTAACTCATGGGACTTTTCTCAGTATTAGGATAGTTGAAGGGAATATATATGTATATATACATATATATGCATGTATAGGTGAGTGTACGTGTGTATATGTATACCTAGACAGAGGGCACTGGGTGAGTTGAATATGAAGGGATGATATATAAAAAATAAAATTAAGAGGTGAGATAGGAATATATTGGGAGAAGGAGAAGGGAGAGATAGAATAGGGTAAATTATCTCACATAAAAGAGGCAAGAGAAAGTTGTTACAATGGAGGGAGAGAGCAGGGAGGTAAAAGGGAATGAATCAACCTCACTCTCATTGGACTTGGCTTAAGGAGGGACACACACACCCAATTAGGTATCTTACCCTACAGGAAAGTAGGGGGGAAAGGGACAAGATGGGGGGATGACAGAAGGGAGGGCAGATTGGGGGAGAGGGTAGTCAGAAGCAAACGACAGGGTCAAAGGAGAAAATAGAATAAATGGGGGGGGGTGGGATATGATTTAGTCTTTCACAATACGACTACTATGCAAATGATCTGCATAACTACACATATATGACCTATAATGAATTGCTTGTCTTCCTAGTGAGGGTAGGTGAGGAAGGAAGAAGTAAGAGAATCTGGAACTCAAAGTTTTAAAAAACAAATGTTAAAAAAAATTTTTACATGTAACCAGGAAATAAGATATACAGGCAATGGGGCATAGAAATCCATCTTGCCCTACAAGAAAGTAAGAGGAAGGGGGGAAGAAGGGGGAATGGGAACATATATAAGAGAGGGCAGACTGGGGGAAGGGATATTCAGTATGCTTTTCATCTTAGGGTGGGGAATAGGGGAGAGATGGGGAAAAAATTGTAACTCAAAATCTTGTGGAAATGAATGTTGAAAACTAAAGATAAACTCTGGGGGAAAATAAATAAAATAAAATAAATTTTAAATGAAAGTGGGATTTTACTTGAGACTTAAAGGAAACAAGGGAATCCAGGGGTTGGAGAAAAGATAGAGTTTCAGGCAGAGGGAACAGTCAATGAAAAGGAACAGAGTTGAGAGATGAAATGACTTGCATGAAGTACAAAAAGAAGGCCAATAACACCAGATCATGAAGTATGTGGAGGGGAATAAAGTGTATGAAAACTGGAAAGGTAGAAAGGGACCAGATTACAAAGGGCTTTAAAGCCCAAGTGGAGGATTTAGTATTTAAAGTTGGAGGCAATAAGGAAATACTGAATTTCATTGAATAAAGGAGTGACATGGTTAGATCTGAATTTTAGGAAGATCACTTTGATAGCTGAGTGGAGAAGGGATTGGAGAGGGGAGACACTTGTAGCAGTAATACTAACCAAAATACTATTGCAATTGTCTGAGTGTGAGGTGATAAAAGCCTGCACCAGAGTGCAGCAGTGTCAAAGGAGAGAAGGTAGAAATCATAGGACCCACTGGATATAAGGGAGTGATAGAGAGTAAGGAGTTGAGGATGACACCTGGGTTGCTAGTCTAAGTGACTGGAAGGTTTGTGGCATTCTCAACAGTTAGGGAAGTTAGGAAGAGAGGCAGATTAGAGGGAAGGATAATGAGGTTATACAAGATGACTTTAAGATGTCTACAAGATATCTAATTTGGAATGTCCAATAGGCATTTGGAGACATGAGACTAGAGGTCAGTATAGAAGGAGAAAAGGAAACCCAGGACAGTGCCCTGGGTGACACTTAAAGTTAGCAAGAGAAGCCTCTTCAGGTTTCATCTAGTAAAGGAGACTGAGACAAGAGGTGAGAGAGATAAGAGGAAAGCCAGGGGGAAAAAAACAGTACTGGGAAAATCAGAAGAGGGTGATCAACTGCAGAAAGGTCAAGAAGGACTGAGAAAAAAAAAAACCCATTAGATGTGGCAATTAACAGATTACTGATAACTTTGAATCTTAGAATCAGAAAACTTCTTAAGTTCAAATCTGGCCTTAGACATTACTAGCTATGTGACCTTGATCACTTAACCTTGTTTGCCTTAGTTCCTCACCTGTAAAATGAGCTGGAGAAGGAAATGACAAACCACTCCACTAAGAAAATCCCAAATCAGGTCATGAAGAGTCAAACAAGACTAAAAAGTGACTAAACAACTATAATCTGCTGAAGAAGATAGGAGAGAATGAGATGGCTTGAGTATGTAGAAGGGTTTACCTTATCCAGGAGAAGGGCTACCTCATCTTCATGTGACACAGGGATGAAGAGATCAGAGAGAAAGCCTCTGAATGATGTAAGACAAGGAGAGAGGGAGAAGAAATTTTTTAAGTGAAATATGAGCAAGGAGAGGGAGGATCATGGGAGGTTTGAGAGGGATGAAAAGGTTTGGAAAAGCTGCTATGGTGAGTAGAATAGTAAAATGATCGCAGAGTGTATAAAAGGATTACATTTTAACAAAATTTTAGCTTTTATTTCACATTAGCACCACAAAACAGCTAAAAATTTAGTTCCCTAGGATAATTAACAGTGACTTAAATTGTTAACAGTGTTAACAATGACTTAAACGTGTAATATGTTGTAAGGGTTATGGGATTTAAAGATCTTCCATGCCCCATTGGACTTGCAGATGTAGCAGGAAGGGGCAGAGCAAGAGGAAGCGGAAGCCAAGCTAGAGTTTCTGCGGTGGCTAGCAGTGGTGGCGACAGCGGCAGCAGCAGCAGAGGCAGCAGCAGTGGCAGCGCAAACCCCTTTTTGAGTCAGCCAGAATTTCTGCTAAGGACTCCTGCTGAGGACTGCCAGGGGCCGGAGCTGCTGGGAGTGCGTTTCCTGGACGCTGGGTGGTTGCTGTGAGTGGGAAGAGAAGGACCTTTGCCTGAGGTAGCCTGTTCTGTTTTAAAGGCTTGAGAATGTGGGTGCTTTCTACTTTATCTACCTGTGCCAATTTCATAACTACTCTGATGGCTTTCACTTTCTGGTTTTGGGACTCAGTCTTTTGGTATTTTAATAAATGTTCTAGCTTATCCCCCCATATAGAAAGTCTGATATATTTTGTGATTGATAATTACATTAGCATATCTGTAATTTCCGTAGACATTGTGAATATTGCATTGCTGATACATATGTGCTTAATAAGTGTTTGTTGAACTGAACAGATACATTCACTCTTCCTGTAGACTTTTTCTATCCAGTGGCTAGCCCCTGAGCACAATGCTTGAACTTCCTCCACCACCCCACCACCCCTGCATTCCCATAATCCTTCATTCCCAGTTGCAGACAAGGGCCAGAAGTCATATTTGTTTTACCCTTTTTGGGTCATCTTTGGGGCTGGGGGAGTAAAGAGGTGATCTTATTCATCTTCCTTCTAGGGGACCTCTTTAAACCAATGTTTAAGAAAACATTTTTCTTGCCAGAGATCACAAAAGAACAACTGCGACCTATTCTAGTGGCAAGAACACTAGACTTGAGTATGAATCCTGATTATTATTTGCAAGGTAACCCTTAGAGTCTAGTGCCTTAACTTTTTGACACCTCAGTTTTGATGATCAAATGAGAATATGTAATCACTTGGTAACTATGAAATGCTACATAAATGTGAGTTACTAAGTAACCAGAAGACTCATGCATTTGTTTGGAAAGTAGTTATTTCCAATGATAAGTAAGAGGCAAAACAGGTGAACAAAAATGAAAGTAGAATATAAGAGGCTAAATATAAACATCAACAACAAATGTAAATACTGTAAAATTTAAATGAGGATTTTAATTCTTTTATAAGTCATTACATTTCTACATTTCCCATAGAAAATGTAAAGGCATAAAAATCTTCCTATTCTAGATGTTTTTAAAACATGAAAGTAAATTAATTTTGGTCTCCCAAAATATTTCTGCTTTTTAATCTTGGAACTTTAAGGAAGTGAACTCAAAAGTATCACCTGATGGTGTGGTGCTATGAAGCAGGAAAAGAAAGTTATCACCTTTATAGCTATTCTAGCTCACAATTAAATTCTTTTCTACTTGCAAACAGCCTAAAAGAAATGTTGATATGTATAACTCAAATCTATGATGCAGAATTTGAATTACATATAAAGAATATTAGGACAAATATCTAGTTTCAAATCCTGCCTCTGCCCTTGATGAAGTTACAAATAGGAGTATGGCAATACTTTTACAAAATCAAAAGATAAACAAATAGTATTTTACTTCTTTAAGTATTTGTTTATAATTATGATCACCAAACAAAACAAAACAAAACAAAAACAGAAATTGTGTGGCAACTGTTATCTTTCTTATTAACATTAAATATTTTCCCACAACATCCATTACAAAATTGAATGCATTTTTAATGGTGAAAAATAATTTCTATAACAAAGTTTCAAGGTTCAAGGCACTGGGCAATATCCCATAGGACATAATAATTTAGTAAAGGGGGGAAAAAACAAACAAATATCTAGAGTGAAAACATAATGAGATAGTACAAAGAAGGTGTTTAGGGAATAGAGAAGAGGGAGGGAGGGATTGTGTCCTTGGGGTAGAGGAAAGGCTACTGAAGAAAGCTTCATAGAGAATGTGGCATTTGAGTTATAGCTGTGAAAGGAATTAGTAGGTGCTGGGGAAGAAGGGCATTTCAGGTAAAGAGGATAAGCAAAAACATTTAATCATGAAAATGTATGGAGATAATTTTATTCAAATACCTTTTCTTAGAAACAGCTGCCCACCTTTTGTAACAAAAGGAACTGTGAGCAAAGTAGATATCCCTCACCTGGAGAATGACTGAACAAACCACGGTATATTAATTAAACAGAATATTGCTACTTCATAAAAATGAGTATGAAGAATACCAAGAAGCGTCAGAACACTTACTTGAACTGATATAGCATGGAATAGTGGAGAGAATAATGGAGTTCGATTTAGAAAGGCCTGGGTTCAAATTCTACCTCAGATAAGACAAGCTGTGTAACCCTAGGGAAATGACTTAACCTCTCTCTTCCTTAGCTTATCTCTAAAATGTAGAGGTTAGACAATGTAAGATCCTGCTAGCTCTAAATTTATGATACTATGATCCAAAGTGAATCAAGCAGAATTAGGAAAACAACATAGAGAATACTACAACAATGTATATGGAAATAATAACAAAATAAAAATTTGGTGTAATTATAAACTTGATAAAGCTTGGTCCTGAAGAAGAGAAATAAGAATGTGATATCAATTTTTCTTCTTTACAAAGACTGAGGATTATAGGCATGTAATGCTGCATGTATGTACTCTGTTGATGTGCTATTTAGTTCTGTTGAACTGCTTTGGGGTATTTGTGTTTTTGTTCTTTGTTATAAGGAATGGCTCGGGGCAGCAGAGGGATATATTGGGAAATAATGGTGACATATGAGCAAAAAAAAATATTTTTTTAAATGTCACATACATATACACACATAGACAGATATTTCACTCACCGAATTAAAAAAGATAGCTGCTGATTGTTTTCCTCTCAAAAGTAATACTCCACTTCAAAACAGATTTAAAGAAAAGATGAACTATTCAGTCCTGTAATTATGTTACATGTGTCTTTCCCATAACACTGGGTATCAGAAATTTCCACATAATGTTATAATCCTCCTACTCATAGATTACAAAGTGAATTGCTGATATCTATCTACAAGTCCAATCTTTCATATAGAAACAAGTTACTGCATACACAAGTACACTGTATCAAGTTCACATACCCTTAAATTAACTTTTAACTTTGTAACTCATCCTTGTTACAGAAATGTCACATTGAGGGAAGTTTTTAAGAGTAAGTATTGGAAAATTTCCAGCTTCCAGAATTTAGTTACTAGATTACTAGTTAACTAAGCATAGCAAAATAAAAAATGAGTCAACATGATACAAGTGGCTATTGACCTGGTAACAAAAGATTTTATGGGTAGAGGTAAATTTCAGTTACATATCCCTCACCTTAAAAATAATGAAAAAAAAGAGAATAATTTCTGCAAATACAGCAATTCCCCTACAACACAGTCTAAAATAGTTCCTCTGGTAATTACAATAGTTAAGTTATACAATTCATGTGTTTAGTAGTAATATGTCCACAGCATGAAATGAACACTTCAGCAAAAACTGAAAATATCTTTAGAGATACTGTTAATTCTAAGATTTCTAATTCCTTTTTGAAGTTTATGTTTATGCCTAAATTAAATGATGGCTTTTGACAAAATCCTATACACTAAATATAATGTATCAGAATATTACTTTTCAATGCCACACCTTAGAGAAATACAATATAGATAACATTTATTAAGACTAAAGAAATCTATGTAGTCTAGTCCTTTCTTTAGAAATAAATCTATTGAATGCACAAGTACATTGCACAGAGTTCTTCTACCCTGATAGTTGCTTCTTCAGTTAATCCTGGTAAAGAAATTTAATGCTTTCCAAGGTTTCTACACAACTGTACTCAAGCAGTCACAGGCAAGATTATCAGTATCAGCATCTTTCAGTATCCCTATCTACATAATTATCCATTTAAGGAAGCAAAATGTCACTAAGAACTTCTATATACTCAAAAATCATGACCTGTACACTTCTAAACTGCATCAGAAGCTTTAAACAAATTATCTAACAACTATATAATTTTACCAAACTGTTCAGTTGATGGGAGTTTTCCCACAATCAGTGTAAGGAATAATAGTATTTCCCTTCTTTTCTCAATACTTAGAGTCAAAGTCATCAAATAAGGAAAGATTTCATTAGCACCTTATACTGACAGAGACCAATATTAATTATTATTTGAATTAACCTCTGAGCCATGGTTTTCATCAGTACTCAGAAAAGACAGGAACAATTTCTAATTACATTCCACCCTCATTATAAGTCACTAGGCTGAAAAGCTGTATCTGATGAGACTGCTACACTTTGCCTTGAAACTACTTTGGACTCCATTATAAATCTTCTCATATCACCAACCTAGTAACAGAGAATACACCAGTTTGCACAAAGAGTATTTCCCTGGGATTTATGTTTTTTTAATTTTTTGAGAGACTGGTATTATTGTAAACAACTAATGAAAGTCTTTTTATCTTATCAATGACTATAAAGTAGTAGTTAAAGGAGGGGTGATATTAACATTTTACTTTTTTATGGTTAAGTTGGATTGTTAAAAATCATTTAATTTGCTTCATTTATCAACTTGACCACAGTTACAATGGTAATCTTAGAAATGATTTTAAGGGACTACTATATTTTTCTGTTTTAAAATATCCTACTTTAAGCAGTTTATGCTATAATTGAATATATAGTTGAGCCACAGGCTTAGAATGTTTTTCATCCGCCATTCAAAATTTCAGCTGAAGCTATTTTAACTTCTTCCTAGTCTTAGAACACACAGGTCATCTTTAAATCTAAAAGGCTGTAGACTAATCATCCATGACACAAATCTTCCTAGCTACAGCACCATAAGATTACCGATCTAATTATAGCATTATGTAAATTGTAACACAATGTTTCAGTGGGGTATAAGTAAAAAAAATCTGAAATTCAGAAATGTATATAAAATTATTTTGAATTCATATATTCAACACTATTCTGATAAATTCAAGATCATCTTGTTCAAATTCATAAGTACATACACACACACACATACACACACACACGTGGGGGGTGGGGGAGATGGGACATTCTAACAATATCCTACCCTGAAGCCTAGGATTGGCTCTATGTTCTTAAAAACTATGCCAGAAGAGTGTGCACTAGTGTAGGCTAGAAAGGCCCAACTTAGTCCTGAGAGGCTTATCTTCAGAAGGATAGCAAGTAGGTAGTGAGTTTTGGTGGGCTATAATAGCACACTAAGTTTTGTTTAAGGCCTAGAGAGACTGAGATCAACATCAATGGAGGAAAGACTCAAACCAGTGAAATCCAAGATTCTTAGAATACTAAGTAATTAAACTCTATACCAAGAGCCCTACATGGATTATTGAGCTGAGTATCACTTGCATGCTTTTGGCATGTGTGCTGCATGATCTTCAGCAAAAATCAAATATTTTACCTAATTAGTTAGCATATATGAGCTATCAAGCCAATAGGGCCTGACCACTCCACTTAAGCTATGGCTGTGTAACTGACTGTAACCAGGTATCATGCTAGCAGCCTTGGATCAATTAGCAACTATAATTGAAGCTAAATATATTTAATTGTATAATTAAATGCTTACTGCCATACACATATGGATTTTTGCCCATGTGGCCCACAACTGGAAAACCTAGATGCCCTTGAACTAAAACATATAAAATGTGCAATGGTTATGGTGAACACGTGGCCTAAACTTGTTCTCCATGAAGTCAGACAAACCACTGGTTTTATATTTAACTTCTCTCAGTGCATAAGTGTACAAGTGTATACTCTCTGAGTAGAACATACAGAACACTTGGCCTCTGTTTTATAACAGTTTAAGGAATTGTAACCTGTTCTTTAACTGAAAGATATCACCATTAGAATATCATCAGAAAGACAAAGTACAATGAAGACTGGAATATCATACCTTACACTAGTAAAATGGACTATACACTAGTAAATATACTAGTAAAAAGCATGTTAAAAGGTATTTTTTTTTGCTTAAATCTTATGTAGTACTCATTCCACTGAGATTATCCCCATCACACAGAACTCAAAATCACACTGGCAAGTTGGGTCCCTGAGAGGTAGTTCTCCAGTGAGATGACTATACACCCATTGTTCAAATATGGAGGGTACTTTGTGGGTCCACACTCTTGAAATTCATGAGTGTCATAAATGCACTTATTTTTAATAATCAGCAAAAAGAAACCAATTAGTTCAAAGCAAAGGTATTTACTAAGATAGCATAGTAAAAATAGTAAGCAAACATTTCCCCCATAACCCTAGCATATATTCTCCCACAATTATACCCAATATCACTAGGGAGAGCAGGCCCAAACAAGTAGTAACACATACATGTAAAAGACATGCAGCCGAGGCAACACATACCTCTCACACTGTAAGGTTCCAATGTCCTTTCTCTTCCTAGGGTATCTTCAGGCTGCTCTCCTCTGGGCATAGCATCTCTACTAGGTAGATTGCCCATTTGGGCTCTCTGGGCCTTCTCCTCTCAACTCCCCCTTCAATCTAAGTTGGCTCTCTCCTCTGCTGCCAGGGGTCATACTCTTTGAAGCTGATTGCTGAGTCCTCCGGATTCTCTCTCTCTACTGGATATGGTGTCTCCTACTGGGTGAGGAGCTCTGCTACAAGACACCATGGACAGTAGAAAGGAGGGAGAAGGGGAGAGAGAACAAGAGGAGGGAGAGAGGAGTGGGGAGGGAGGGAAGGAAGAGAGTAGTGGTGTGGAGTGGACAGGAGAGGAGAGGAGAGGAAAGGGGAGCTCACTTTTCTTCACTTCTGTTTACTTCTCTCTGCTTCTC
>NW_027186304.1:70436833-70450423 GCF_028583685.1 Petaurus breviceps papuanus | reverse complement strand
GGGGAGGGGAGAGGAGAAGCAGAGAGAAGTAAACAGAAGTGAAGAAAAGTGAGCTCCCCTGTAGTCCTCTAGTAGAGATCATACTCCACAAAGTTGTGTTACCTGCCTAGACTCTCTGCTGTCTCCATAGATATCAAACTTAGAATTTTGAACAATGCTTGGGGTGTAGCCAATGTTCAGTCAGCCAATATAAGCTGCCTTGTAACTTTTCAGGGCAGCTAGGTGGTGCAATAGATAGAGACTCCAGGCATGGAGTCAGGAAGACCCAAGTTCAAACCTGGTCTCAGACACCTACCAGATGTGTGACCTTGGGCAAGTCATTAAACCTATTTGTCTCAGTTTCCTCATCTGTGAAATGAGCTAGAGAAGGCAATGGCAAACCATTCTAGTCTCTCTACCAAGAAAATGCCAAAAAGGGATCACAAAGAGTCAGACATGACTGAAATGACTAAACAATGAACAACTTTTCAAACCAAAATATCCCTTTCTGGCCACCATTCTTCTACATGTGTTTTCTCCTTCATTAGAATATAAGTTCCTTACAGTCAGAAAACTCTTTTAGCTTTTGAATCAGTACCACCATTTCTCAGTAGAATTAGAGCCAATGAACATTTATTACGTATCCAGGCACTGTGCTAAGCACTAGGGATAGATACAAAGAAAGGCATCAAGACAGTATCTGCTCAAGGAGCTCATCATCTAATAGAGAAAGACAACACCTAAAGAAGCAGAAGGAGGAAAGGGGTTTGATGAAGTCCTGCAGCCAGGGTTGGAAATTATCTAAAGAGGGATAATCTGAGGTGCCAGCTAGCCCTTTCTAAATGACAGAGAAATTGATTTGGGAGGAGCTCTCCAATGTCCAAACTTTCCTCAGAGAGAGGGAGGGGCCCCAGGGGCAGGACTTGGAGTTTCAGGGTTGATTTCACCTTGCAGGATAACAAGATTCTAGAGATCATGAAATCCCAAAGGTCAGATGCAAGTGCCAAGATGAATGCTTTATCATTCATTCATTTATTCATTCTATAAGACTGAATAGTTCACTCTTTGTTGTTTGTTTTTTAAATAAACTCTCCTTCCAAACTTGCCTATTATTGTGGACACCACCATCATTCCGATCAACCAGGGTTGCAACTTCACTGTCATCCTAAACTCATCATTCTCATGTATCCCACATATCCAGTCATTTGCCAAACTTGTTATTTCTCTTTTCAATATATCTCTCAAATATGACCCCTCCTCTCCACATACATAACCATTACCACCCTAGTAAAAGTTTTCATTACTACTCATCTGGACTAGTATAAAGAGTCTCCTTTTTCAGTCTCCCTACCTCATGCCTTTCTCTATTACAATCCATCAGTTACATGGCCAGCAAAGTGATTTTCCTAAAATAAAAATGCAATCAGTGGTTCACTATTGCATCTAGAATCATAGCTAAGTTTCTCTGTTTGACATCTGAGTCTTTTTCACAACCTGGTCCCATCCTATATTTATAGTCTAATAACATTATTCCTCTCTTTGCATTCTATGACATAGCCACATTGACCAACTTGTTTTCCTGTACATATAGCATACAGTTCCAATCCTGGCTTTTACCACCCTGCAAAATGAACTCCTTCCTCACCTCTACCTCTTAGAATTCCTCAATGGCTTCAAACCTTGACTCAAGTGCTACTCTCTACGTTAAATTTTTCCTGATCATTCATTTTGCATATATCTATATATGTTCATGCTGTCTTCACCATAAGAACATAAATTCCTTGAGGGCAGAGATTGCTTCACTTTTGTCTTTGAATTCCTAGAACTCAGCATAATGCCTAAAACATAGTAAACACTTAATAAATGCTTGCTGATTCATTGCTCATTAGAGTTATTGTGACTGGAAATCTATTTCAAAGGAAATAAATCAACAATTTCTAAGGAAAGATACTTTCCTTAGTTAGACCAAGTGATCCTGTCATTCTTATCTGTACCTGAATCAAGAACTTTCACTGCCTCTGCAAAAACCTGCAGACAAAGTCCAAGCTCTTTAACCCTGACATTCAAGGTTCCTTCCATTATGTGACTCAACATACCTTTCAGCATTATATCCTGCTACTATGCTTCACAAACCCTGTGGTATGGCAACACTAGATTACTCAACATCCCTGAAACATGCCCTAAATTTTCAGGAACAAAAAAAGTGCCTTTGTGCATTGTCCCTTTAACCTATAATGTCTTTCTTCCTCAATTCCATTGATCCCTTCACAGTGCAGTGCCACACATTCTCTGTAAAGTCTTCCCTCCTCTACTCCAATTAAGAAATCATCTCTCCCTCCTTGGCATTCTCATGCCACAATTGTTTTTACTTTAACTATAATACAAGAATGTGACAGTCTACTATCTATATTTATTTGTCTTCTTTCATCTACTAAATTATTAACTTTGTGTGGACCCAGGTGATATAGATAGTAACCACCATGGGGGTCTAACAGTGCCTTACACATAAAAGACTTCCTGAGTTTGTTGGATGAATTAATAATTCAATGAAGTAAAATGCCCAAAATTTATTGGCTTCAAGATCTACATCTAGATTCAAATACTGGGATCTGTAAATCTAGCTTTTCAAATAATCACTTATAGACAAGTTTTCAACCCATACTGATATGATTTAAAAAAAAAAGGAATGGGGCAACTGGGTGGCGCAGTGAGTAAAGCACCAGCCCCAGAGTCAGGAGGAACTGAGTTCAGTTCTGGCCTCAGACACTTAACACCCACACAAAAAAACTAGCCATGTAACCTTGGACAAGTTACCTAACCCCAAGTACTCTCCAAAAGGCAAAAAAAAAAAAAAAAAAAAAAGGGAAGAGTTGAACAACTATCAAAAACATTGCTAGATTTAACCAGGAAAGTTTTTCTTAGGGGCGGCTAGGTGGAGCAGTGAATAGAGCACCAGCCCTGGAGTCAGGAGGACCTGAGTTCAAATCGAGCCTCAGACACTTAACACAAAAAACTAGCCATGTGACCTTGGGCAAGTCACTTAACCCCAAATGTCCTACGTTCCCCTCTCCAAAAAGCCACAAAAAAAAAAGCCAAAAAAAAAAGTTTTTCTTAGCAACTTTTCCCGAACTTTTTTTTAAATCATTATAGATTTATAGTGTCATCTACCAGCTCATATGCAGAACCCATCTGGACTATAAATGGTTAAAATATTTGTTGAACATATTCCATATACCATTAAATAACTAAGAGAATACTCCTTTTCTACATAAGGGAAAATTGTGGTAGTTAAGAAATTCCATAAATATTGGCTTTAAATAGTGTAAAATATTTTTTTTAATAAAGAGCTTTTAAACAACATACAAACCAGGAAGCTAAAGCTAAATGACTATAGTTTAGGCTTCGTGTTTAAGATAAACATATCTAACACATGCTCTAAGTTTACTCCTCTAATTCTTGTTCATGCTGATTATAATTATCCAGCAACTACAGCAATATTCTCTATTAACAAGATGTTTGGAAACATACAATTACCTAACAAATAGTATACTATCAAGCCCTTATTCTTTCATCAACTAAAGATTTCAAGACATTGTTTTTTGTTGTTGTTTTTACCATATTCTCTAGATAAACTGATCTTTTTATTCACAAAATTCTAAGCAAAAATAAAAGTCTACTAGAATAAATCTATTTTACCAACTTTCAAAAAAATTTACTTGCTATAAAAGGCATTATATTAACTCCTTGCTAAATATTTTTAAAGCATTTACTGAATGTTATCAAATGTAAAAAGCATCTAATGTGTAATTCATAATAATGTAACTACATATCTCAAAAGCCAAGATCTAAAACTCTTGAAATATTTCATACAAACTTAACTGCAAAAAAAAAAAAAACACCAACAAACAACTCTATGACCTTTTAAATGTTTAGTAAAACAGTTTAGGAAAGTAAATTTTTATCAGTAGAGAATGCTGGCATTTATTTTAAAAAGATATTCCAAATAATGTTATATTGTCTCTAAGTTCTTATAAATTGTGGTAACCAACTAAGATCTGGAAGTCTCTATCAAAAACACTCAACTGTTTTCCTCTTTTGGTGAGTGAGGTCTATGAAAAACTATCCCCCCCTTTGATTACTGCAGAGGAGCAAAAGAAGAATAAGGCAAGCAAACTACTCTCCTTTTACCCTGTGTTGTGCTTTCCTGCCCCTTTTGATTTTCATTCTGCCTCTTCTTTTTAGCTATACATCTCCACCAGCTAAGGGGGAAAATTTACTTCTTTCTACAGCTTCCTCACAGATCTATCAGTATGAATAATCTTCTTCTAAAAATCTCTTGTTCCTAATTTCATTATTTTTGTTAATGGCACTGCCATTTATCTGGCTACTCATACCTCTCTACCTTCTCCTTCCTATAAAATCATTTGCCAAATCCCCTTGCTTTTACCTCCAAAGTTTTTCCAACTTCCTAGACAACTGTAAGAGTCGCTTGACCTTCATTATCCTAGGCAAGTGATGAAAGATGGAACTTATCTTTCCTACGCAATGCTTCCTCCTCAAAGATAAGTTCCTCCTCAGATCTTACATAGCAGGCATTCACAATTCTTCTCCATTTATCATTTTCTATTTCAATCTATAGTTTATTTGGATTATAGGATCACAGACTTAGATCTAGAAGGAGTCTCAGAGATTTTTCTAGTTTATTGGTTCCTATTTCAATTAATCAATCATTTAGCACCTTAGCACTTTAGCAATCTTAGCACCTACTAAGATACTGTGCTAAGTGTTTGGGATACAAAAATTAGCAAAAGACAGCAGCTGCCCTTATGGAGCTTACAGTCTAAATGAGGGAAGACAATATGCAAACAAAGGCATATAAAGCAAGCTACATATAGGATAAATAGGAAATCATTAAGAGGGAAAGCACTGAAATTAAAAGAAATTGGGGAAGGCTTCCTATAGAAGATAGAATTGTAGTTGGGACTTAAACGGAGACAGGGAGGTCAGCAAAGTGGACAAGGGAGAGCATTTCAGGCCTGGAGGACAGCCAAAGAAAACACTAGGAGGTGAGATGTAAAATGTTTTGTTCATAGAACACCCAAGAGACAAGTATCACTGGATCAAAGAGTATGTGTCCAGGAGTAAAGTGCAAGAAGACTGGAAAGGGAGGAGGCTAAATTATGAAGGGCTTTGAATGACAAACAGAGTACATTGTATTTGCTCCTGGAGGCAACAGGAAGTCACTGGAGTTTATCTGAGTTGGGGAAGGGGGGTTGACATGATCAGACCTGTGTCTCAGGAAAATTATTTGGTGGATGAATGGAGGATGGAATGGAGTGAGGAGAGAGTTGAGGCAGGCAGACCCCCCCAGCAAGTATTGTGATTGTACAGGTGTAAAGTGATTAGGCCCTACACAAGAATGGTGGCAGTGTCAGAGGAGAGAAGGGAGCATAAAAGAGATGTAAAGGTAAAGTCACTGGGCCAGGGCAAAAGATTGGATGGGGAAGGTAAGAGAGAGTGCAGAATCAAGGATGACTCCTTGGTTGTGAACCTGAGGAACTAGGAAGACAGTGTTGTCCTCCACAGTAATAGGGATGGTAGGAGGCAGGGAGCATTAAGCAAGAAAGATAAGTTTCATTTTAGACATGAGTTTAAGATGTCTATTGGACACACAGTTTAAGATGTGTAAAAGTCACTTAGAGGTGCAAAATTGGAGGTCAGAAGAGAGACTGGGTAAGGAAAAACAGATTTGAAAATCATCAGCATAGATGGTAATTAACTCATTAATTAATGGGAGTTGATGAAATCTCCAAGTAGAATAGTAGAGAGGGAAAAGAGAAGAGGGCTTAGGATAAAATCTTAAGGAAAACCTATAGTTAGAAAGCGAGATCTGAAGGCTGTAGCAAAGGAGACAGAGAAGAAGCAGTCAGATGGGGAGGAAAAACTGGTGTTCCAAAAACCTGGAGAAGAATATATCAAGGAGAGTGACTGACAGGTTCAAAGACTGCAAAGAGGTCAGAGGAATAAGGACTGAGAAAAGGCCCCTGGATTTGGTAACTCGGAGAGAGCAGTTTCAGTGGAATGATAAAGTTATAAGTTAGATCATAAAGGGTTAAGATGAGAGTGAGAGGAGAGAAAGCAGAAGCATCTGTTGTAGACAGCCTTTTCAAAGTTTAGCTACAAAGGGCAGAAGAGATATAGGATGATAATTAGTGGGGAAGGAAACATGAAATGAAGGTTGTTTTTTTGTTTTTGTTTTTCAGAAAAAGGGAGATAGTATGTTTGTAGGTGGTAGGAAATGAGCCAGTACACAGGGAAAGATTGAAAATCAGTGGGGATGATAGAGGGGGCAATCTGTTGGAGGACACAGGATGGAATGGGATCTCTTGAAGAAGTAGAGAGATTTAGCCTTGGTAAGGATTAAAGCCACTTCATCTTGTGAGACAGGGGTGAAGGAGGAGCAAGTTACAGAAGGCATCCAAGTGATAGGAGATGAGGAAGAGGGGAAGAGAGGGAGTTCAAAGTGGATAATCTCTTTTTATTCTGCAAAGTATGAGGCAAGGGTCTCAGCTAAGAATGGCAGTAGGGGAGTATTGGAAGGTTTCAGGAGGAATGAAAAGTTTTAGAAGAGCCACTGTGGAGAGTGGGATAGTGAGTTGATAAGGGAGGTATCCAAGGATTGCCTAGTAGCAGTGAGGACCCAGATAAGTTTATTTAACATAAATTTTTGTGGACCTAGTCAGACTGGTTGCATGATTTTCTTCACCTTCATTCGGCAGTACATGTGTAGGAGTGAAGGCAATGAAAGATGGGAATGATCCAAGCTAAAGTTTGGCTGGGCATAATCAGCAATATGACAAGGAGGATAGGGATTCAAAAACCCCTAAAGGCTTTGCAACAAGAATCCAAGGGATCCTAATATTACAAATAAGTTTTTCCTCTGCAACAAGTATGCACACACGTGAAACATCTAAGTTTGTTGAGGCACTGATTTGAAATTATTATAATCATGTGCACAATTTTGGTGTGTGAACAGTAATTAAATCAAACTCTGACAACTTCTATAAGAATGATGTGTTCTTATAATTTCTCAACCTGTCATCAAATTGTTTCCAAACTGCCTCAAGGGTTCAACATTCAAATGCAAACCAATTCCCAAGAGATGGTTAGATGCATGCTCTTACTCTCATTTATGTTTTGTATGCTGCATCAGAGTAGCTCCTTCATTTTCCTCTGTTACCCTGTAATCATACCTCATCAATTGTCTAATCACATGATCAAGATGTCACAAAAATTTTTGTTCTTACAACACAAATGTCAGGCTGTTTAAAAACCAAGTTCAGTGGGCATGCATGTTATAAACCATCATGTAGTTATCATGGACCATCACACATGTTCTTCAAAAAAAACCTGAATTGCTTCTCTTTGCAATATTAAAACTGTTTTTTGGTTTAATCTTCTCTTCTGTTTATGTTACTATTCTTCCATCTGGTGGATTTTCAAATGAACTAGCTGGCAACACTGGTCAGAATTTCTGTGAGAGTTAAGCCAATGTAGTCATTGTATAAATGGTAGAAAAGATAGTCTTGTAAGAGATTTATTTTCTTATAAGGGTTATTTTACATACAAATATTGTTTTAAAAAAAAGCAATGTATACCACTGCACTTATTACTTGTGATTTACTTGTCATTAGCCAGTACAAAAGTAAATGTTTTATAATATAACTAGCTATGCTTTTTCATCAGTTGGTTAGGTGGCTACAAATAAAAAAAATTAATTTCCATCTCTCATCAAGTTCGTAAAATTTTCATACCATTTTTCACCATATATTTATGTGAATGAGTAGTTTCATTTTATTCTTGTTTTAAATCAGCATAAATAAACTCAATGCAAAATCAGATTTAAGACTGATATTGAGCCAAAAGCTGCAAACCTATGTTCAAATAAAAAGCCCATTATCAAAATTAAACTTGTACATGATTATTATATTATGTTAAACATGTTCTAAGTTGTAACCTATTTCATTTAAAATGTTGTAAAAATAAAATATAAAATTTACATAAAATGTAAATTTTTAAATCCCTATAAAATTTATAGGAAGTCTGACAGACAATTGTAAGCATGAGATCTTACAGGACTATTGCTTTTAATTCTTACACAGTGTCTCACTTAAAAATTAATAATTATTTTATAATTTTATAGTTTTACAATTATAGGTAGACTAAAAGTTTACATTTTCTAAGTACATAACATAAATTTTAATTTGGAGCTTTTCTCAGCAAAATTTATCAGCATAGTTATTGCAAGTCCATATAGATGGACATATCTAAAAGAATATTAGTAGTAGTATATAAAGTTACCAGAGGAGTTCACAACACATTTTTGTTGCTACTGCTTAAAGTTCATGAAGCAAAAAAAAAAAAAAAATATATATATATATATATATATACACACACACACAGAGAATCACTGATGTAGTTTAACTACCTCATTTTACAGATAAGGAAATTGAGACACAGAGGGGCTAATCTTGGATTTAAGTTCCATGAGGTCTTAACCTAATTAATCTTTGTGATCAAGACATCAGCAACTATTAACCCATATAGTTCTACCAAAATCTTATGAGAATGATCCATACATGCATTGAAGCTACTCCTGATTAAAATACAAGAAAGAAAAAGGCAAGCTATTTCAGATGTTTTCTAACTAGATTACATCTATCTAGACCACAAAACTGAACTATCATGAGAATATAAAATCCTACCATGTTTACTATTATTATTTTGGAGAAAGCATTTGACTTAGTGAGACAAAATGAAGATTTGAAAGCTTTTAATGTGTCTCACAAATACCTGAAAATTTTATGCAACTATGTAGATGTGCCTATTAAAATAAGTTTGTTAACAATATAATATGAACATCAAGCCAGGAATTTGACTAGGCAAAGTATTCCAAATTCACAGATACAAGGTTATCCAAATTCACAGGTGCAATTTATGAAGTATCACCTAGTGCTGGAATACTACAAAGGCTATTCAATGAACTAAGCATTATGAGATTGTTTTAGCAGTTCAGGATAGTTAGAATAAAGTGAATGAGACATACTGTACAGACTAAAAAATAATATAATTTGGATGAATTGTCATCAGTAATATGGGTTCTGTTTAAGGTCCTTTCCACTTCTCTCTACAATCACTCATAGTGATATCTTTAGTTCTCATAGATTCAAATGTTATCTGTATTCTTGATATACAGTCCTCATCTCTCTTCAACTTCAGTACCATATTTCCAACTTCATGTTGTACAATTCCAGCTAAATGTCCTACAGTCAATATAAAACTCAACACGTCCAAAACAGAATTCTTTATCCTTCCCAATTAACCTACCTGTCCCCCTCCTAACTTCCCTATTTCTATCATGAGAAATGTCATTCTTCCAGTCACCCAGGTTCATAGCCTAGGAGTCAAACTCAATTCTTCACTACTCTTATCACCCACAACTAATTAATTGCCAAGATTTTTGGATTCCACATTCTCAATATCACTCACATCCTTTCCCTTCTATCTATTCTCAATAGAATTACCCTAGTTCAGACCCTTATCACCTATTACTATGACCTAACTGACCTCCTGGTACCCAGTTTGTCTTCTCTCTAATACTCCATGTAACTGTCAAATTGATATTTGGAGCACCACTCCAACCATGCCACTCTCCTGTTCAAGGAGGTGCACTGATCTCAGCATAAAGCAGAAACTTCTCTGACATTTAAAACCCTGCATAAAGGGTCTGGCATGCCATTGTAGACTGACTGCACATTCCTTGAAAGCCCAAATGTTTACTCTGACCAAACTCTCCTACCTGCTCTTTCCTGTACACAACATTCCAACTCTGACCTCCATGCATTGCAAGGTTCATCCCCAGGGCTACCTCCTTTATGAGGTCTTTACTGATTTGCCTAGTTGTTAGTATCTTCTCCCTCATGCAACTGCATATATATCCTATATGTATTTATCTTTGTGAATATGTTGGATCCTCCCAGTAGAAGGCAAGTTCTCTGATGGAACCAGCTGATTTGCCAGTCCAACCAAATTGAATCTAGTCAATTTTACCTCCTCAACCTATCTTACATATATCTCCTCTCCACTCATACTATATCACTTAGGCCCTCATCAACTCTCACCCAAACTATTGCAATTATACTCTAATTGGTCTGCTAACTTCTACCTCTACATGTCATACTCCTCCACCACTCCTCTATTCATTCTTCTCCCCCTCAAAATTACCTGGTATTTATTTGGTCTATATGTGTACATGTTATATCTCTCTAATAGAATTTAAATTCCTCAAGGGCAAGTAGTAAGTTGAAACATGGCTGCAAAAATTGGTAAATTTAGCCACCTTGCTAAAATGGTGGTCTCATGAAGGGAGGGCTTCAAGGCAGAGGTATTTTTCCAGGGTGGCAAGGTGGCAGGTGAGGATGAGGCTAGACAAAGAGTCCAGGTATGAGGTAAAGAATGACTGAGGTACTGCCTAAAATGATAAGAGTTATAGGAAATGTCAGCATGATGAATAACGGTTCCACCAAAGAGTACCAAAGAACTTTTCTACAGGACATTACAGGGGCAAATAAATGGTGCAGTAGATAAAGCATTGGTTCAGGAGTCAGGAAAATCTAAGCTTAAATTTAGCCTCAGACAGTTACTACCGTGTTTCCCCGATAATAAGACCTATCCCGAAAATAAGCCCTCCCCTTACTGTGTAAGATTCCTCTAAAATAAGCCCTCCCCCGAAAATAAGCCCTATTGAGATTGCTACTGTAGTGAAGGTGATCCCCTGCGCTACACGCTACATTACACCATCCCCCCCTGTGAAACGCACACCGCGCTCCGAGCTGCATCCAATCAGAGCTGCAGCAGTGAGTGCGTCATCCTGTTCTTCCCCAGTGATTTGCTTGTTGAATAAAGGTACATTTTTTTGTTCACATTTACCTGTTTGTTAAAATTGCTGCCAATGTTCATTAAAATAAGCCCTCCCCTGAAAATAAGCCCTCTGGTGTTTTTCTGTCCAAAAAAATTTAATAAGACAGTGTCTTATTATCGGGGAAACACGGTAGCTGTGCGACCCTAGGCAAATCACTTAACCCCAATTGCCTCCAAAAAATAAAATAAAGTCCAACCCCCTTATTTTACAATGAGGAAACTAAGGCACAGAGGAGGTAAATGACTTGCCTAGAATCACACATCTAAGGCAGAATTTGAACCTAGATCTCCTTGACTTTAAATCTAGTACTGTATTCACTATACCACACTAACCCAATGAATCACCACATTAAGAATCTACTGTCAATCTCTTAGGGAAATTTTTAGGGAGTAAGAAAGGGACCAGTAAAGTAGCATTCAAGAAATAAAATCCCCTAGATACATAACACATTCTGTGCTATTGGTTTAGTTGAATCTGATGCCTAATCTAATCTAATTACATTTCAAACCAAATAAATTCTTTTTTCTCATCCACATTGATCTTACCAAATAAAACTAACACTTAAAACAGGAATCTTTACTGGTGATTAGATTCAAGGAATGCATATGATATCAAGGAGTATATCACATGACAAAAATAGGCATGTTCAAGAAAAAATTGTTAGTGTTTCAATTCAAAGTTACATCTATTGTGTAGATACATAAAAATACTAGCATATTGATCTGGATTTTCATAAGGTCCTTGTCTATACAGTGTATCCTAAAAGCCTTAGTGCAATTTTAATAATACCTTTCTATATATTCTGTATATTAAGCTATTAAAGCTTTAAACTACACTAAGACTTTTGGAACACTTGTAAAAGTTGAATTTTTGAAAGGTCAAAGAAAATTTTATGCAAATAAAATCCCAAATACAATTATTTGAAAATTTTGGTGGGAGGGACCCATTTGCCTTCAAGGGATTTAAACTTAATTAGGAAAGCAAAATGGACCTGTTCCACTCACAAATGCCATGTTTATAACTTGTATTGTCTTCCATATTCACAATGACAGTAATTGTTAACAGAAAAATATAGTTGTTTCTTACAAAATTGTCCTATAACTTAGCCTTTATAAGTCTTATATAATTCAAATTTTAATTCAATTCAACAAATAATTATGTACCTACTATGTACAAGGAACCATGGTAAGTATTCAGGATAGATAATGAATGAATATGGCACAGGTGCTACTTTCAAGGAGTTTTCTCTACAATGGCTGTAAAGACAAATACAAGTAATTGATACAAGAAAGTAAGATGAGCACAAAAGAGTGGGGCCAGGTAATGAGGAAGAGAAATTTGAGAGAGAGAAGATCACTTTCAACAACAGAAGGAAAAGAAAAGATCAAAGAGGAAATGGCTTCTCAGTTGGCTTTGAAGAAAGGGACTTCCTCCAACAGCCATGAAATGGCATGAACCATAGCACAGAAACAGAAGGACAGGATGGCAATGAGAGTGCAGTTTGGTTGGCAGGCATAGAATCTGAAGGAAAAAAGTATGAAATAGGTTATTCGGGTAGAAAAAGAAAATGGTAGACTTGAAGTAAGTGATAAGAATGCTGCATTTGAATTAAGTAGATAAGGTGGGGTTCAAATTTCGCCTCCAACATTTACCAGCTATATAACATAATCATTGACCTTCTCCCAGTCACAATATTCTTATATGCAAAATGCAAATAACAATGCTTGTAAGACAACTCATAAAGTTATTGTGGAATTAAATGAGATGTGTCTAGGGTTTTGTAAACCTTAAAGCATTATATATTATAGATGATGATCATGACGATGATGATGACGATGATGATAATGATGCTTTGAATGCTAATGTGAGGGATTTGTATTGCAGGCTATTCAAGGTTTTTAAGTAGAAGAGGAACATAATCAGAATGGTACATTACGAATATTACTCGGGCATACCTGGGGAATATCAATTAAAGGGAAAAACACCAAAGGCAAAAAGACCAATAAAGAGGCTATTTCAAAAGTCTAGAGAAGAAACTATAAAGACCAGAATTAAAGTTATTACAGTTGGAGTAGAGAAGTCTAATGTGAGAAATATTGTGAAGGGTCTAAGTTCCCTTCCCATTTCTAAATCTGTGATCATATAATAAGTTTGAAGTTTGGCAACTGATCAGATGTTTGAGGTGATAGCATAAAGACAAAGAAAGATTCAAAGATGATTGAAAGTAAAGAGCCAAGAAGAGTGATAGATACTATTAATGGAATGTGCTGGGGGGAAGGGGGAGGGGGAAGGCGAGGAGCATTTAATCCAGACTATTCCTACCTACAAAATAAAATTATCTATAATTTATTTACATCTGCATTTGTATTACATCAAAATACATTTTGCTTGCTACTACTTATCTCCATCTTTACAGTTTCACTTGTTAATCTCATCAGCTCCCATGACTTAAATAGTCATCTCAATCCAAATGACTCTAGGATCTATTTGTCCAGTACTAACCTCCCTTTCAACCTTCAGTCCTACATCTCCAACTGCCAACTAGGCATTCCATAGACATTTTAAACTCAACATGCTCCAAACCGAATTTGTTATCTTCCTTCCCCCCCCCCCCCCCCCCCCCCCCCCCC
>NW_027186304.1:70387684-70436733 GCF_028583685.1 Petaurus breviceps papuanus | reverse complement strand
CCCCAGTCACATCCTAACTGTCGTAAAGAATACCATCATGCTCCCAGTCACCCTGGCTCACAAACTAGCTATCATCTTTCCCCTTTCTTTGTGCCCATAGTGTTTAGTTCAGTGCCTGGAACACAACAGAAACTTAAAAATGCTGCCTAACTGACTGATAACTTTACTTCCTAATAAATTCCTTCTTAAGTTCCCTCATCTCACTATGCTACTCATTATATAGCATTTGCTTCAGTATTCTTATGCCAATCCAATGCAAATTGTAAAAAAGATGACACATAATGAATTTAGGTACTCTGTATCCCAATTAGACTGTTCTACCATTTTATATAAACTACATGCAAGTGAAAATGATGAAAGTGGCCTGTAAATTATGTCAAGAGCAGATTTAGATTATAAATTGTTCACATGATCTCTAGAATGGTTCAAAATTCAATAAATCATTAACACCAAAGTTTACTTTCTTGATACATTTTAAAAGTTATCTATTTCGGGGCGGCCAGGTGGCTCAGCAAGTAAGAGCACCGGCTCCAGTGTCAGGATGACCTGGATCAAATCCGGGCTCAGATACTCAGCACCACACCCAGAAATAACTGGCTGTGTAACCTTGAGCAAGTTACTCAACCCTAATTGCTTATAAAAAAAAGTTATCTGTTTCTGTTATAATTTGATATATCATCATTTTATACCAAGTCAAAATTAGTAACCTCTTAATTTTCCACTGATAATGAATTTTGGTTGCATATAGTTTTTACAAGTTTATACATAATCAGGCATATTTGCAATGTCAGCACAATGTAAGACTGACAAAAGATCCATAATCTATAACATAATTTGTTCAAAGTACAGAGTAAAATCAAACTACTATAACTGATGAATCAATATAAATTCTCAAAGTGTCCTAGAGATGATATGGAGGTAAATCGACTTGTCCAAGTCATACAGGTATGCAAACTCAGGTTTTCTAACTCCCTAGTTCAGAATTTTTTCCACTATGCCATGCTGTTACCTACCCAAAGGATCATAATCCTGGACTGTCTATTTCAATATATGAACTCTCATTCAAAAATGTGTCATTTTCCTATGATATGCAAGGTTCTGCCACAGGTAGTAAAAGGCCAGATGACAATGAGAAAATCTCTGCCCTCCGTGCATTTATAATGTAGCACTGGAAATATTATTATTACTGTTTTAATTAAAGATAGAAGGCAGCAAGTACCCAAAAAAAATGAATGAACAAAGTATCAGGAAAACATAGAAAGAGAGAAAAGTCAGTTCCATTTGGTGGATAGCATGGAGGATGGCTGGGGTATGGCTTGAAAGAATTTCAATTCAGAAAACATTTTTTAAGCTGTAATAGTAATGAAATTTAAAGATCCCCCTGTATTGGCTTGGTTTTTGGTTTGATTGTGTTAAAACCCAGAGCTTGTTAATCCCACTTGTGGGATGGACTTGTTGACATGAAAAGAGAGGGCTGAACTGGGAGAAGCTGGTGATGTAGATTTGGAGAGATACAAGAGAGAGGCAGAAAAACTTTTTGGAAGTAGCACCTTTGGAGGCAGAGAGAGACTGAGAGGATTGCTGAGGGCCACTTTGAATTGCCCAGGACTTTTGAGAGCTGCCACCCAGAGCTGCCAAGGACTGAGGAGACATGGCTGTTATGCTGGCACTTTGTCTGTCTGTTTTGATGTGGTTTTGCCAGATTTGTCCACTGGTGAAAGACAGTCCTGTTGTTGCAGAGGTCTTGGAACCTTGCTGTTGGTTCAGAAGCCCTGAAGAAGGATTTTCTTGTTGTATGTTTACAGAAATCCTGGAAGAGGGTTTTGCTAATGTTTTCAGGGGTCCTAGGACTGTTCTGCAGACAGAGAATGAATTAATGAAGAGACTGATAATGTATCTTGTGGCCTTGCTAAGCTTTGTCTCCCCAGGAACAAAGATTGCTGAGAACTTGCCTCATGTCAAGATGAAGAAAAGACCTCCATTTGGGTATTAAATGCTGTGCTTAAGCTTGTCATAACTCTGGGGTAGATTCAATTGTGATCCAAGGATGGGGAACTTTTGACCTTTTTGTGCTCTGTGATTGAACAAATGAATGTACTTTACTTATGATTGGAAATTAATCTCCATTTGAGAACAGGGGCTTTGTGATAGACTAAATGAATGTACAGCCTAGGGGTGGAGTAGTATTTAGAAGAGGGACTTTGTGATTGATTAAATGAATGTAATGTCCAGGGGTGGAGTAGTACTTAATTAAATCACACTTGGGGGTAGTACTTGGAGATTATTGAATCACACTTAGTAAATGCTGTATTTTGAATGATGTCATATTTTGATCTTCTCCGTTCTTAATTTGTCACTGAATAAAATGGAGAGCACCTATGCTGGTATTTTGAACCTTGGGAAGTTGTCTTTGCTTGGCATTGCATTACATAAGTTTCTACAATGTACGAGATGGATACAAAGATTAAAAACAATAGTCTCTGGGTGGCTAGGTGTAAAGCCAAGCACGAGCAGCTTTCCAGAGGACTACTGCTGCAAACAGCTTCAAGGTTCTGATTACACAGTATAGTAAACTCTCTATTCAGTAACAAACTAAGACAAAACATTCACAGAAAATCACAGTATAGCATTCACAATGTTATGGCATAACAACTTATCACTAAAATGGCCACATGGTTTTCACCAAAGTAACCACATATTACTAAACAAAAGCTAACATTCATTTAGTAACACAAGCATTTAGTAAGTTCTTAATTCAATCATCCTTAAGGAGGCAAGCCTCCTTAATTGACACAAAGTACAAAATGTCAAAATCCCCCAGCCCTAGATCATATTGTCTTAATCTCTTCAATCAAAAAGTTTTTTCTTTGTAATTGGAGAAGTACTTAACTCGATCATCTAAATATAAAGGTCAGTATTCTCCACCCCTAGGCCACTGTAAGTCATGCTTTTCTCAGTTTGCACTAAATACCCAAGGAGAGGTCTTTTCATCTTTACTTGAGGCAGGATCTCAGTTTCCATGGTTCTTCTTCCATGGTCCTAGCTCCTGCCTGGATCTATCCAACTGCTGCCTGGGTTCAAAGGCAGACAGCTCTCAGATCTTTGTCCAGCTTCTTGTGCAGTTCCTGCTCCATATTGAAGCTCACAGTGTCTGGTCTACCTCAAGTCCTTCACAGTTTCTGTTCCTGGGGAGACAAAGCTCAACAGAGACACAATAACATTTATACACATTGCCAGCACCCTCATCAATTCACTTTCTGCCTATGAAATCAACATAGACCCAACAACAAGGTCTGAGGAATCAACATAAATCATCAGTATAGTCCCAGGGCCTCTGAAAATGTCAGCAAGACCCTCCTCCAGGATTTCTGTAAACATACAGCAAGAAAATCCTCTTTTAGAGTGTCTGAACCAGCAGCAAGGTGCCAAGGCTTCCGTAACAACAGCACAGTCCTCTATCAGCAGATGAATCTGACAAAGTAACATCAAAACAGACAAAGTACTGACACCACATCCATGCCTCCTCCCAATTCTTCTCTCTTCTCATTTCTCAGTTCTTCTCAATTCTCAGTTCAGTTCTCATTTCTCTTCTCAGTTCTTTGCGGTTCTTCTCAGTTCTCAGTTCAGTTCTCAGTTCTCTTCTCTCTCTCCAGCAGTAGCAGCCTAGCCTCCAGATGCTTGATCCCAGAAGTTATAGCCTCTCTCAGCTTGGGCTTTTCCTCATATACAGTATTAGCTCCTCCATGTTCTGCCCCTTCCTATACTTAACACAATCATGAACTTGGAACAAGGTGGTAAGTACCTGTTTGATTGCAAATACAAGGGGCAGGGAAGATCTTCAAATTGCCATTACTATTACATTAGGTGGCACAGTGAATAGAATGGTCCTGGAGTCAGGAGGACCTGAGTTCAAAGCGCCTTAGACACTTAACACTTACTAGCCGTATGACCTTGGGCAAGTCACTTAACCCCAATTGCCCTACCTTCCCCCCTCCAAAAAGAAAAAAAATAGTCTTTGACCTCAAAGAATTTGTTGTCATGAAGGAGAAGACACAACTTCATGGAGAATACAGCATTTGAAAGAGTACTTAAAGAATGTGTAAGATTTCAGCATAGTATAGGAAGAGCTGGCTTCAAGCTGGAATCAAGAAGGGTCTTGATTCTGTGAAGTTGCAAAAATGCAAATTTAGAATTGATACAAAGAAAAAGCTCCCCAATAGGGAACCAAAAAGGCACCCAAAAGTTGAATGAGTTAATTAGGGAGGCAATGGGTTCTCCTCATGATAAGTCTTCAAGCAAGCCTATAAAAACTGTTAAGCATTTTGTAAAGTAGGTTCTTTTTCAGGACTGAATTAGACTACATGGCCTTTAAAGTCTCTTGATTCTGTGATTCTGAGTCAGGAGGATCAGGTTTGAGTCCCCAATTCTAATACTTAATAACTGTGTGACACTGAGCAAGTTACATTATTTCTCTATTTTTCATTTGTAAAATAAGGATGCATAAGATAAAAGACAGGAACAGGCAATTCTCAAAAAAAGAAAAGCAAGCTATCAACAGCCATATGGGGGGGGAGGGGAGTTCCAGATCACTAATAAGAGAAATTTAAATTAAAACAAAACTCTGAGGTTCTATCTCACATCCATCAGTTTGGCAAAAATGACAGAAGAGGAAAATGATGGTCTGTAGGAGAGGCTGTGAAATGTTCTATTCATTCTGGAAAGCAATTTGGAACTATACCAAAAATGTATTCAACTATGTACAATAAAACAGATAGATAGACAAACTGATAAAGAGATAGAATATTTTTTGAGCATTTACTATGTGTCAGACATTATATTAAACCTTCTAAGTATAAATACAAACAAGACAGAATGACCCCTATGCTTGAGATGGGAACAACATTCTAATGATAGAAGCTAATACATAAAAGAGATCTGGAATGGGAGTAGTTTACATGGATTTAGTATGGCATGGAAATGGGCCAGAAAAGCTGAGGAGGCCTGGATCCTAGAAGACTCCAAGGCAAATTTTCTGGTGGAAAAGAGATAGATGATGGCTTCAGTAGGGATGGAATAGTGTGGAGACTACCAGGAAGTTCTGGCATATACCACAAAGAAATAAAAGAGGGAAAAGACCCAAATGCATAAAAATATTCATAGTAGTACTTTTTGTTGAAATAACCAGAAACTAAGGGGAGAGCGGGAAAGGGAAAAGGTTACGCCCATCAAAGGGAGGATGGGCAAATAAATTATGGTAAATGAATATAATGGACTATTTATTACAATGACAAAAGAAATGATCAAATGGACAGTTTCAAAAGTAAGTCAGTGAGGCAACAAGTAAAGTGAGCTTCAACTTATAAGACTGCAACATTGTAAAGAAAAATAACTTTGAAAGATTTAAAAACTTCGATTGATACAACGACCAAACATGGCTCCAGAGGACCAGTGATGAATCAATCACACACCCCATCCCAGACATTTCTTAACAAATAGGTTATGGACTAGAAGTACATAATGAGTCATATTTTCAGACACATACAATGTACAGATTTGTTTTGCTTTGACTTATGCTAACTTGTTACAAGTTACAGTATAGGGATTCTTCTGTGTTTTGTTTTTGTTTTTGTTTTGGGGGGGGAGGGATATTTGGGTGGGAGAGTGTGATAGTAATGGCAATTAAAGATTCCCCTGTATTGGCTTGGTTTTCAAATTGATTGCATTAAAACCCAGAGCTTGTTAATCCCACCTGTGGGATGGACTTTTTGATGTGAAAAGAAAGTCCTGACTGGGAGGAGCTGGTGACGTAGATTTGGAGAGACAAGAGAGAGGCGGAAGTTCTTCTTTTTGGGAGCAGCACCTCGTGGAGAGAGAGAGAGACTAAGAGATTGCTGGTGGCCGCTTTGAATTGCCCTGGACTTTTGAGACCTGCCCCCTGAGCTGCCAAGGACTGAGGAGACATGGCTGTTTTGCTGGTACTTTGTCTGTCTGTTTTTATGTTATTTTGCCAGATTTATCCACTGGTGAAAGACTGTCCTGTTGAAGAAGTCCTGGAACCTGGCATTTGGTTAAGAAGGCCTGAGACTGTCCTGCAGACAGAGAGTGAATACTGTCCACTGGTGAGGGACAGTACTGAGAGTGAATACTGTCCACTGGTGAAGGACAGTGCTGTTGTTGCAGGGGTCTGGGAGCCTTTCTGTTGGTTCAGAAGCCCTGAAGAAGGATTTTCTTGTTGGATGTTTACAGAAATCCTGGGAGAGGGCTTTGCTAATGTGTTCAGGGGTTCTAGGACTGTTCTACAGACAGAGGATAAATTCATGAAGGGACTGGCAATGTATCTTATGGCCTTGCTAAGCCTTGTCTCTCCAGGAACTAAGATTGCTGAGAACTTGCCTCGTGTCAAGATGAAGAAAAGACCTCCATTTGGGTATTAAGTGCTGTGTTTAAACTTGATGTAACTCTGGGGTAGATTCAATTGTGATCCAGGGGTGGGGAACTTTTGACCTTTTTGTGTTCTATGGTTGAGCAAATGAATGTATTTTACTTATGTTTGGAAACTAATCTCCATTTGAGAAGAGGGGCTTTGTGGTGGACTTAATTAAGGTATAGCCTAGGGGTGGAGAAGTATTTGGAACAGAGACTTTGTAATTGATTGAATGATTGGAAAGTCCTGGGGTGGGGTAGGCCTTGGAGATGATTTAATCACACTTAGTAAATGCTGTATTTTGAATGATGTCATGTTTTGATCTTCTCTGTTCTGGGTTTGTTACTGAAATAAAATAGAGAGCACCTATGCTGGTATTTTGAACCTGGGAAGTTGCCTTTGCTTGATATTACATTACAGAGAGCTAGAGAAAACAGTTCCAGAAAGGAAAGAAGAGTACATCAATGAAGTATTTTTTAAATGGGACAGAAGAACAGAAAGCACTTCAGAGGGAAGCTGATAAGCAAGACAGCCCTGGAACCTTAACAATAAAACCAGTTATATGTTAAGGAGATTTGTGGTTGGGTATACAATCCTTTTTCTGCTCTTCCTATTTAGAAATGTTCATGGTTAGGGTGTTTGATTCCTCAAAAATCAAAAGTTAAATGAGGAAGCTAATACTTACACTATCCATTTCATAGGGATATTGTAAGGAAAGTGCTTAGCAAACCTTAAAGGGTTATGTAAATGTAAAGGATTATTTTTTTTTAAGCAATTGGGGTTAAGTAACTTGCTCAAGGTTACACGGCCAGATATTTCTGGGTGTGGTGCTAAGTATCTGAGCCCAGGATTCGATCCCTAGGTCATCCGGACACTGGGGCCTTACTCGCTGAGCCACCTGGCCGCCCCGTAAAGGATTATTTTGATGACAAAGATAGGTAGGGTTTTTCAGGTGGGAATAGCAAAAGCAAAGGCATGGAGGTAAGACGAGTGTAAAGAAGGGCAAAATTATAGAAAAGCAGGTAGGGGAAGAGAAGGCAGAAGAGTTCATTTGGGTTGGTGAGGCATAATAAATTCCAGGATAAGGACTTTGGAGTCTTGGTTAAAAGTTGTTTTGTTTTGTTTTTTTTTAGTTTTTGTTTTCTTTAAAAGAGAGAATCAAGTTCTGTACTGGCAAGATGCAGCCTGATTTAGTGGAAAGAGTATTAGACTGGTAGATTCAAGTCTTAGCTACACTTGCTGTCTCAGTTATGATGAACCGATCATCTCACCTACCACAACCTTAGTTTCCAGTTTCCAGTTTTCTTAGTTTCCAGAGAAACCAGTTACAGCTATTAACAATAGTCTAGGCAAGAGGTTAAAAAAAAAAAAAGACCTGAGATAAGGTGTCAGTAGTGGGAATGCAAAGGAGACAGAAATAAGAGAAAGATTATGGAAGTATAAATAGATTTTGACTAATGTAATGGAATATGTAGGAAGAAGGCATAAAGAATCAAAGACAATTCCAAAGTTTCCAGAATGGGTAACTAGGAAAATAGTGATAATAATAAAATTAAGTCAAGAAAAAGAAAATCTTTCACAGACATGGAGGGTTTTCCTAATTTAAGGCATGGGCAGAAGCAGCCAAATGCTATGAAAACCATACCAGTCATACTTCCAATGTAGTTTGAATCTTCATCATAATTTAAAAAGCAAACAGTTAACTATACTTGGCAAAGGCGCAATAATTTTTTTTTTTATTCTGGCCAAGATATTACTAGCAATAGGAAGGTACAAAATTTCCCAAGATCACACAATATCACAATTGGTTAAAGAACTGGAGATGCTTATCCTAAAAAAGGAAAGTCTTAGGAGAGACATGATTACAGTCTCTAAGTATCTAAAGGGCTGTCACATCAAAGAGAGATTTACTGCCTCATCCCAAAAGTCAAAACAATGTGGAAGATGAAGAGCATCTTAGGACTTAGGATGGATAGAAGGAAAAAAACCTGCTAACAGTTGTTGCTTGACTTTTGTTCTCAGAGAGAGCCATGGCATCAGGAAGGTGATACCATGACTTGCAAGTGAATTGGATTTAAGTGAGAGAGGGCTATACAAAGTCTCCAGCCTCACTTTCTCCTCCAGAGCCATTTGGGTCCAATGGCAAGATATGAAACAATACAACTGGAGATGAGGCTGGATGCAGTGGAAGACTTTGGCCTTTTTAAGATAAAGTCTTTCCCAGGTCTCACTTTTACTGAGGCAATGCCTATTCAGTGATTAAGGCTAAATAAGAAATGAGACAAAGAATAGCCTCTTTTACCTAGTTAAAAAAAAATCATTCTAGGAGGAGAAGACCCTCAAGGTTTCTGGGAAAATCAGAAACAAATACTGAGCTACTCCAAAGTGCCATCTCAAGAATTGGCCATACAGTTCAACTAATACCCAAAAGGAATCCTTACCATATATAAAATACCTGAGAAGTGATCATCCAGCCTCTGTTTAAGTAATTCAAAGAAAAAAAATTTAAAAATAAAATAAAATAAAGGGGCAGGTAGGGGGTGCAGTGAATAGAGCACCAGCCCAGGAGTCACGAGCACCTGAGTTCAAATCTAGCTTCAGACACTTAACACAAAACTAGCTATGTGACCTTGGGCAAGTCACTTAACCCCAATTGCCCTGCATTTCCCCCCCTCCAAAAAGCAATAATAATAACAACAACAATTCCAAGGAAGATCAACTAACCACCTCCAGAAAAAGCCCATTTCACTTTTGGACAACTCTAACAGGAAGTTTTTCCTGCTATCAAGATTAAGTCTTTGTAATTTCCATACACTCCTCCTAATTCTTTGCTCTAGTGCCAAACACAAGTCTAAACTTTTTTTGATTTGGTAGCCTTTCAAATAATTGAAGATAGCACTCATGTCACTTCCCACCAAAAACTGTTTTTCTCTAGGTTAAATAACCTAAGTTCCTTCAACTGATATTCATGTCATTAATTCAAGGTCTTTCAATTTATTCATTTCAATTTATTGTTCTCCAGCTTATCAATGTCCTCACTAAAATGAGATGTACAGAACTGAACACAATTCTACAGATGAGATCTGATCAGAAAAGAATACAGGAGTTGGTGGTTTCTCCATCATTCAAAGTATTCAAATAAAATCTGGATCGCTGCTTGAAAATATTGTGGATATGATTCCTGTTCAGTATGTATTCAACTATACAGCCTCTGAGAATCCTTCCACCTCAGATTCTGTGATTCTACATGTCATATTTTTTGCCTTTCCTCTTGCAGATGTTCTCTGAAATCACATGATATTTCCCTCAGCATTCTATTTAAGAGGGAGAAAGAAGAAGGGAATTGAAGTTATATAAATCTTAACTTTATCTTCTATCTGTACATGATCTGCACAGTTCTGACTAGAAGATTATTGGGTAAGACATGACTTTAAACTTTACACTACCGTATTTTCTATATCAAGAAATAAAGAATATGGGGCAGCCAGGTGGCACAGTGAGTAACAGAACCGGCCCCGGAGTCAAGAGACCTGGGATTGATTCTGGCCTTAGATACTTAGCACCCACACAAAAGAACTGGCCATGTAACCTTGAGCAAGTTATTTAACCCTAATTGCTGAAAGAAAGAAAGAAAGAAAGAAAGAAAGAAAGAAAGAAAGAAAGAAAGAAAGAAAGAAAGAAAGAAAGAAAGAAAGAAAGAAAGAAAGGAAGGAAGGAAGGAAGGAAGGAAGGAAGGAAGGAAGGAAGAAAGAAAGAAAGAAAGAAAGAAAGAAAGAAAGAAAGAAAGAAAGAAAAAAAGAAACAGGGATGGAGGAAAGGAAAGGAAAAGGAAAAGGAAAAGGAAAAGGAAAAGGAAAAGGAAAAGGAAAAGAAAGGAAAGGAAAGGAAAGGAAAGGAAGAATAGTAGACAGAAAGATAGGATGTCTGTTCAGATCCAGAGGGCAAGATTAGGAACACTGTATTGAAGCTGCAGAAAAGTAAATTAGGTCTGTCAAAAAGAAAACTCTTTTAACAATCAGAGCTGTCCCTAAGCAAAAGTAACTATCTTGGGAGATGAGTTACTCTCTCCTACAGTTATCCAAGCAAATGTTGGATTAAGGCATCAAATGGGAGAGGGAACCCACTTTTTCTGCTTGGTCCTAGAATTCCCTAGGAACAAGGGTATCTTGGTCTCTAGGAAGAATGGAAGGATGGAAACTACAAAGAGGCAGACATAAGTTTGATGTAAGTTAAATATTTTGTGACAACTAGAATTCCAAATTGAAATAGACTGCTTTAAGCAGATAATGATCTCAAGAGAAATCTTCAAAGTCCTCTGCTATTCCTGTTTCTGAATGTCAAGATAGATTTGATCTTGGTGGTAATACATTAGTGGATAGGATCATAGATCTCAAAGTCTAAGGGAACTCAGAGGCTCTTTAATCCAAGCCATTCATTTTACAGATGAGGAAGTTGAGGCCTAAGAAGGTCAAGTGTCTTGCCCAAAGTCACATAAATAGTAAGAGGTGGGATTTCAACCACATTCCAGAACCAGAGTACTTTGTACTACACCATGCCAGAAAAAAAGGTCATATGCTTTCGTGCAAATTTAGAAGCTCTGAAATAATTTGTCTTAACTGTGATACTGGCATCTAAATGATGTCATTCTCAGGTTAAGCACCCTCAAGACAAGAGAACAGCCCCAAAGCAGTTGCCCTCAAATAAGCTATCTTTCTACAAGAAAAGACTATTCCAGAGTGAATGATTTCCAGGTGTTAAATTCTTTCTACTTACCTACATCAACTTAAATCAGTACACAGCAAACTTTTTAACCCAAGCTAAAGAATCTCCCTCACCTCCCAAATGTGAATATCATGATAACATATTTAAACAACTAGACAAGATTACAGAACAATACATTGAACATACTGAAATTTGAGTGTTAAATGTGCAGTTAATACTAAGAAAATTCAGAATTTACCTGTGAAGACTTATTTTAAACTAGTCTTCCATCACATGACACAAAAAAGCTATAAACTGGGCATTTGTATTTAAACTTAAATTGTATAATAAAATGAATTATATAAAAATGAACTAGGAATAAAATGACAGATTTATAACTAGAACAGACCTTTGAAGCCATGCAGGCCAGCTTCTTCATTTTCCATATAAGGAAAATGGAGCACTGAGATACAGAGTGACTCGTCTAAGGTGACAGAAAAATAAGTAGCAATCCCATGGTTTAAATTAGGGTCTTTCTGATCCCAAATACAATGTTCTTTCCAAACTCTCCAGGTTGAGAATAATAAATCCTTACAAATATTTAAGAATATGTACAAACTGTAAAAAGAAAAAAATACCCTAAAGTTAAAATTATGCCAAAAAAGTAAAAATAAATCATTTCAGAAAGAATTCAAAATAAAAGCATTTCCATTAGGGTTTTGAGATACAACAGATCAGTCTTTTCTTAACCTTGACTTCCTCATAGAACCTTCTTCTACCCACAATACCTGGTAGGGTTTTTTTTTTTCATATAAGACACAATAATGTTAAGAGAGCACTAGATTAGTTTCAAAATATAGCAATACAGTTATCCCTTCCACATCATGACTCTCCCCATCATGGTTTCAACACATTGTAGGTTGGCATAAGAAATTAAATAGGAATTTCTTGGGAGTTTTGCAAAACTGCATACAACACACAAAGGCTAGCGGATGACACAGAAAAAAAGTTTGCAAACTCAAAAATGTATATATGCATAGTATTCTATAATAACATATTTTATCTTTTAATACCATAATGATTCAGACTTCTCCAGTATGGAGGACCAAAAAATCCAACACAGATTTTCCAGATCGTGGAGGTACCACACCCCTAACCCTCACAATGTGGAAGGGATCATTATATGTATGCATGTGTATGTGCACATTCATATCTATATCTCTGTGTATGTGTATATGTATATACACATATATATAAATAAAATTGTACTTTATATTCTAAGAAGTGAAAGTGAACTTCATGGTGGTCACAAGGACAAGGGAAATTGGCCCAGACTAAACTTATATCATGGAATATTTTTCTGGGATATTTCAAATATAATCAAATTATAAATCTGCCACCCTGGTTTTGATAATCTAATTCCAATGTCATGTTGATCCTGAATTTAACAGTAAACTAGAGGGGCTGCTAGGTGGCTCAGTGAGTAAAGCGCCGGCCCAGAATCGGGAGGACCCAAGTTCTGTTCCAGCCTCAGACACTTAACACCCACACAAAAAAACTAGCCGAGTAACCTTGGGCAAGTTACTTAACCCCAACTGCCCTCCAAAAGGCAAAAAAAAAAAAATAGTAAACTAGTATTAGGGTTTTTTTTTTTTCTTATTAATAATACTAAACTAGGCACATGAATAGCTACTGTTAGGCACTTGGCAGCAGAGGGTTGGGGGTCCTCGAGGAGGAACAGATACATCAAATAAACAAATTTACTATTTGGACAAATATGAAGATGAGGAGTTCTAGTACCTCCACATCATGTTGCCCAAGGACACAGCCAAACTGGTCCCTAAGACCCACTTGTTGTTCGAATCTGAGTGGAGGAACCTTGGTAGCCAGAAAAGTATCAAATGAGTCCACTACATAATCTATGAACCAGAGCTTCACATCTGGCTGTCCTAATGTCCATTGTACAAAAAGCCTAAGAAATGAAAAAGCATGCCACTTCTGCTCCAAGCTGCACACAGCTATTCATAACTAACACCTTTCTGCTAATAGTGTTGCCTCCCTGTTTCTCACTTGGGATATTTAAGAGACGGTTAATACATATCTGGAAGTGCTGGTTAAGTCCTATTTCTTGAGCAAAGCTGCCACTACCACCACCCCACTAGGTGTTCTGATGTATGTAACTTCAGCTAAGCTTTGCCTCCAAAAGCCATGGCAAGTCCTGTATCAAGCTGAACACATTGAGTTACATGGACAAAGCACCAAGCGTGACTGAAAACTCATCACAGCTTAGTTGTGGAGCTTGTAGAATAGCTGCCATTCATTTGACTTTTTCCCCCCTGCTAGGCTATGTGTGAGGTAACTTAATAGATTTATATTTTCATTTGTTGGAAACTTTCCATTTTATTCAAGAAATATCTGTTCTGTTTAAATCCTTTGAATAATGAGGAAATTTTTGTAATTCAAAAGAAAATACTAAACTAGATAGATAGTATAATCTAAACACATTTGAAGATGGAAGGTCAAAAGAATTTTTAAGATTCTGACTTTAGTAAATTAATTCTGTTTACCATAATGTACTGTTGTTTCAAAAGGAAATAGTCCTCTTTTTCAAGACCTAAAAGTCACTCTATTTCTTTCATAATGATTCAGGGTTTGACCTGTATATATGGGTCAAATGTTTCTAAAATTGTATACAGACTGAAGTCTAAATTCAAAATAGATTTTCTTGCATCACCTTTCATGCTTTGCAGAGGTAGGGGGACTACAGGTGTGGAACACCGTAGATGTCAGACTTTTTTCAATGTACTGGTTGGTTTTGTTGAACCATTGTTTCTTACTTTTTTAATCTTTGTTAGGAAATAAGGCTGGTGAGAAGGAGGTGAAAGAGAGCTACACAGGAAAATGTTAGTGATGTAAGAACAAAAGACATTAATAAAATATATTTTTTTCAAAGAAAGAAAATGAATATATACATACACACATATGCATACACATATACATGTTCCTTCTAAAGGGAAACTTCCTGATTAATTAAAATTGTTTATGATCTCCCTGGCTAACAAACTTTGGAGTCATCTTTGATTCATCTGTCTCCTGCGTCCCTTTTTTCTATCACCAAATCCTAGCATTTATTCTTTTTAAATCCCTTTAGACTTTGTAGCTCTTATTTCATTTCCACTACCAATGCCTTAGTCCATAACATTATTATTTAAAGGCTGGAATGCTACATTGGTCACCTACTTCCAGTTTCCCCTACTTCTAATCTAATCTGATTCAGATCAATAAAAAAGAACTGGTTACTAAAGGAGCAATGACCAGAACTTTGGGAGGAAGTGTTAGAATACGAAGCTATCTTAGTATTTGTAATAGATAAGAAAGGAAATGCCAGATAGTCTGACATACATGTTAGAATTTGGAAAGGTTTATTTCTGAAGAGCTCAAGCAAAGTAAAATCTTACGGATTAAGTTTCTAAAATATTTAAATCATATTACAAGAGACACAAAACAAATGATCCCAATGACAAAGAACATGATGGTTATCTAAAAGAGACTCATGGCATACATCAACCAAATAAGATTTTTAAAACACAAGAACAGAAGACAGAAGCAAAGATAAATATATGAAGAATAGAAGAGTGTCATAGTGCTGTAAGAATTACAGTCAGAAAGACTGAAACAAATTATGAGCTCAGGCTTTCACTTAATACCCCCCAAAATTACTTTTTTTTAAAAAACAACATTGAAAGTCAGAGGAAAAGGAAATAAAATTGCAATTAGGACTGAATGGGAACGCAATGATGGACAACAAAGAGAAGACAGAATTATTTCATGTGTATCTTACTTCAGTTTTCTCTACTCTGAAGGAAAAGCTTCTACACGGAAACTAAGAAAAGTAAAACAAAAATGGTTAACATGAAACAAACTTGAGATAAGTGAAAATAAGGCAAGAGAGTGCCTATCTGCCCTCAACGAATTTAAGTAAGAAGGATGAAATGAACTACAAATCAGGAAAGTGAAAGAAATGGCAGATCCAATTGTCTGATCGCTGATTGTGGAGAACTAACAGAAGCCATTCAGGAATGGCGATGGTCAAGACTTTAAATGATCTGTAATGGGGGAGTGAGCCTAAGGCAAATTACTGGCAGCGTTCTGAGATGCTTTATACAGGTGATGGCTTATTGCTCGCTGGCTAAGTGGTCAAAGGATATGAACAAACATCTAAAAAGAACTGAGAAGAAGTGACAACCACATGAAAGACTGCTCCAAATCACCAAGAGGATAGTAAAAGGAATATTGGCTCTAAAGTCAGACAGCCTGGGTTCAAATCCTGCTTTGGACTCTTAGTATCTATATGACCTCAGACAATTCATTTACTCTCCCAGGTGCTCTGTTCTTCATATGTATAAAGTAAAAGGATTGGGCTGGATGGCCTCTGAGATCCCTACAAATCCTAGATCTACGATCCTAACAAAAGAAATGAAAATTGAAAGAGTCCTGCAGCAAACTGATAAGGATGGTAAAAGAAAGAGGCAATGATAGAGGGACTATTCCAAAACTGGCATGTAGACAGTTGGTGGAGCTATGAATTGGGCCAATCATTCTGGAAGGCAATTTAGAATCACGATAATGTGACTATAATGTCCATACTCTGTGACACAGAGATACCACTGTTAAGCATATATTTCAAGGATCTCAAAGACAGAAAGAGCTCATATACACCATAATATCCATAACAGCACTTTTTAAAGCAACAGAAAATTGGAAATTAAGTAGAATGTCATTGATTTGTGACTTGACTAAACAAATTCTTCTACCAGTTTGACCACTCTTTCAGTCTTCTTTGCTAGATCATCATGCACAATACAGCAACAAACTGTGAATTTCTGTCCTGGTCCCTCCTCTCTCTCTACTCAAGAATTTCATCAGCTCATAATAATTTGATTATTACCTATCCATTGTTGTCCTCTAACCACAGGTGTTCCTCAGGGTTCTATCCTGGGCTCTCCTATCTTCTTGCTCTATATTACTTCATTTGGTGATCTCAACAGCTCCCATGATTTGATTTGATTACTATCTCTATGCTGCCAATTCTCATATTGTAGCTATCCTTCCCCAAACTCTCTGTTGACCTCCAATCTTGCATCTCCAACTTTCTCTCAGGCAACTCATACTGACTGTCCAGGAGACAACAAAGTCAACAAGTTCAAAACCAAGGTTATTATTCTTCTCCCTTACCACTCCTTCCCTCCCTATTACTGTAGAAGGCAACACCATCCTTCTAGTCTTTCAGGCTTGCAACATACATGCCTTGTTTGACTCCTCACTATTTCTCACTCCCTATACCCAATCTGTGGGGCCAAGACCTGTTAATTTCACCTTTGAAAAATCTCTTGAATACGCCCCCTTCTCTCCTCTGACACTACTACCACTCTGGTGCAGGAGTCTCATCATCTTACATCTGGAGTACTGTATTAACCTGCCCGTGGCTCTGCCTGCCACAAGTCTCTCTCCACTCTAATTCATTCCATCCAAAGCAGGTCTGATCATGTCATCCTCCTAACTCAAAAAATTCAGTGACTCCCTGATTTGCCTGACTTCATTTAATTCCCAACTAAAACCCCATCTTCTACAGGAAACTTTCCCAATCACTCTTAATTCTAGTGTCTTCTCCATGTTATTTCCAATTAATCTGATATATAGCTTGCTTTGTATATGTTTATTTAGTTGTCTCCCCCAAGAAACTATGAGCTTTTTGGGAGCAGAGACTGTCTTTTTCCTCTTTTTGTATATCTAGCACTTGGCACAGTGTAGGTGCTTAATGAATGTTTATTGATTAAAGCATATTATAAATTCAACATGTTTGTTTTAAAGAAGTCCTGATTATCTTCCTCTGAACTTCCTTTTGTTCTCTACATATTTTTAAAATTCTTTATCTTCTTTTTTATATCTTTTTATAACTATAATTACTATTACTTTTTATTGCTATTACTGTTCCCCCTTAACCCACTGAAATTAAAAAATTAACTTAATTAAACTAATTAAAAACTCTCCCTTGTGACAAATAAGCATAATGAAGCAACATAAATCCACACATTGGCCATAATATTTTTATTGATATCTTTTAAAAGATCACCTTCTTTTTGGAATATGTTCTTTACCCCTTCCCTACCCAATAAACTTTCATTTATACCAAAAAATTAAAAAGAGAAGCAGTTCAAATGAAAAGCACAATAGTTGTTTCCTGACAGCATATGCACTATTCTATACCCATAATTGCACATCTCTGCAAAGAGATGATACATTTTTCAACACTTTATTGGTGCTAAACTTGTTTACTACAGTCACACAGAATTCTTTTGTTGTTGTTATTCTATTTACATTGTAGTCATTTGTATTTCTTTTGCTTCTGTTTACTTCCCTCTTTGTCAGTATATATAATTGTCTCAATACTGTGAAACTTTCATATTTTTTTCTTTTGCTGCAATACTTCATCAAAAGTATTCATGGATTACCTCCCATGTGCCAAACACTATTCTGGTGGCAAAAATAGAAAGACAAAAGTGAAAATTGTCCTTACCCTCAAGGAACTTAAAGTTTGATCAGAAGAGAAAACATGTACACGTGTGTGTGTATCCACAATATCATAAATTGTGGTTGTGGATGGAAGCGGGAGGTGCAGGCTTTTGATCAGGAAAGTCCTCATGTAAAAGGTGGTGCTTGTGCTGAGCCTTGAATTAAATGAAGGATTCTGAGGGAGGGAAGTACAGAGTGGTTGCATTTCAGGCATGGGGAATAGCTAATATAAAGTCAAGAGGCAGGAGATAGGAGATAAAGTGCTATTTATGAGGAAAATATCAAGAAGTCCAGCTTGACTATACTACAGTGTGTGAGGAGATAATGTGCAATAAGGTTAGAAAGTTAGATTTTTCATTTGATCCTGGAAGTAATAGGGAGATACTGAAGACTGAGTAGGGAAATGACATGGTCAGGTTTAGGCTTTAGAAAAGTCATTTTTTCAGCTCTATGAAGGAAGGGTTAGAGATGGGAAAGACTTGAGGCAGGGAGACTAATTGGAAGGTTATCAATACAGTAAATAGAACAGGTGTGAGGTGATGAGGACCTGAAATAGAAATAATGGCTATATGAATAAACAAATAGACAAAGATATGAGAAATATTATGGATGTAGAAATAATAAAAATTAGCAACTGATTGGATATGTGGGGTGACAGTGAAGACTCAAGGAGGATAGTGAAATTGTGAACCTGAGTAACAAGATTCTGTTGCCCTCAAAAGAAATAGAGAAATTCCAATGGGTAGATTATGCATAAAAGTTAATGAGTCAGTTCTGGGTATGTTCAGTTTATGAGATATCTCTGAAGCATCCATTGAATGATTAGAGCATAGATGGTGATATGGGACTGGAGTTCTGGAAAGACTGTGGCTGGAAATATAGATTGGAGAGTCAATAAACAAATATTTATTAAGTGCCTACTATGTGCCAGGCACTGTGCTAAACACCAGAGATACAAAGAGAGGCAAAAGACAGTTCCTGCCCTTAAGGAACTTATGATCTAATGCGGTAGACAATACGCAAAAAAAAAATTTACAAAGCAAGCTATATATAGGATAAATAGGAAATAAACGAGGGAAGGCACTAGATGGGATTTTAGTTGGGACTTAAAGGAAGATTGGCAAGTGAAGAGGCAGAATTGGAGAGGGAAAGCAAAATGCCTGAAGTCAAGAGATGGAGTATCTTTTTTTTTGTGGAACAGAAATAAGGTCATTATCACCTAATTAAGAGTACATGGTGGGGAATATGGTGTGAGAAGACTCAAAAGATAAGAGGTGGAAAATTTATGAAAGGTTTTGAATGCCAAAGAGAGCATTTTGTGTCTGATCCTGGGGGCAATAGGGAGTCACCGCAAGTTACTGAGTAGGGGATGGGTAAAAGGATCAAACACTTAGCACTTTAGGAAAATCACTTTGGAAAAGGCAAGCTTAAGAGATTCATGGTTTCATATACAAACCTCTTTTTTATATACAGAAATTGGTATTTGTTGAGTATAGAGTTATAAAAAATAATTGTATTCTAAATATATTCATAAAAAAATGTTTTTTTAAAATACAAATTATGGCTTGTATGCACTTGGAAATGATGTTCACTATAACCCAACATGTTAGTTAAGAAAAAATCATAGCAAACTAAATAAACTCAATGCTTATTTCTGACAAAGTAACTAATCTGGTATGTGAGAAGAATGGTATGGTTGCAAAGTAACCAAATTTCAGCAACACATATAATAAAGTCTCTTATGATATCCTTTCAGACAAGACAAAAAGCTGTGGCCTAGACAACAATACAGTTGACCAAGTTTAGAACTAACTGAACCACTTTACTCCAAAAGTGTTGATCAATGTCAACCTACATGGTAGCCTCTACTGGCAGAGAACAATTAAAATATACCTTTGGTACTGCTCTGTTAACAATTTAAAGTAGTAATTTGGATGAAGGCTTAGATGGAATGTTTATTAAATTTGCAGATGAAATTAAGCTGGAAAAAAAATGACATGTATAGTGACAGAATCAGGATCCAAAAAGATCTCTATAAGCAGGAATAGGACAAATCTATAGGATTACTTTACACAAAAATACATCTAAAATTCTGTACTTAGGTTTATAAAAATCACCTATACAACTAGTACAAAGCAAAAAGCTATGACCAAATAACAATCTGTAGGAAAAAAAGACCTAGGAGTTTTAGTGGATTACAAACTCAATAATGTGATTGGGGCAGACCAAAAAGAAGTTAATATGATCTTAGATTGTATTAATAATTGTTTGCTAAACTGAAATAGAGTAATAGAAATATAATGGCCATAATGAAGGCGGTGGGGGGGACCTGCTAAATCTTCCTGGGTCAGACTATATCTGAACCATTATAATCAATTCTGAGTACCGCATTTTAGAAAGGACATGGTTAAGATGAAAGGTGATTTATTAAGTTTGATTAATCTTTAAATCATACCATGTGAGTATTGTTTAAAGGACTTAAATATCTTTAACCTGGTGAAGAAGAAACTTAGGAAGGACATTATAGGTATTTTCAAATAGCTGAAGGGACAATATAAATAGAACTAGAAGGAAACTTAGAACTACCAAGTACAAACCATTCATTTTAAAGTGAAGAAAGTAAGGCATAGAGAAGTTAATGACTTGCTCCTGGTCAGCTATTTAAGTGGCTACAAGAGGATTTGAACCTAAATCTTCTTCATCCCAGGTTCATTGTTCATTACACTACACTATCTTCTTAGCCCCAGAAGGCAGAACTATGCTCAATGGATACAGAAAGTAGAGATGTAGATTTCAGCTCCTTACAAGAAAAAAAGCTTTCTAGCAATTAAGGCTGTCAGGGCTACTTCAAAGTGTACTGAATCTGGAAGTCTTGAGACAGAAGAGAGATGAGTAGTTGTGAGGAAATGTTTGTATATATAACTACTGTTCGGCCAAACTTATTCATAGAAAGGTCAATTTCAATAAGATTTGAAGCCATGAAAGCTTTCATCCTGTTATTCATTCTTACATTTTATGACACATTAGGACTGACAATTAAAGAAATTATTATTCTACAGGTAGGGAGTAGTAGATTATATGAATGACCTCTAAAGACCCTTCCAATTCACAACCTGTGATTCTGATTCTATGAACTAAGGACAAAAAAGTAAAATAATAATAATAATCAGTGAATTCATTGTTCAGAAGATGTAAAGTCTTTGACAAAGTAAATGCTCAACAAATTTTGTTGAATTGAACTGACCTGAAATGAAGAATAGGTTTTATGAGGGAAACTTCTACATAAGCAATATTAACAGAATAAAAATCACCAAATTTGCAGACTGGAAGGGGCTCCATGGACAGGCTAATCTGTAACTGAATAAGAATTCCTTCTCCAACATCACGAAGAAGTGGTCATGTAGCCTATACATGAAAACCTCCAGTAAGGAAGAACTTACTACCTCCAAAGGCAGCCGAATTCGGAATGGGTATCTTTCAGTTAAAGGTTTTGGTGGTTGTTGTTTTTTTAATTTTCTCTCAAAACAATACTAAATCTGTCTCTCAGTTCCACCTATAGCTCCTAGCTCTGCCTTCTGGTTCCAAACAAAACAAGTCTGGCCCTCCCTTCCACATGAGAGCCCTTTAAATATATGAAGTCTGCTATTATATGATCTAATTCTTCTCTTCTCTGAGCTCAACAATTACATTACTTCAACCAATCTTCATGACATGGTCCCTTGTCATCTCACCATATCTTTTGGATACACTCCCAAAAAGTCCATCTTTAGAATGTGTTGCCTAAATATAACAGTCTAACTATGGTCTAAACATGATAAAGAAAATCAGAATGCCTCATTCTGGAATCTGATTTTATTAAAATAATCAAAGGTTACGTCAGCTTTTTTCTGTCTGCCACATGATACTGAGTTTGTAGTTCACTAAAACCCCCATTTCCAGTTACTCATCCCCTATCCTTATTTGTGCAGCTGATTTGTTGAACCCAAGTGTGAGACTTTAAATTTACTTTTTAAAAATTGTGTCCCTCGGGGCAGTAGGTGGCGCAGTGAGTAACAGCGCTGGCCCCACAGTAGGGAGGACCCAGGATCGGTTCGAGCCTCAGATACTTAACACTGACACAAAAAAACTGGCCATGTAACCTTGGGCAAGTTACTTATTAACCCCAAATGCTTTGAAAAAAAAATTTTTTTAAATTGTGTCCCTCCTTTCTATCATAACATATCGAGCCCTGAACTTGAAATCAAGACAACTAGATTTAAATCCCCAATTGGAAACTTACTAGCCAAGGCTCATTTCCCCCTGAAATGTAGAAACACAGGATTATTGTGAGGAAAGTGTTTTCTCTGTAAGCCTTAGAGAGTTATTATCAATTTGATTTAGTACTGTTATTATTCATCTTCTTAAATTCAGTTTACCATTCTTAATATTTGAGATCTCCCCCCATATCCAGCACATTAATTATCCCTCCAAGAATCATGTCATCAGACAATTTAATAATCAAGCCATGTATGCCTTCATCCAAGTCATAGATGTAAATGTTTAAAAGCACAAAGACAAGGATAGGAAAGATCCCTGGACACTCCTACATAAGACCTCTCTCCAAAGTTGACACTAACCCAATTATGTCAACTTTGGGGGTTCAATTGTTCAAACGGTTCTAAATGCACTTAACTGTAGTATCATCTAGCCTAGCTCTTTCTATCTGGTCCATAAGGATACCAAAAAAGGCTTTGTCAGATGCTTTGTTAAAACAGCAAGAACAACAACAATAATAACTAATAATAACATTTATATAGTGCCTACTATGTACCAGGCACTATGCTAAGTGTTTTACCATATTATCTCATTTGATCCTTGTAACAACCCTGGGAGGTGAGTGCATATATACTCTCTCTACACCATTTCCCTGATTTACCAGACTATTAACACCATTAAAAAGGATATGAGGTTAGTCTGCCATGACCTGTTCTTGATAACACCATGCTGGCTCTCAATGAACCTTCCCTTTCTAGACATGTGCAAACCATCCCTTCTACAATATATTCTAGTACTTTGCCAGAAATCAAAGTCACAGAATGGCACACTAATTCCTTTTTTTTTTTAAAGTAGGACATTTGTCCTTCTCTAGTACTAGAGCACCTCTCCCATTTTCCATGATTTTTCAACTCAGCTACTCAAAAGCCTACAATTGCTTTCTAATACATTAAAGTACAATGTTTTTTTTTGAAGTTCTTTCATATACTACACCCACCTTACATAGCTGACCTTCCCCCTTCTCCCCATTTCTCCATCAATCAGTTGATTAACAAGCATTTAGTAGGCAACTACTATGTCTAGGGGATGTGCTAGGAACTAGAAAAACAAAAGATACAAATGAAAGTCTCTGCCATCAAGCAACTTGCTTCATATTGAGAGAGACCACAAAACATGAGATTCATTTTTGTGAAACTATATAATGAACTGTGAAGTCCCATACAAACATATAAGCACATGAAGGCAGCATGCTGTATGAAATGCTTGGGTTTAAGTCCTGCCTCTGACACAGAATCATATACTGTACCACCTGTGGGCAAGCACTTGACCTATTAGTGCTCCAGGCAATTCTCTAAAACTGTATTATAGAAGAACTGTCAATCTAAATTGGTCAAAGAAATTGCCCCATCAGGATTAATTTCCCCAAACCAATGAAGAAGGGAAGAGGGAAATCACAGGTCCAGACCCCTCCCCCCCCAAAAAAAGGTTTTTAAGTACTTAACATAGTGCTTTACACATAGTAAGCATTTCTCTACAAATCTATGTTGAACTGGATGGCATTTTACATACACTGTAAAGAACAAATGAATTATGTTTACCTTTAGAGCTGAAAGTCATCTTATGAACTTTGTTGTTCAAATAAATGCTTTCCAACCTTCTCATTTTACAAATGAGGAAACTGAAGTCTAGAGAGACAGAAGTGACTTGCCCAAGAGCGTACAAGCTGTACCTGGCAGAGACAAGATTTGTGCCTGGGTCCTACTATGTCAAATCCAGCACTCTTTTCACAATAACATCCTGTACCTGCCATTCCTTGGACTCTTACCTCTTACCGTGTTTCCCCGATAATAAGACCTATCCCGAAAATAAGCCCTCCCCTTACTGTGTAAGATTCCTCTAAAATAAGCCCTCCCCCGAAAATAAGCCCTATTGAGATTGCTACTGTAGTGAAGGTGCGCTACACGCTACATTATGGTACCCTCTGTATGCACCGTCCCCCTCCCCCCGTGAAACGCACGCCGTGCTCCAAGCTGCATCCAATCAGAGCTGTAGCAGTGACTGCGTCATCCTGTTCTTTATTGAATTCATTATTGAATAAAGGTACATTTTTTTGTTCACATTTACCTGTTTATTAAAATTGCTGTCAATGTTCATTAAAATAAGCCCTCCCCTGAAAATAAGCCCTCTGGTGTTTTTCTGTCCAAAAAAATTAATAAGACAGTGTCTTATTATCGGGGAAACATGGTAGTTTAGCTTGTGCTATGCAAACACTATATGCATTTAGCAATCTTTGATTGTGGTCACCTATTCTAATCTAATGGTAGGAATGCCTGTTATTCAGAACTGTCCTCAAGTTCTATCTCCTCTAAGAAAAATTACTTGACTATTCTCTTTATTAACTACTCACACTAATCTCACTTCTCTATTCCTACTAAACTGAGACTAGTATTTAATGATGTACACCTCATTCTTTATAGTTTCACAAGTTTTCATAATCTTTTCTCCCCAACTAGCCCGGAAATGCACCTAAGCGCAGAGAATGTGTTACATCACGAAATGTTTGTATCCTTCATAACAGTTACCAAAGTTCTAGGGCTGTTCTAGAAAGGACATTTAACAATCTAGAGATGTTTAAAAGTCTGACTATACATCAGACAAAAAAACTTGCAAATTCATATCCTCAATTTGTGAGAAAAAGGAGAAAATACAAGGTTTAGTAGTAGAAAGTGAGACTTAAAAAACTCATCCCTCCAATACATCTCAAGCACACATTTCCTTAGTTGCTTCCAAAGTATATAAATAATTTACATAACCTTGAATGAAAAGTATTTCTTCTTCAGGAGTATTTAATTAAAAAGAAATCTGTTCTCTTTTTAATAATAATTGCTATGTATTGATAACTAGCTTTTCCTCTTTAGGAGCGTGGTACCATGTTTCCCCGATAATAAGACACTGTCTTATTAAATTTTTTTGGAAAGAAAAACACCAGAGGGCTTATTTTCAGGGGAGGGCTTATGTTGTCCTGCCTCAGCTCTCCTCCGCGGCACTGCTCTCAATGGCGCCAGCAAGCAAATCACTGGGGAAGAACAGGATGACGCGCTCACTGCTGCAGCTCTGATTGGATGCAGCTCGGAGCGCGGCGTGAGTTTCACGGCCGGGGGGAGGATGGTGCATACAGAGGGTACCGTAATGTAGCGTGTAGAGCAGGGGATCACCTTCACTACAGTAGCAATCTCAATAGGGCTTATTTTCGGGGGAGGGCTTATTTTAGAGGAATCTTACACAGTAAGGGGAGGGCTTATTTTCGGGATAGGTCTTATTATTGGGGAAACACGGTAGTTCTTCATTTACATAACCCAATTCCAAAATGGCTTTTCATTACAGAAATTTAAATTTCTTGAGGTTCACCCTAAGCAGTTATATATAGCAGTTAGCTTATAAGACAGGTTCATGCAGCAACTACCCCCTCGAATGCCAGTTATAAAAATGTCTGATCCTACTTCACTCTTCACTGTTTACCCACCCTCCAAGGCATATGTCTTTACAAAGATTCTTCAATTAACCAGTGGATTGTATCCCAACATTTTGTAGGTCAGTTGTCTCAAATGTTGAATGATATTTTTCCACACAAAAAAAATATTATAAATATTTGGGTTCCCAAGTCATAAAAAAAAGCATAGTCTTAACCAGAAAGTACCTTAAAGTATATTATTTCAACTACAACAAATCACCACTGATTAAAATAGTTCTGGGGAGAGGGAAGGAGGAAAGGTAAGGAGAGAACCTTCCAAGTTCCTACTATGAATGCTCAGAATATTCCCCCCCTCTTCCATTCCACCAAGAGGAAAAGAGCTCAATGTGAGGGAAGGGAAAATAGGGCAAATATTTCTGGGTACTACTAATATGACTACATGTACATAACTGAGATAGCCAATCACTCCTCAGGTTCTCTGAATTGGGGAACATGAGGTTGGAAGAGCCTGCTTTTATAAGCTAAAAACATAGGCTCCACCCATTAACACATGCAAGTCACTTACAAGTCAAGTATTCTTAACTTACAGAGTGCCTGTATCATGCATTACATTTACTCATTTGAGTGCCTCCTATTTGTGAGGCTACACTAGATACTTTGTACAATACAGTGAATAAAATGTAGCCCCTGTCATCTTGGAATTTAGTATGGGAGGTGATAATAGCTGAATATAATAACCGATAATAATTGAATAAGTTAAATATCTACAAACATTTCAGTGCCTACTGTATGCTGAAGATTCTGGTAGGCCCTAATACAAAGTTTAGATAAGATAAACTCTCACCTCACTGTGAGTCTAGAAGGGAGATATGCTCTACACACAAATATCTGTAATACAAAAGACATCATAAGTGCAGGAGACACACAGAGTTACATGAGGACCAAGAAGAGAAAGGTCATTACCAACGCGGGGTGGGAGGATAGGCTTCATTTGGATTGTTCTATAAAGAATATATAGAATCCAACAGGCAAAGAAGGGGACAAAGAATAATCTAGGCATACAGAAAGCACAAGTATAGTCAAAGAGGTGGGAAAACACTACAATGCAAGGCAAAATGTGACAAAGATTTTCAAAAATACAAAGAAGGAAGAGGAAGATACAACTTCTGGCTAGAAGGGTCAGAGAATACTTTCAAGGAAGAAGCAGCATTTGAGCTGGGTTATAAAGGGTGGACAGAATTTCATAGGTCGGTATATAAGGTGTGGGAGAAGGAAGAGCTTTAGTTTCAAGATTTCAAGTGTCAGTGACAAGAAAAAAAATGATGGTGCCATTGACAGCAATAAGAAAGTCAGAAATGGGATCTATCTGGGGAGCAAACATGATGAATGTGTATTGGAATATGATGACTTTGTGGTGTGGACAGGACACCTAAGTAGAGCTATCTAGTAACCTGACAGAAATAAGGAACTGAAATTTTAGGAGTTAGCCAAATGTAATAATTCAAATTGGGCAACTAGGTGGATAGAGCACTGGGCCTGGAGTCAGAAAGACCTGAGTTCAAACTCAGCCCCACTTGCTAGCTATGTGGTCCTGAGCGAGTCACTTAACCCTGTCTGCCTCAGTTTCCTCATCTATAAAATGAGCTGGAGAGGGAAATGGCAAATCACTCCAATATTTCTGCAAAGAAGACACCAAATGGGGTCACAAAGAGTCAGACACAACTGAACAACAATTGTTAATATTATAGGAGTATATGAAATTGGCTCTTTTATCTTTCCTTTGGCAAATGGAACCTTAGGAGGCACCAGTATTCTTCTAGCAAGAGGAAGAAATACCATCAAATGGAAGATAAGAGGGAAGAAGGAGAATATGTATCATATATATATGTACATATATACATATATATATATATACCTATCATAAAATAATAGGTAAGAATCTCAAAGATCATTTGAAAAACCAAAACAATGTGGTGTCATAAAAGCTAAGAGAGGTCAGAGTTTCAAAAGAGAAAACATAGCCAAACAGTATTAAGTGCTAAAAGAAAAATCAATTTAATTAACATCTCTTAAGCATGTTTATGCAAGGCATTTGGTTAGCTACTGGGGACAAGAGACAAAAATACAAATTTCTACTCACAAGGAGCTTACATTTGGCCAGTTCCTTAAGGGCAAAGAATGCTTTCTTTTTTTTTTCCTTTGTATCCTTAACCCTTAGTACAATGTCTGGAACATAGTAAGTATAGTTAACAAAAAGACTGCTGATTGATTGAACTTATATTCAAAGAGTATGAAGAAAGAAAAATGCTTGGGATGGTTTGGATTGGATGATCCTAAGGATCATTCCAATTCTGACATTCACAGCTTCTCAGATTCTATATATCCTTCTTTTATAATTTGCACACACATACACACACACACACACACACACACATATACACATACCACTTTAGACAGATTTATTAATGAAGCTAATAGATATTTAAGGGTGAAATTAAACCAACTGAGTCCCTATGTAAATCTTTTGCTTTTGAGACATGTCACTCGTTTTTAAATGCTCTTGAAAATAAAGTTGGTAAGGGGGAGTGGGGGCGGGGCTAGATGGCACAGTGAATAGATCACCAGCCCTGGAGTTAGGAGGACCTGAGTTCAAATCCGGTCTCAGACAGTTGATCACACTTAGTAGCCCTGCGACCTTGGGCAAATCACTTAACCCTGATTGCCCTGCCTTCCCCCTCCAAAAATCAAAGAAAAAAATTAAATTTGGCTATGTAAATTGGAAGCCAGTTGCCTCAACAAAGTAGTTACTTTCAAATATTAAGTACATTAATTATGGTAATAGTTACTGTAGAAATATGTAAATAAGAGCTACCATCCAATAAGGTTTTAGTTGCTACAAGATAAATCTAATAAGAATTTTTCTCGGGGCGGCTAGGTGGCACAATGAATAGAGCACCGGCCCTGGAGTCAGGAGGACCTGGGTTCCCATCCGGCCTCAAACACTTAACACACACACACACACACACACACACACACACACACACACACACAAAAACTAGCCGTGTGACCTTGGGCAAGTCACTTAACCCCAATTGCCCTCCAAAAAGTAAAAAAAAATTTTCTCCTATTATATCATGTAAAATTTTACATAAATCCCAATTTAAAAATTATTGGACTACCTGAAAGCCATGACCAAAGTAAGAACCTAGAAAGCATCCTCCAGGAAGTTCTCAAAGAAAACTGCCCTGATGTTTTAGAATGAGAGGGCAAAATAGAGGTTGAAAGAATCCACCGATCTCCTCCTGAAAAAGATCCCAAAAAGAAAACTCCTAGGAATGTTATAGCCAGGTTCCAGAATTCCCAGATTAAGGAGAGAATATTACAAGCAGCCAGGAAGAAACAATTTGAATATTGTGGAAACACAATCAGGATAACCCAGGATCTGGCAGCTTCTACACTGAGGGATCAAAGGGCTTGGAATGTGATATTCCGGAGGTCAAGGGAGCTGGGATTAAAACCAAGAGTCACCTACCCAGCAAAACTGAGTATCATGTTTCAGGGGAAAACATGGTCATTCAGTGGAATAGAGGATTTTCAAGCGTTCTTGCTGAAAAAAACAGAGTTGAATAGAAAATTTGACATTCAGATACAAGAAGCAAGAGAAGCATGAGAAGGTAAACAGGGAAAAGAAATCATAAGGAACTTATCAAAGTTGAACTATTAACATTCCTACATGGAAAAAAAATAATTGTAACTTATGAAACTTTTCTCAGCAGTTGAAGGGATTAGAAATACATATATATATATATATATATATATATATATATATATATATATATATGAGGGTATGCGGGCATATGAATACATATGTGAATGTGTGTATATACATTTACAGGTATACATAGATAGAGGGCACGGGACCAATTTAACAGGAAGGGATGATACTTAAAAGGTGAAATTAAGAGGTGAGAGGAATATAATGGGAGGAGATGGGGAGAGACAGATTGGGGCAAACTATCTCATACAGAAGAGGCAAGTGAAAATGCTTACAATGGAGGGGAAGAATAGGAAGGCAAAAGGGAATGAGTCAACCTTATTTCTATTGAATCTGGCTTGAGGAGGGAGGGAAATACACGCTAAATAGGGGATCTCAACCTCCAGGAGAATGGGGGGGAAGGGGATGAGAGGGGGGATGATGGAAGGGAGGGCAGGCTGGGGGGGAGGGAAGTTGGAAGCACCCACTTTTGAAAAGGGACAGGATCAAAGTAGAGAATAGAACAAGTGAGAGGTGGGATAGGAGGGAGGGAAATATAGTCATTCTTTTACAATATATCTACTATGTTATTGTTTTGCATTAGCCGCACATGTACAACCTATATTGAACTGCTTGTCTCCCCAGTGGGGGTGGGTGGCAGGGGGGGAAGGAAATGAATCTGGAATTGAAAGTTTTAAAATCAAATATTCAAATATATATATATATATATATATATATATATGTGTGTGTGTGTGTGTGTGTGTGTGTATACTATTATTAATACCATCTTACATGTAATTAAGAAATAAGATATACAGGCACTGAGGCATAGAGATCCACTGGAAAAGTCGAAACAGGTATGGGAGAAAATATGGGAGAGAGCAGATTGGAGGGGGGGATATCCTGTGGGACTGCTGTTTTGGGGGGATGGGTGGGGGGAAAACAGGGAGAAAATTTGTAACTCAAAATCTGGTGGAAACGAATGATGTAAATCAGAAGTCAATAAAGCATTTAAAAAAAGAATATTTACTATGCAACTTCTTCAGAAACAGTTGTTTGGTACTCTTTCCACTTATGCAAATTACAATAATACCCAATGTCTACCCACCCCCACTTAAAAAGATCAACTTCATGAGGTATTCACCATCTGGTGGCCAAAACCTTTTAACGATGAGTCCCTCCATACTTTGTTAGACTAGTCCCTAAAATTCAGCTACATAGTTGGTCACCAGATCTGAATTCCAAGTTTTACAGTTTTATAGGACCTGCTAGAACTTTCCCTCTGTGCTCCTTAGAGTAAACTTCATGCCACAATGAGCAAGATTAGAACTCTATGCAATATCAAATAGAAATGTTAGAATACAGTAATTCTCATTAAAGAAAAATGTTATTAGGCTTTCAGAATACGGTCTCAAAAAAGAAAATAATCTATCCCACCCTTCATAATTGCTTTTAATGTAATTTCCTAAAATAATCCTCAAATTTTCATTTTAATACTGTGAAAAACTCTTCATTTTTAATGGTATACAAAGAATACTGTCTACCTTTGCCTCGGGTATAATACCTTCATGCCAAAGTAACCTTCCTGACAAAAGGTACAGTATCTAAAGATGAATGCTAAAAGAGACTTGAATTTTAAAGTCTAATTATAAACATCATAATTAAAATATTTTAGATTTAAAATAGGATATGAAATTGTTTTTTTTAATTAAGAAATTCTAGTCAATAATTATAACTTTTTCATTTAAGACTTTTAACAACTTCTATATGCAAGATGCTGAGAGGACAAGAGAGGGAGTAATTCAAAGAATAAGGTAGTCTTTGCCATCAAGGAACTTAAGTCTAATACGGGAGATAAGATGAGAATATACATTAATAATACATAAAACATCACAGGTGCTATAAGAGGAATTCAGAATAATGTAAAGGTTCACTGAAGGGAATTAGAGGTTTGTGTTTTTTTTTTAAGAGATGGAACATAGATTTATGGGGGGAAAGTGTTCCTGATCTAGAGGTTCCTAAAAAGGATCGGTAGGATTTATAACAGGCAGAAGAGGGGAAGGCAAAGGGAAGACAGGCTAATCAGGTATTTCTGAATAGAGGCAAAAAAAAAATTACAGAGACAGAAAAGCCCAGATGTTCAGAATATGGCACGTATTTCAGCTTGACTATAATATAAGATGTATAAAAGGAGATAGTGGGGTATAAAGCTAGGAAGGCAGAGTACTACCAGAGAGTAAATACATCTAACACCAAGTCAAGAAATTAGGATTTTACTTAGAAAAGCAATAGAGAGGGGCGGCCAGGTAGCACAGCGAGTAAGAGTCTCCAGTGTCAGACTGACCTGGAGATCGAATCCCGGGCTCAGACACTTAGCACCCACCCAGAAACACCTGGCCGTGTAACCTTGAGCAAGTTACTTAACCCCGATTGCTTAAAAAAAAAAAAAAAAAAGAAAAGCAATAGAGAGCTAATGGAGTTTTCAATGGCAGGGGAGGGGGGAAAGGAGGAGATGGAGAAGGCAACTTATCAGAGCCATAAGAAAATAAATCTGTAGCAGAGGGTAAAATGATAAAAAGAGGGAAGTGGAGACCAGTTGGAAGACTACTTCACAGTTAATGAGATCCTAAATTTAGGTGGAACCAGTGGAAATAGAAAAGAAGGATAGGAGAGGTGTTTTGGTGGTAGTAGCAACCAAATTGAGCAGTTTATTGGATGTAAGGCAAGGGAGAAGGAGAAAGTGAGGAAACATTTTATAGATTACAAGAACATTGATTGCATAGGCAGTAATTTGTTCATCTTTGCATTTTCCTCAACAACCAATAGTGCTTTCTAGCTAATAATCACTTGACTCTTTTAATATGTGTGTTCATATATGTATACACACATTGCTAGGAATTGTTATTATTCAGCATTTTGCTATGTTCTGTTCTGTTTAAATCCTTTGAATAATGAGGAAATTTTTATAATTCAAAAGAAAATACTAAACTAGAGAGATGGCATAATCTAAACACATTTGAAGATGGAAAGCCAAAAGAATTAATTTTTAAGATTCTGCTATGGTATTTTGGAATGGGTGTGTGTGTGGAGGGGGATGGGGGATGTGTTGTAGAGTGCTGACCTTGGAGTCAAGAAGACCTGGTTTTAAATCTGAATCTTAACACTGACCAGCCAACCATATGATCCTGGACATGTCACTTAACCTCAGTGTTCTAGGCATTGAAGACTAGAACTTAAAGACCAGGTGCTAAACTGCAATAAAAGAAATATGCAGGGAGTTCCCTACATGGATGAGATAAATCACAGGTCTAGATTTATTTTAAGTAATTTTTATGCCTTAATAATAACTATATTAGTTCCTTGAAAATCCCCAAACATCTGTTCTATTTTATAGATAAGTCCAGAAGAAAATTGACTAGAAAGTTGGTACAGGTCTAGCTCATTGCTTTTCTTTCCCCTATAGTGTTAGAAGTAGATCATAGCATTGATGATTCATATCTTCAAAGCCTAGGAGAGACTGAAAGAAACAGAAATAAGGAAGAAGGATGATGATATGTGCCTGGGTAGATAATAAAAACTGACTAGTTATTTCCCACTCCTTCCAACCTAGTCAGAGGCAAACAGTGGCTTATTTGTTTACAATCTAGCAAAGACAAATCATAGGCTAAAGAGTTGTTATTTCAAAAGAAAATAGTGGGGAAAGGTCTTAAGAAAAGTGATTAGTGGGGTGGCTAGGTGGCGCAGTAAGTAAAGTGCTGGCGCCCAAGTCAGGAGGACCCAAGGTTGGAACTGACCAGAGTTTGGTTCTGACCTCAGATACTTAACACCCACACAAAAAAACTAGCTGTGTAACCCTGGGCAAGTCACTTAACCCCAATGGCCTCCAAAAAAAAGCAAAAAAAAATTCAGTCTGGGGCAGCGAGGTGGTGCAGTGAGTAAGAGCGCTGGCCCTGGAGTCAGGAGGACCCGGGATTCGTTCCAGCCTCAGATACTTAACACCCACACAAAAAAAACTGGCTGTGTAACCTTGGGCAAGTTACTTAACCCCAATTGCTTTAAAAAAAAAGGGGGGGGGGGGTGATTAGGTGCCATGCAAGGAACCTAACCCTAATGGTAGTAGCTTGAATGGACTGAGATATTTTAAGCATACATATAGCAACAAACATGAGGTTAAATTCCTTCTAGTTGCATTATGAAGAAATAAGTTTCCATCTTAAAAGCTATGAAATTTTGGTTAAGAGATGTTGCATTGCTAATAGTTATTATTTAGCTATATTCAAACTTTTTGATTTCTGTTTACAGAAGATGCAATTTTATAGGGATAGATTTGGAAAGTCTAAGTGTAGGAGACTCTTACATTGTCCTGAATCAGTCAAACAGAACTGTCCAAGGTAATCTTTATTCTCTCTTAGAGCCACTCCAAAACAAAAAAAGGGAAATAAGAATAGTCTAGCCTTCATCTCTTCAAACTCCTGAAATTCTGCAGCGTCACAGAATCAGAAGGAAAATAGGTATCATATCCCTTCTTCTCCAGTGAAAGGGAGGTTTGTTTCTATTTCTACTGACGACTCATCCCCATTTAAAAAAAAATTAATAATCTACTGCTTATTTCCTAGGAGAATTGAAACTTTAACCCATTCAGTGGCAACAAAACTAAAAAGGAAGGACTAAGCCAAATCTGTGAGATCTAACAAAGTAGAACTTCAGATATTACAGAGAAACATCCTATGACACTCTAGTCTTTTTTGTTGTTGTTCAGTTGTTCAGTCACGTCCAACTCTTTGTGACTCCATGGACCACAATGTCCATGGGGTTTTCTTGACAAAGATACTGGAGTGGTTTGCCATTTCCTTATCTACTGGGTTAAGGCAAACAGAGGTCAAATGACTTGCTCAGGGTCACACAGCTATGCAAGTGTCTGAGGTCAAATGACTTGCTCAGGGTCACACAGCTATGCAAGTGTCTGAGGTCAAATCTGAACTCAAATCTTCCTGACTCCAGGCCTAGCTCTCTATTCAGTAATCCACCTATTTGCCACCTGTTCTCCAGTCCATAATAGCTTAAAAATGTTTTAATGCCAGTTACAGGATCATAGATGTAGATCTAGGAAGGCCCTCAAATGCCAATTAGTCCAACCCCATAATGTTATAGATGAGGAAACTGAGGACCAGGGAAATTCAGGTCACACCTGTGACAAATGTCACAGGTCCAATTTTAGCTTCTATTCTCTCACTTCAAAGCTAGTGAGTGCTCTTCCCACTGTGCCGTGATGCCTGTCAGTCTTCCAGACCCGATCCGATTTAGTCACTATCACTGATCATTTGTGTTAACAATGTTTCAGAAGAATTACAGGTGTGAAAAAAGGCAAGAAATATAAAACAAATAGAGTTGTAAGCTTTAATTACATAAATAATAGAGCACAAGTTTGGTAACTAGTGAGTATTCTAGTAGCCATATTCTATAAATGAATCACAGAATAGAAGAATTTTAGAATTTGAAGGGAACTCAGCAGTCATCTAGCCCAACCCATACCCCCAAATCAATTCTCACTGAAATATGGTATACCTGACAAATCATAATCCCATTTTTGCTTATAATCCAGTACTTTTATGTACAGATAGCTCTGTTTGTTAGTTTTTCCTTATATCAAATCTAAATATACCTCAGAACTGTAGGCCAGTTCAGTCCTACAAGGCCAAATGTTACAATTAGCATGGCAAGCAGGGCAGAATTAGGAAAATCACTAGACTGAAGTTCTTGTTCAGACTTTGCCACAAGTCAGCTATGAAATCTTACACAAGTCTCTTTACTTCTCTGAGCATCGGTTTCACTGTTTATAAAATTAATAAGCTCCTGGACTACATGGCTTCAAAGGACTCTAAACATCTCAAGGCTAATAGTCTATGATTCTAAATGATGACTCCATTTTAAGAAACTAAGCTTCAGAATTACCTCTATGTAACCAAGAATATTAGGTAACATCATTATTTTGTAAAGCAACATAACTAGAAATTGAAATTATTTATTAACATCAAAAGTACACAAAAATATGAATTGCCAAGTCAATGCCTAGAGAAGAGTGAAAACAACATTAATTACCTAATCATTACTTCATGTCATTTGTCCATTTTAAGTGATTACATTACCTTAGCAATACACTATGCAACAATACCAGATAACATTTTAACAGAGAATAATATGTGCTGATATGGTGTACTATGATAGACTCCTGGCTAAAATATTTGACTAAGGTGTTTTCTTTCCTGGGTTACACACTTTAGAAACAGATGATCTTTAAGGTACCTCCCTGCTCCCTCTAAAATTCTATGATTCCAATCTAATCCAAGAAGCATTTATTCTATTCCTATATAGTTTTATTTTGTCCTATTGAATATCTGACAGAAGGAAAGAGAAGAGTAGGAACAAACCATTCAAGCCATTTAAAAATAGTTCATAACTCAAAAGATTTTGAAATGATTAAAATATTTTGGTGTGTATGTTTTTATAAGATCCATAAATTTGAGGTTGGCTAATGTAAAAATGCAACAACTAGCAAGTACATATACATAAGACAGTAAAGCCATCACAGTGAAGGGCTTTTTAAAAGTCTAGCTACTTTAACTTAAAGATCCCATTTCAAGGCAAAGTATTTACCTTAATGTTATAGTCACTCTTCCATTAAATAGGGTACAAGACAATTTATCCTTAAAGATAATTACTTTATCATATACCTATGTTTACCTGAAAGTATATAGTTCACAACTATAACAAAGTATGTTAAGAATTCAAAAAAATATATACTTAGCTTGAGTTATTTTCCTAGTTTAATGGCAAAATATTTGCTTTGGAAACTTAATGCTACCAAGACCTTCTACTCATTATATGCATATATTCTCATGTGTGGCAGTCCTTTGGAGTATTGAAAATATGGATATAAAATTTTTGTTTTCAGTGTCAACTGATTAGGTTTTTTTAACTCTAATTTTCATAGGTTTTTTTGTTTGGGGGAGCTTTTTTAGGTAATACGGGATGGAGGTAAAGGGAAGGAAAGGACATGGGCTTTTTGATAAAATTACCCCCAAACAGCTAAAACTCTTAAGGAAAAAAAGTCATAAACTATCCAACTATCTCACATATTATATTACACAGATAGTATATGTCACAGAAGCCTAAGATATACTTTTAATACATAAAAGGTACATACACATATACACACAAAGAGGGAGAAACAGATATGTTAAATCCACCACTGACCATCTAATTTTCTTCATTCTTCTACATAAAATCCCACCCTGACCCCCACTCCCACCCTCCACGCTCTACATTCTCACTGAGTTTGCTAACTAATCATACAATAGCAATAGGAAGTATCAAGCATTCCGGCCAATAACAGAAACATATTGATTACAGAGCCTCAGCAACAGGAGTCTTGCCTAATCCTCAATATTGTGGGAAACAATGGCAAGAAACTCCAAACAGCTATATTACCTGCTCTACATTCTCTTCAATTACTCTATTGTTTCCCTGATAGACAACCTCCACCCTACTCAACAAACATGCACATGTATATACAAACACTTGCACAAATATGCACGCACACACATATACATATACACATATACATACACATGCACACCCACCCGCTTTACTCTTCTATTTAAAACCACATCATAGGAGTTATTTTCTATACGAGGCTTTCCATTTGAGCACCTTTGCTCAAAGATGGAATTTGATAAATCAGAATTTTTATTTATCACAATTTAAATCACACACTATTATTGTGAGGATTAAATGAGACAACAGGCTCCAAAGACATATTTATAAATGTACAGAATTCTGTTTTTAAAGTACCTTAAATCCAAGCAATCAAATCAAAGCTTTCAATCCTATTCCACAACAGCTTCACTATTCTTAAGGTCAGTTTAGTCATAGCATTCAACTAATCCAAAAGCAAAAAAAGTAACCCTTTCATACAAAGCTTCTCCTAGCAACCAAAAAAGGCCTAACCTGGTCCCGTAGAGAACTACAACCTCCCCTGCTTGGAAAGAGAAAAATAAATAAATAAAACCATTGAATGTGCCATCAAAACATGTACTAGAAATAATCTATAGGGAAAATGTAACAAATAACAAAAATATCCTTATAATTGCTACTAGTGCAATCAATTCTACTTCAGAAAATAGTTTTTAACTTCTATTCATAATAACAAAAGTCTGGTTTTAAAAGCCAGAGTGAGTAAATTAGATGCACTTTTATAAAAATGGGGGGGGGATCTACTAAAAAAATCATTAAAGATCATTATTGAGGTCTCCTATGACTTAGTATCTCACAGAACATTTAAAATCAGAAAATTTTAGGTTTTTTTAAATGAGTTCAAGCTGATTTCTCTCATAATTTGCTTATGACCAAGAGATAACTAAGACTCAGTTTGCTATACTTAAATAATCAGTATCTTCAAGGATAACAATATATTCCAAAAAAGAACTTACTTTCTTCAATGATTAGGAAAGATTCTGGATGTGCATTGTTTTTTTTTTCCTAGATAATTATTCAATTTATTTCTATCACAAGAGAAATATTGCAACTCTCTCTTAAAATTGCATGTAACTCCCTCAAGGAAGGATATATAACACTGAAAACATAGGGGGCCACAATGGCAATCTACTAGGAGCCCATGGGCCTTATTGCATCATTTATATAACTGGTAACATAACGACAGCCACTTGATTCCTTCACTATTATTTCACTGGTATAAAAGTACAAAAAAAAAAATGGAATGTGGTCAAGTGTAGCAATGGTGTGGGGTTGCCACAATTATAAGCATGTTCTATCAACTGCATGTGTTTATTGGTGTCACCAAGCCACAACATACTATTAGGAGAGCAAAGAAGAGTTGGCCAAGAGGAAATTGCTCTCATTATTAGTTGTATGGACAACCACCTCGACTTCTTAGACTGGGGACCTTCCATAAACGGCCTGGGAGGAAGGAAACCATGTGGTTGCAAACAATGTTATGAACTGGTGAGTCAGAACTAGTTCGGAACTCACTGCCACCAGGATCAAATCTGAATCCATGACAGGAGGCTGTATGACTAACTTATCACTAAAATCTAACATTTTAAGTCCTTCAAGAGCCATTAAAACATATCACATTACCCATTCTCTATCAGTACAAGCTTTGAAGCAAATCTCAATTTTTAATCTTTGTAGTAATTATCATTATTTTAAAATCTATTTTCCACTTGACTTATAAGCATTATTATAAGGTTCACAAGAAAACATTTCAGTCATCACAGAATGTCAATCAGAGACCATCTAGTCCATACCTGGCTGAACAAGGATATTCTTCTACAATCTACCCTACAAGTAGTCTTCCAGTCTCATTCTAATTTCATTTTTCTAGTATATTATACAGAAGAAATTAAATTTTTAAAATTTCAAAGGAAAGTTTAGCTACCTCTTTTAAGAAAGTATGCTAAGGAAAATCAATCACACTTGCATGTACGTTACAATAAAAGAGAAGACTATAACTAAAATATTTACTGTATGTCTTTCCATTTAAAAGTTATCAAACTTTGGAATAGTCACCAATCTTTTCTATGTGATTAATTTTAGGGATTTTTTAAATGCTAACAATATTTCACAATGAACATATCTATTTACAAGCACTTTTAAAAGATCTACTGTCATATTCTCCTAGGACTTTCTAAAAGAGAAGATGTCTATTGAGAAGTAATTTTAGTGACAGGAGGCAGTGTGGCATAATAAAAATCATCTTGGCATACTCAAGAGGCCTGATTCCTAGCACTGGCTCTATGACTAGGTAGTCTTATTAGGTAGGCAAATAGACTTACCTCTATGAACTTCAGTTTCCTCATCTGCAGAAAGAGAAGGTTGGGCTAGTTCTCTAAAGTCCTTTCCAGGTCTAAAATTGCCAGTAATGCCTGTACCATCCTTCTTTGCCATATGCTAAAATCCTAATACCCATTAAACCCCAGCTCAAATCTCACTTCCTCCCTAAAGCCTTTGCTGTCCATCCCTATCTGAGATGATCTTTCCCACCACTGAACCTAATATAGCGCTTTCTTTACTTATATACTATAACTATTAGCAGATGTTTATTGTATCTTTTCAAATACATATTATGGCTTCTCATATATTTTATAAGTTTCAGGAAACAAGGACAATTTCTTACTTAATCTTTGTTTCACCTCTACCACTTAGCATAGTGCTTTACATAGAGCAGGTGCTTAATACATCTTTGTTGAATAAATGAAACAATAATAATAGCCAACATTTATATAACACTTTAAACTTTGCAAAGCACTTGATTTGTTACCTTGCTTGAGCTTAACCACAAAGTAGACAGAGGTTTATAAACACTGTTCTACAGATGAGAAAATAGAGGCTCAGAGGTTAAATGATTTGTCAGTGATCATATAGCTAGTTAAGTATCAGAGACATAATTTGAAATCAGGTCTGCTTGACTCCAGGTCCAGCATTCTACTTACTACTATACACTGTAGGGTTTCTACTTGATAACAGCATTATAGTTTCTTCTCTATTTGAGTACATATTCTGTATGGTTTTGGTGAAAAAGCTGTGGCTTGATTTAATATTTTTGGTATCCTATTAAAAATAAAAGAATATTCATAACTAATGATTACCTAAGACAATTTTCCCAGCTCCTAATCATAATACTGCCATTATAAGATTTCAAGTAATATTTGAATTAGAATGATGAAATTAAAGGCCAAGTGATCTTCAACATGTTCAGTTTAGCTATAGTTATTAATTTCAGATGTCAGCATAGACATTTTATTTAGTGGTAATAGCAAATAGTGTGTTTAAGAGAGGGCAACATCTGCTAAACTAATAGAGTGATAGGAATTTTAACAGATTGGTTTTATTTCTAAACTTTGTATCAAATCTTAATTTACTTACATGTGTGTATACACAAAAACATACACCTACAGACACATATCACTTCTGTCATTCTACTACTATTAATCCTTGATCTACCTTATACATTTTCTAAGAATAAACTAAAGCCTTTCTTACAGATTTTTATAGCTAACTCATAAACTGAAAAATCACCAAAAAAAAAAGATTATATAAAAATCGAGACAAATGCACTCATTTGGAATTACCATGACAATCCAAAGAATTAAATTATGTTAGAAAATTCCTAGCATGATCTCATACTTCAACAAATATTCCTTCTCTTTCCTTTTAAACAGATAGACCAATGTAAGATATGTCTTTTTTCTTTATTGTTCTTACATAAAGCTCATTTGACCAAGAGGTTAAGTCATTTCCTGCCTGAACATATCTCAAGTTTGGAGTGGAGGGGGTCATTTTTCTAGTAACACACTTTGTTGTCTTGACTAAGCATGTTTATTCTTACATTACTTTATTTATTCATATTAACATTTATAACTGAATGTGGCATCCTCTATCAAACATGAAGACCTACACTGAACTCCTAAGTGACAGAAAAACTACCACTACGAATCGTTCATTCTTTTGATGTTTTAAATGAAAATATTTTAAAGTTATGCTTTTTAAATAACTATAGTTATTTTCTTACAAAATTCTCACTAGAATGTAGGAACTTAAAATTGCATGGTGCTTTTGTGGAAGAGCTACAGTACACTGACAAGTGTCATTACTCTTACATGTTACGTGTGTATGCATCGGAACACCTGAATAGAGTTCTCTTGCAACAAAAACTTTTTAAATGTATGTGTTCCTTTCATCTCATAAAATATATATTACATATGTATAAATGAAGAAAAGTTCTGATATTCTTAACTAGTATTTTACAGTGTCCTAAAGTTACCAAATCAACATTCGTTAAGCTCAATTGGACCTTAAAACTTTTTCACACAAATTTGAAAGCATTTAGCTTCATCACAATTACTTTAAGGATATGAATATCATCCTCCTATCTTATTTACTTCCTATTAAAATGAACACCTTTTTAACTGGAGTTTCTCATAATTAAACAATATTAAGCCTAATATATAAGATTTTCAAACACAGGAGATACTGATTATGAAACTGAATTTTGCACCAATTAACAAACAATAATTATGGATGAAATGAAAATGTTTTTAAAGTTGAAAAGGAAAAGCTTAGTATACAAAAGTACTATTTTTAAAACTTGTCTTTTATACTGTGTTTGTAGAATTTCTTTGAAAGCTACCATTTTTCCTCAGAAGAGGTGTATGTAGCACCCCAAAACTATTCATGGTAACTTTCCTGGGCTATTTCCTCTTACTTTTCTATAGTACAGAGAAGAAAGTTAAATGTATTTTAAAATAAATCTATTTAAAATAAATTCTAAACTAGCATAACTTTACCTTAGATTGCAAACATCATTGTGAACTACTACTTTGCCTTAACTAAAAACTGTTTAAAAGTGGAAAATGTGGAAGTATGATAGAATTCATCATGCTCTCATTCTGTGTCAGAAGAGGAAAAAAATACTTTAAATACTGTGAAGATATAGCTAATTGTATACATAAAGTACACCACAAAACCTCAATAGACTGCTGAATCCTATGATTAGAATAATCACCTGTTAGAAACCTAATTCAAATAGGTTATCTCCACCACCACCTCTTTCAGTAGGTCACCTAAAAGGGAACTGCCGAAACATTAACTGTTTCTTAATAAAACAAAATTATTTCCTGATATTTGTCTTATCAAGTTCTCCAATTCCTTTTCTAAAATGTTTTCTGCAGAGTGCCAGTTTTTAATGATTTTCAGGAAAACTTTTAGTGAACAAGCTGCAACATTCAGAATCTTTTCCTTATTACCACCTAGAGATGCAAAGGAGAGTTCTTCTATATGCCCCCAGCATCTAGCTTTCAGCCTTTTTATTATCATTGTCAATGAATGGGCCCCAGTCAAATTAAAGCTGCCATTTTAGGTTAAAGACTGGAGAGCCTCTGTTGTGCAACAGCAAGACAAAAACACTCCAAGCGACAGATGCACTCTTGTGATTGGGGGTTGGGAGGGAATTATGGATTTCAACTTTATAAAAATCACTGAGTTATTTTAATAAGAATTATATATGTAAATATGTATATATACATACTTACACATTACTGCAAACTAACGGGAATTATAACTGGGATAAATCAGCTACTCATGCTGCTAAGACCATAGTCATTAAGATTTTTTTTGTCGTGTCCTTAGAATAGATCTGTGAGGAAATGAACAGAAAGATTTTTTTCAACTGGATTGTTATGTATAATGTGTGTTTCCCCACTTACTGAGACAGAAAACAGGGGGGCGAGGGAAACATGCCTTTTGGGAAGGTAATGCCCACTACAAACATTGTTTAAAATATGATTTTCTGAAAGTAAGATAAGAGCATCTACATCTCCATTTAAAAAAAACCTAATAAGAATGTTTGGTGTGATCCAGAAATCAAGCAAAGTGATGAATAATTTTAACGAACCATTAAAAATGTCCTTGTTAAATAATATTAAAAAGAAAACTAAAAAGTATACTTAGTCTGTGGAGAGTTGGATAGTGTACCTAATTCTAGTAATTCAAAAGGAAACTCCCCATGTGGATTGCTACTTTTCTTTTGTCCATTGTCTGTTCAGGGGGAAAAAAAAAACAACTACTTTAAACCGAGGCGTGAACAGTCTCTAAAAGTGACCTCTGGGAAAAAAAACGTCCGATCTATATGGCATGTGCACTATAAATACCGCTTTCCTATTAGGGAGCACTCACAAAGGCAACAGAGCAATTAGTTTTGGGGGGTATATTCCCACAGTGAGGGTGTCCTCCTCTTATGTAATGCTATCAGGATAAATGAATGCAATGTAATGATGGCTGCTCGTTGCCTGCAGCTCCTTCTCCCGGAGACTAACCAACAATCCCCCCCACACACAGATACACCACCACCACACACATGTACACACACAGTGTCCGCTTCTCACTTCCACCCGCCCCGCATTTAGCAGCTTTCACTGCCTCCACCGCACCACCACAAAAATCCACCCCATTCATCCGGTTCTCCCAGTGGGGCAAACACACACGCACACCGAACCTCCGGTAAAGCCCAGCTCCCTGTGTGAATCAAACAAACAACACCATCCCCCTCCCACCCTCGCTGCTTCCCCCTCCTCTTCCTCTCCCCACTGACCGCTTGGCCTCAAACCACCTTTTCCGTTCACCCTCAAAATCGTTGTTATTTTAAAAGAAAAACCCACCCCAACCACCTCTGGGAGTCACCTGGTGACCCCCACCCACTCTCTGCCCCTAACCTTCAGGCACAGTAAGGTGGGGGGAGGAAGGGAAGCAGAGTTGGGTTTCGAGGGTTAAGTCTCTATTATGCAGCAGCAGCCGCCGCCGCCAACCCCAGTCCAGCTCGGCAAGGTAGTGTTATCTCTTTTCTCCTCCTCCCCCTCGAGTAACCCACCCCCCTCCTCCCCGCCCCTAGTCTCCCTTCCCTCTTTCTTTCTTCTTCGGCTGTTAGGAGCAGCCGAGGAGCCCCGGGATCCCCCTGTCTCTAATGCGTGTAACTCTCCGTCGCTCCCATTCAGACCTTCCTCTCCTGCACTTTCCTGCTCTCAGGACAAACACCAGCACCTCGTGTTCTTTCCCTTCCTCTCCTTCCCCCCCCCCCCCCCGCCCCCACCCAGCAAACCTCACAGGTTATTCCTCCGTGAGAAACCTCCGAGAGGAAAATGAAATGCGCGTGGCAATGGGAAGGACTCACTTTGTTTAGCGCTTGTGCTGCCGCGGCGGTGGCGGCGGCGGCTGCTGCTGCTGCTGCTGCTGCTGGGAGCAGTCAGCGTGGTCAGGTCCGGGGAGGGGAGGAGAGAGGAGAGGGGGGGAGAGGGGAGAGGAGGGCGGGCGGTCAGATCCGTCGTGATCTCTCTCTCTCTCTCTCTCTCTCTCTCTCTCTCTCTCTCTCTCTCTCTCTCTCTCTCTCTCTCTCTCTCAGCCACCGCCACTTCTTTTATCTACCCTCTTCTCTTTCCCATTTCTTCTTTCTCACAGTTAGTTTTACTCTCAACTTTTTTTCACCCTCCTTCTCTCTTTCTATTTAAAATAAAACCCTTAGTAACTCGTGCTCTGAAAAGGAAAGAGACGAGCAGCGGTGCGAGAGGAAACGCTCACACAAACACACACACACACACACACACACACACACTCACTCACTTCTGTCCCCCGTCCTCCTCCCTCCTCCCCCAGCAGCACAACAAAAAGCCATTTACATCCAAGGAAGTGACCCTACACACATACTGTGCAACACTCCGCCTCCCCCCCCCCCCCCCCCCCCCCCCCCCCCAGCCCACCCCAACCGGAACGGCCCCGTTGCTGCTCCCCCCAAACAGCGCTGTGTAGTCCCCCTTTATCCCAAAGGCAAAAGTTAGAGGGGGGCGCCCGGAGAACGTTATTCTCTCCGCAAGTTAGCCACCACCCCCCCAACACCCGGGGACACACGGGGTGTGTGGGGATCGTCAACCCTGGCGGCGGCGGCTGCTGCTGCTGCTGCTGCTGCTGTGTCCAGGCGGCTCCTGCCGCCACCACCGGGTTATAACAGGGTAACCCGGGGGAAGGAGTCGCCGTGCGGTTATTCATGAGCACGGCTGCTCCCACCGCCACCGCCTGCCCCTGCCCTGTCCCCCTGGGGTCCCCTCCCAGTTTCTGCGTCCCCCTCCCCTCTATCGCAGTCTCAACTCCTCACTCAGACCCAACTCCGCTCCTCTCACTCCTTCATCTCCCCCAAGTAGCAATTTCCTGCCGCCGCTCCTCCTCCTCCCGGGAGGGAGCCCCGAGAAACTCACTCACCCAGTTGGCGGGGAGGGGGGGGGGGTCTCTGCCGGTGCCCTCGGCCGGAGGGGAAAACAAAACCCAGAGCGGACCCCGGAGTTGAGCTGGGCTGCCGCTGCCGGGGGGGAGGGGGGGTTAATTCACAGGCAGAGAGTTGGCCGCGGGTGAACTGGGCTCTGGTGAGTTTCAGGGTCTCCGGGGTCCCCTAGTCCTCCTTTCTCCTCTTCTCTCCTTTGTGTAATTTCACTCGATTCAAGTTTAATCCGATAGTTCCCGAGCACGAGCGCGTCCGTCCGCAACACCAGAGCTCAACCCCCCGCGCCGCCGCCGCCGCTGCCGCCGCCGTCGCCGCCGCCGCCGCGGCTCCAGCACACCAGCGCCTGCGCGCCCCCGCGCCGCGCGCCCCCGCCACGCCACAGCCGCCGCCGCTCAGCTGCCGCCTGTTCTCCCCGGAGGCGCGCCCGCGCCGCCGACACCTGACGTCAGTCATCGCCTGCTATAATTTATGCAAGAATTCGGCCGGGGTGGCTGTGGCTGAAGAGCAGGAGAGACAGAGAATGGGGGGGGGGGGCTCTGGTGGTGCGGACGGGGGGGCGGGGGCGGCGGCAGAGGGGGGGGGGGGGGGGGGGGAAGAGGGGGAGAAAGAGAGAGAGAGAGGAAGAAAAACAGAAAAGAGAGAGAATAAGAAAGAGATGAGGAGAGGAAGAGAGAATAAAGGAGAGAGATTTAATTAGAAAGGAGAATGAGAGAGAATGAGAAAGAATAGAGCGTGGAAAACAGGAGAGAGTATGAGAGAAAGACTGAGAGAAAAAAGAGAGAAAGGGAGAGAGAATATGGGGGGGGGGGAGAAGGATGGAGGGATGGAGAGATGGAGAGAGATGGGGAGGGGGGGAGGAGTTAGTCATTCAGGAGTTCCACTTCCCGTCACAGAACAGGGACTGGAGGGAGATCTGGAGAATGTTTCTCAGTACTCTGGGCTGGCCTCACTGGCCTTTCTTCAAGTAATAATAAATAGGCTGGTGTTTGCTGAAGGTTGGTGGTGTGGGGCGGTGGTCGGGTGAAAGTGCTACTGTTGCAGCCCTGGGTAGTGCCACAAAGTTGATGACCTCCTCCTCCTCCAATTGATACAAACTCACAAGTACTAGTTCCGTTCCGCTCCGTAAACTACTGAAGGGGTGGGGGTGGGGGGTGCTTTAAAGGAGGAGGGAGAAAAGTGAATATTTTAAAAGAGGAGTTGCCACGTTTTCCACCTCACATCACCTTTCCTTCTGTGTCAGGGTGCAGCACTCCCCCGGGGTAGGAAGCTGTTTATTTAGAACCCCTTCCACTCAGCCAAATGTACGAGGAGGTGTTGCCCAACGCAACACAGACAGCCGCAACTCGAGGTGTTTGGAAATCTCTTCTGCAATTATCCTTCAACTTGAAATTAAGAGGCCCTTTTATTTCTTTTCGAATTAAACCTTTTGAAATGACACTTCTTCATAAGTAAATTCAGCGCTGCCTCTCAGAGCTGCTTTTCTCCCACAGTTAATAGTGAAATGATTTTCTGATTTCAAATCTAAAATTTAACTGCCTAGATGTCCTTGATTTCGTTGAATATGCTACCTTGCCAAAATAAATAAATAAAGCACTTGTTATGTAAGAAAGAAGGAGGTTGTGTACCCCTTAATAAACGAGTCAGGGCTAGAATGACTTAATCATTCTCTCCCCCCCCCAAAAAAAAACACAAAACTCTACGCTTAAATATTCGAGGCGCTTATTCTATTATGCTATTCTTTGCAACATATCTTAAACCTTAAATTTCAAGTTTTCAGCCACTAACAATTTCCCTGGAAAATGAATCAATTTGCTCAATCTGGATAATAAATCTAGAAACATTCAATGAGTTTTTAATATATATAGGACACTTCCTTGATGAATTTTGAAGTCCAAATGTCAGTGTTGTGATCCACAGTGTTGAAGCATTAATTAGGAACTAACATAAAGAAAAGAATAGGTAATTATTTTATAAAAGTTTTCATTAAAGAAGGTGAACTCTATCTTCAGAAATTAAATACGATACTGGGAACTTTATCATAAGAATCATTAAAAAGTTTAGGAGAGTATTTAGCAAAAATATCTAGGAACTGAATAATATTTCAAAATATGAAAGCTACACAAATATTTAGATTTAGAGATTAAGAAAATAGTTCATAGTTAAAACTCTGCCAACCATCAGTACCAATCATAAAGCTTTTAAGTTTTCCTTGCAGACAACTAGCATTTAGTTTCAATATTCACATTGTTTCAGTATTGACTAAGAGATCAGAATTAATGTTACTAAATGACTAATACTTGCAGTTGTTTAAAAACTAAGTGACTAATATATTTCTTTTTCTACTATTAATACTGTAATCTTAATGGGGGGGGGCTTTTATAATTTTAAGGTTTGTAAAAAAAGTATAACAATGTTGATTTTATTGTTCTCTCAATTTCTAAATATTCAATTACTGAATATAGGTAAAGAGAGCCCATTGATTAGGTCATTACTACAATCTCTCCAAACCAGTAACAAAGTACCAATTAGTATTATGTAAGACTACTAGCCTCTTAATGAACTACAAATTCTATGAAAAGAACAATATGTAACAGGGTGGAGAAAAGGCTGGCTACACATAGAAGAGAAATATTTATACAATATTTTTTCATCTTTTATCAGAATCATTCTTTAAATACTTAACAGGATAAAGTTTAAAAATTATAATTAAATTGTGATAGTAACTTTCAATAAAACAATGTCATGGAGAAATTTTAGCTGTGATTTTTATTCATTATATATATACATGTACACATATATACACATACATTTAAATGTGATAGTATTTAGAAAGATAGAATTATGATTAAGACATAGAACCTCAGAGCTGAAAGGAAGAAAGAAACAAGCATTTATTAAACATTGTATGAAGTACCCAGGTCTTCCTGTTTCCAGGCCTAGCCCTCTATCCATTGTACCACCCAGCTACCTCAGAGATCTAGTCCAGTCCATCTATACCTGGGGAGGAAACCCTTCTACATTAGCATTATCCGTCTCCCTTTCTGAAATTTCTACATATGGGTATCAGTGCTGGTCTCTGGAGTCAAGCAAAACCACTCATCCCTGTCTTTCATATGACTACCCTTCAACTATATAGTATATTCTTTGAGGCAGCTAAGTGGCACCTTGCATAGATTGCCAGACCTAGAGTCAGAAAGACTTAAATTAATAATACAACCTCAAACCCTTACTGGCTGTGTGACTCTAGGCAAGTCACTTAACCTCTCTGCCTCAGTTTCCTCATCTATAAAATGGAGATAATAAGCACCTACTATATGTCAGGCATTTTGCTAAGTGATGTGGGGGTGCAAAAAGAAGCAAAAAATTTTCCCTTCCCTCCAGTATCCCAGGGGAAATTTTCCCCCAAAATTGAATTATTCTCCCATTATATTGTCCCAGCTAAAATCTCACTTTCTACAGGAAGGCTTTCACAATCCGTTTTAATGCTAGTGCCTTCCCTCTGTTGGTTTCTGACTTATCCTGTATATAGTTTGTGTGTTGTCTACCCCATTAGAGGTGAACTCCTTGAGAGCCAGGGCTGTCCTTTGTCTTTCTTGTATCCACAGCACTTAGCACAATGCATGGCACATAGTAGGTGGATTAATAAATGTTTACTAATGGACTAATTATGCAGTTAATTTTTTATCCCAATAGGACTTTACATTTACCCCTATTAAAATTCATCATCATCGTAGTATTAATATAGTGCTTTGAGGTTTACAAAGCACTTCACATGTGTTAACACAATTGATCATTGCAATCATTCTTTGAAGTGTTATTATTGTCCCCATTCAAGATGAAGAAACCAAGACCGAAAGAAAAAAATTATTTGTCCAGGGAAACACTGCTAGTAAATGTCATAGATAAGATTCAGACTCAGGTCTTCCTGATTCTAAATCCAACTTCTACTTCTTCTTCTTCTTCTTCTTCTTCTTCTTCTTCTTCTTCTTCTTCTTCTTCTTCTTCTTCTTCTTCTTCTTCTTCTTCTTCT
>NW_027186304.1:70383349-70387674 GCF_028583685.1 Petaurus breviceps papuanus | reverse complement strand
CTTCTTCTTCTTCTTCTTCTTCTTCTTCTTCTTCTTCTTCTTCTTCTACTACTACTACTACGTTCTACTACTTCTACATTCAGCAGTTGATTTTAACCTGTTGAGACCTTATTGGAGGATCACAGTACCATAGAACTTAGATTTGTATAAGACTGTAGATATTTGATATAACTGTCATTTTATAGCTGAGAAAACTGCAGGTAGTAAATAGCAGAGCTGGAGTTCCAACCTAAGTCCCCTAACTCCAGATCTAATGTTCTTTCCATTATACCATATCTTCCTTCCTTCATGGGAGAACATTCAGCTTTCCCTCCAGGCTTTGTGTCATCTGCAATGCAATAAGCATGCCATCTATATGCTGATGGCAGAACTGTTAGGTTTTTGTCTTTGTATACCTGCTACCTAGAACAGAACTTTTCCTATAATTTACTCTCCCTCTTCTAGGTTTGCCTTATTTCCTGCCATCATCTAAGTCTATAGGGATGGCACCTACCGTCAGTTCACTCTAACCCAAGAAATCAGAACATCAGTTACTTGCTAACTCATTTGAATAGCCTGAACTCCTTGATACCTCCAACATCCCTCATGTTCCCTCATGTTTTGTTTCCCCCATCTCCCCCTGCCCCAGATGCCATGAATTTGGAATGCATATCCAAGGAAGTAATTCCAGGACCCTACAGAAGGAGGTCCCAGTGAATAGGTCCTTCCCCTGTGCTATAGCAGACAGATTCCCTGGGGCAGTAAAATAGAAAGAATTCTGGATTTGGAATCAAAGGTCCTGTATGTAAATACCAATGATACTACTTAATATCTGTAGGACTTTGGGAAAGGCACTTAACCTGTCTGGGCCTCAGTTTCCTTATCCAGAAATGATGAGAGAATAAGAACAAATAACCCCCATGGTCACATCTAACTATAAACCTATGATCCTATAAGCTTATGTTTACTTAACTATATGAGAACAAATCAAGAGAAGGCCACAGAGAGAATGACTTGGATTCCATAGGGAATCCTATGGCTAGGGAGTGAAAGATGGATAGTGATCCAGCAAAGGAAACTGAGAAGGAGCAATAAGACAGGTAGGAACAGAACTAAAAGAGCTGTATTGTGGAACCTGAAGAAAACAAAGTCCGAGTTGACTCTTCTCACCAAGGTCAACACCTCTAGTTTTGTTTTTAATCCTATTCCCTCCTAATTTGTAAAATGGGGATAATAATAGCACCTAGATCCCAGGTTGTTGTGAGGATCAAATAAAATAATAATTGTAGGGGTGGCTAGGTGGCACAGTGAATAGAGCACAGGCCCTGGAGTCAGGAGGACCTGAGTTCAAATTCAGAGTCAGACACTTAACACTTATTAGCTGTGTGACCTTGAGCAAGTCACTTAACTCCAATTGCCCTGCCTTCCCCCCTCCAAAAAGCAAAAAAAATTTTTTAAATAATTGTAAAGTGCTTAGCACAGTGCCTAGCATACAGTAATAGCTATATAAATAGTTTCATCATTGTTGTCTTCTTCATCTTCTTCTTCTACAGGAGCTTGCCCCTTTGATCATTCTCTCTTTTCCTTCATCTAGGATATTTCCTATGTGCAAATTCTTCCCTGCCTCCTACCTATAACAGCAGGTTGCCACATCCTTTGAAGAAATTGATTATGCCATCCCCTCAAGCTATCATCTCATATCTCCCCCACCCTTTCACAGCCAAACTCCTAGAAAGTATCAAATATACTTATTTCCTCTGTGACCTAACCACCCATTTGTTTTTCAGTCCATTACAATATGATTCTAACCCCACTAGTTAACTGAAAATGTATATCCTAATGTTACCAGAAATCTCTGAATTATTAGATTCTTAGATCTCATTGAACTTTACCTTTCTTCAGTTTTTGCCACTATCAGCCATCCTCTCCTTATGAGCACTCTCTCCTCACCTGGTATCCATAATACTGTTCTCTTGGTTCTCCTACCTAACTGACTACTGTTTCCCAGTCTCTTTTACTGTATTATCATCCATCACCCACCCCTTACTTAGATGTCCCCCAAGGCTCTAAATGGAGCCTATCACTTCTAGCTCCTTCCATCTCATTCTACATTATTCTTTTGATCTCACCAGCTCCCAGAAGTTTTGATGGCTATTCAAATGATTCCAAAATCTATCCAACCCTAATCTTTGTCCTAAATACTAATACTAGATACAATTGAGTGATGGTGATGGTGATAACATTTAGAATTTTAAGGAGAATGATCAGGGGAGTCACCTATCCATTTGAAGAATTCCTCAATTAATTTAATGAATGAGTAAAAACTCACCTTAGCCCAGGCTGTGCTTTATATCCCACCTAGTCATATACTGTAACACCAAGGCCTAGCCATCAGAGCATTATGCCAAATAGTCAGATATTTTCCTTCTCACTAGGAACAATAAACTTTTCACCCTCTGGACCTCTAGTATTGGCTCTGCAGGCACTAAGCTAGCACATCTAGGAGAAAGGGAGGGAGGGGGAGAGAGAGAAATAGAGAGAGAGAGAGAGAGAGTGATAGTGAGAAAGATTGGGATATTGAGGAGGCTGGTTGGAAAGGTTCTTTCAAAAGCAGGGATATAGATAACAGGATGTACGACATAGAGTTGTAAGGGAGGGAGAGAGAGAGAGAGAGAGAGAGAGAGAGAGATCAAAGGAAACATTTAATATGAAAGACCAAGAGATATATACTAGAGTTAAAGTATAGAGGGAGAAAAAGGTATGGGTTTTGTAAAACAGAGGGGGTAAAAATATTCCCTAGATTTTAGTATAAGTGTGGGAACCTGGAGGCTAAAGTTCATACAGTGAGTTTCTAGTGACACAGCTCCTTACAGATCTGCAGAGAAAACTAAGTCATATCTCGTGCTATGAAGCTGAATGGGTAAGACAGAGCCAGGTACTTTCAGTACTATGATATGAAAATGCTATAGTCACTCTCATTATTTTTGCTCTACCCTAGAGCTAAACCATCTTGATTTGTGAGTGGATGAAAATTCTCTTCATATGCTAAAAGTAGTCTAATCCAGATCATGTTTTAAATATGGTACCTGCCATGATACCAGAATTTAACCAGTACAAGCAATTTGCCAACTGTCCCAAAACCTGGGAATTTCCATCCACCTCCACTTTTGACCTCTTACCTTTGCTCTGAGAGCAAGAATCAAGTTGATATTGGAAGGAGCATTTCAACCTACCACCCTAATGCCCCACTCACAATCCCTGAGATGGTCTAGACCAAAAAAAAAATTCTTTTTTCTTTCACTACCAGCTCCTCTCCTCCTCCCTTTTGCATTTTATCAACCTAATAAATATAAACCTCTCCAAGACTTCCCTAATCTTCCCCTCCAAAACAATCTTCTCTTCCTCCACATGCCACCTTTGGTCCTTCATAGGGCCCTACCCCAAGACCATCTACAAACACTAGACAGCCCTCAAAGACTTCTTCTATCATCTCCTGCTTCCCACCTCCAAATAATTCCTCCAGAGTAGGCAAGGTATTCCTCCCATGCCCCAAAATGTCTCCTGTACCTATTCTAGCATGTGAGTTGGGCTTTCATGGGCCTCACAGGACATGTGACCATCTGCTATGATGTCAAACATCAAGGAAGGTCCTTGAACAGGTTAATAATATGCCTCCCTTAATGGGCCTCTCTTTATCACCTAAAATCTGCCTGAACTCACTCCTCCATGGGAATTAACATACTTTCATTCTCTTATACTCATCCCATTCCAGTGATCTGGAACACTTAGCTACAAATGTGCAAACCACTTTTCCCATTTCCAACTATCCAATTTGTTATTCCTAACCACCTCACCCTACCTCCCTAATGTCCCACTCTGCTTGCAACTTTCACTATGCTGTCTAGAATACCTGCTTTAGGATTAAGGCAACAAATCAATTCATCAAGCATTAAGTGCCTACCATGTGCCAGATACAAAGAATGAAGAGAAAAAACAACTATCCCTACTCTCAAGGAGCTCATGGTCTAAAGGGGGTGACAACATGAACTGAATGAATCCAGGGAAGCCAGGAGGTGGAAATGAGGAGGGAGAACAGTATTGAAAGCATGGGAGGTTGGGGGGGAGAAACAGTAAAAATGCATAGTTAGGAAATGGAGTATCATATGTGAGGGACAGCAAAGTAGGCAATGTCACTGGATCCCAGAGTATGTGGAGGGGCTAATGTGTAAGAAGACCGGAAAGGTAGGAAGTGGCTAGTTTATAAGAGACTGACAGAGACAGAGAAAAAGAGGAGGAAGAGGAGGAGGAGGAAGGAGGAGGGAGGAGGAGAGAGAGAGAGAGAGAGA
>NW_027186304.1:70378510-70383249 GCF_028583685.1 Petaurus breviceps papuanus | reverse complement strand
GAGAGACAGACAGAGAGAGAGAGAGACAGACAGAGACAGAGAGAGAGAGAGACAGAGAGACAGAGAGACAGAGAAAAGGAGGAAGAAAAAGGAGGAGGAAGGGAGAGACAGAGAGAGAGAGACAGACAGAGAGAGAGAGAGACAGACAGAGACAGAGAGAGAGTGCCAATTTGCTTTCATATATAGCACATGCTCTGGAGCTTTTCTCCCAACCCCCAGTTACACTGGTAAGCTGGTTCCCAAAAGGGCAACTGCCACTTCTCCCTTCAGAATTCTAGGAGACTATGAAAGGTTGGGGGTGGAGTAGGGTGTATTTCTAATGCTATAGTTCGTGAGCACACATTGGTGCTTCTTTCTGATAATCATCAGTCAACACAAATTAGTCAGCCAGACTTGATTAGGTTTTAGAAAGGAGCATTTTACTAAGATGGTATAGTAAGAAAAGTTGGCACAGAACATCCCCCTAAAAATCTGTGTCACACTTTCCAACTCCCACAAGTACACTAAAAATTGAGGGGAAAGTGGATGAAATCTTAGAGCCTACTGTCCCAGGAGACACTACTAGGACCTCAGTAAAAAAGTTCAATCCTCCAATCCCTTGAAGTTCACAAAGTCTCATTCTGGTCAATGTAGGGTGGAGGGGAGGAGACAGTAGTTAGTTCTCTCCTCCTCCCTCCCCCTAAAAGATTTCCTCCAGGGACTTGGTTGAAGTTGCTTCCACCATTCACTGGCCAGTCACTGGAATTTTCCTGTTCTGAACCAACTTGCTATATCATAGAAGACATGGAGGGTGTGGCTAAGTCTCCTCAGCCAATGCTAACATATGTCCTACTAGTGTACATCTTTCAAATTGTCTTCCACGTACTATATACATATATGTGTGTGTGTGTGTGTGTGTATCTTGTGTGTACCTAGTTATTTACATGTTGTCTGCCTCATTAAAATATGGGCAGAATAAGAGCACCGTCCAGGAGTTGGGAGGACCCTGGGATTGGTTCCAGCCTCAGATACTTAACACCCACACAAAAAACCTGGCCGTGTAACCTTGAGCAAGTTACTTAACCCCAATTGCTTTTTTAAAAAAATGGACAGAAATTGTTTTTGTATCCCCAACACTTAATACAGTGACTGTCATATAATAAGCTAACTGACTGACTTAGTGAGACTTTGAAGGACTTATCTCACCTTTGGCTAATAATACCCTTGACTGGTTGATTGGGGTTGTTCTCACCTGGTTAAGGTACTTACTTTAAGAGGAAGGTGGGGTGATCGATATAATAGACCCAGAGCCTTACATAGAAATGATTAATATTAAAAGCAATTTTTATTTCTTTAGAACTAACTGAAGAGAAGGGAAGCTGATTCTCAGTCAGTCAGCTAAATGTCATAGACTCCAAAATCCAATCAATATGGTTCTAGTGAGCATGCTCAAATTCCATGAAGAGTTGCCCCCAAATAATGTCCCATTACCCAAGATAACAAGGATTTCTTATGTCTACTCTGTGCACAAGAGATACAAATATACATACATATACATAAACACACATACACTCATATATGTGAATATATACATATAAATAGTACATGGAAGACAATTTGAAAGATGTACAGTAGTAGTGGACTGGGAAAGACTTTCTGCAGAAGGTAGGATTTGAGCTGTCTTGAGGGAAGCTAAGAAAAGGAGGAGAGGAGGCAGATCATTCCAGACAGAACAACAGTGAGTGCAAAGACAAGGAGATGGGAGATGGAATATAGTGTTTGAGCAATAGTTAATTAGGTCAAAATAGTGAATAATAGAGTGTGTGAAGGGGAGTAAAGTATAATAAAACATAATGAAAAGGCAGATAGGAAGGATCTAAGATTATGATGACCTTTAAATGGCAAACAAAGTAGTTTATATTTGAACCTGTAAGTAAAAGGGAATCACTGGAATGCAATGGGGGTAGGGGGAAGGTAGCAGAGGGGGTATGATGAGATACTTTAGAAGAACCACCTTGGCAGCTGAATAAAGTATATACTGCACAGGAAAGAAACTAGGGGCAGGAAGATTAGTCAGAAGGTTGTTGCCGTAGTCCAGGCAAGGAGTGACAACTGTCTCACTAGGGTGGGGTCTCTGCTAGTAGAGAGAATGGGATACACAAAAGAAAGGTTAAAAAAGTGTATATCCCCTATTTTCTCTGTCATTACCACCACCCTCATGCAGGCCCTTATCACCTCATTCCTAGACCCTTGTAATAGTCTATTGGTCAGTCTCTCTACCTCAAGTGTCTCCCCACTCCAGTCCATTCTCTACTCAACTGTCAAATTGGTCTTCCTAAAAGGTAGGTCAGAATATGTTCAATATTGCCCTCCACCCCATTCAATGAATATTCAGCCCTGCTTAGAAGCGGCTGATGGTGACTTGTTGCAAAAGCAAATGGCAGTGGTAGACATGTGTTTGCACATTGCTTATGAGATGAAATCCTTTACAGGCTTAAAAGACAGCAGCAATTGGGGTGGCTAGGTGGCACAGTGAATAGAACTCCGGCCCTGGAATCAGAAGGACCTGGGTTCAAATCTGAATTCAGACACTTAACACAAAAATTAGCCATGTGACCTTGGACAAGTCACTTAACACAAAAAGCAAAAAAAAAAGACAGTAGCAATAAGGGTACTGAAAGGTTTCCTGCAAAAGCAAATGCAAAAACAAAAAAAATGCAAAAAAAGTGTGTAGCCACTTAGCCCCAAAGGGGAGTTCCATCTTTGTGGAAATCATTTGTGAATAATTCCAACTTTGAGAGTTCTAGAGAAACAAGTTTTCCTGAGGAAGCATGCCCCTTGGAGAAAGAAGAGGAAAGTCCACATAATTATTGTGCAGTTTTCTACTTGGAGAAGAAATTCCATGAATTATTCAAATAGTGCCAGTTTGACAAAAAAGGTATTACTTGTTCTGTAGTCCCCAAAGTGGGTTTACCTTCCAGGGAGAGTCTAAGCCACAGGGTGGCACCATGATTCTGGAACAGATGATATAGGATGCTATGAGAGAGAAGATTTCACTGGAATGTCAGTAAGGGTTTTGCTCAGATAGTAACCCCAAGTTAATTTTCTTTTTGGGAATGAGCTAATGGGCTGTTAGAGTGCTATGCATTTCCATTTCTGTTTATAAACTTCTGTCGATCCTTTGTTTCTTTTATATTGTCTCTGTGATTAAGATAAAGGTTGTCACAGATGTGCTATGCATTTAATACCCTGTATGCATGTGTGAGAGTTGGGGAGTTACTAATATGTAGGGAAACTTATTACATAAGGCATACCCTGAGTATATTTAGAAATTTTCCTCTATCTAGTACTCTATCTAGGTGAGAGCAATAAGCCAAGAAAGAAATAAACCCTTTTACATCAAGCTACCAGGACTAAACCTGGTCTATGTCAGCCCAAGGTTTTGGGGTCCATATGTGACACAAATATATTCACAAATATATTATGGAATTACACACATTAAAAGCACCTGCGTAGGACACAGAATTTCAAACAAAGAAAATTCTGCTTATTAAAAAAGGAATTATGACAATACCATATACAAAAAGGTGACAATGAGTAATATTAAAGGCAATTTGGATTTCCTTAAAGCAATAGTCTCCAATAGAATCTTCTTGAAGATATACACATGGTACATGAAATAGAGTCACATATTATATATTTGCATAATGATTTACATTTTGTATATAATGTATGATGACTATATAAAATGTGCATTTGACTCTTGGGAAATTGTACTAATTTTACTTATACCATCATAATTTCTTGATCTTACTACCTATTCCCTCTTACTCCAACATTTTCATTAATCCAGCTCCCTAACACCAGAAGTATATGGCAAATTAGATATATAAAATCAGGGGTCAAGGCAATATAATGAGGACCACCATAAATATTTGTAGAGGTCACAATTCAGAGAATAGCATCTTAAGAAAATTCATGTAAACAGAAAAAAATGTAAATTTTGGTACAAAGAATCTGCCTGGCATTCTTTAAAAGTGTACTATACATTATCATAAAGAGCAAAATAGTGCTTTTTTTTTTTTTTTAAGACAAGGTCTGCCCATATCACCTAGGTTGGAAGTTCAGGGCTACTCATGGGCCTACAATTATCACAGGAGTTTTGACCTGCTTTATTTCTGACCTGAGCTGGTTTGACCCTTTTTAGGCAACCTGGTGGTCCCCTACTCTGATGCTGAATTTAGTGAAGACCACCAATCAGCACAGCCCACTGCAGTTTAGAAAACTCAATCTCAGGAGATCTGACAGCCTGATTCTTCCTGGTAGCTGGTATTACAGACATGTAAAGTGTAATACCACACTTGACTTTCTTTTATTTATAACTTTTTCTATTTTTTCTATTTCCTAACTTTCTATTTCTAATTTTTCTGACCTGGGCTGGGTCACCCCTCCCTAGGTAGCCTGGTGATCCTCTGTGCCTGAAGGCTCCTCACATTGGTGTTGGACTTGAAGTGGACACCTAATTTGTTTCAGCACTACTGGAACTCAAAACTTCCTAACTCAAGGAACCAACAGCAGCAAGGATTACCAGTGTGGGCCACCACCCCCAGCTTCATAAATAGGCCTTTGTAAGAGCTAATCAATGTTAAGTAATTAAATGGAGCTGGGATACTAGTCACTGGGTTGGGTTTTGAGCCAATGGCTTAAAACAAAAAAAGATACTTCAAACCTTTCATAGTACCTGAGAATGCTGGGGGGGG
>NW_027186304.1:70359446-70378410 GCF_028583685.1 Petaurus breviceps papuanus | reverse complement strand
AAAATTATATATTGGGATGGGGGGTGTTTGGTTGTTGTTGTGTGTTTTGGCAGACTGGGGTAAAAAAAAAAATATAATGGTGCGGTGTGGTGCAGGGGGGGGGGGGGGGGGGGGGGGGGGGGGGGAGGGTGTAACAGACTCAGCCCTGAGAGAGTGAGGTCAGAGAGCCATGCTATAGATATACTAGAGTAGGGAGAAAGAGGAGACAGAAAGATCTGTTAGGAGTCTATGGCAATATTCCATATGGATGCTAATGAAGGCCTACTAGCAGTGGGAATAGCTACAGATTTGGGTGTAATCTGTATAGACATGGTATTTTAAGCTGTGGGAGTAATTGAAGTTGCTGATATTATCCCAAGCTTCACTGAGAATTATAGTGTCTAGAATTAGGGAGGTGATAATTTTTCTATAATCTCTCCACTCTGGTCAGATAACATCTGGAGTATAGTTTTCAGTTCTGGGTGTCATATTTAGGAAGGACACAGATGAACTGAAAGATATAGAGAAGAAGGAAGTCAAGATGGTGAGAGGATTGGACATTATACCTTGTGAGAATCAGTGGAAGGAACTGAAAGTGTGAAGGAACTAAGCAGTGAAGATTTAATGTAAATGTGACAATAATCTCCAAATATTTAAGCTTGTCAGTATAGTGCTGAGAGTACTGATCCTGGAGTCAGGAAGACCTGAATTCATATCCAGTCTCAAATACCTACTAGTTGTGTGACCCTGGACAAGTCACAAACTCTATTCACTTCAGTTTCCTCAACTGTAAAATGGGGGTAATAATAGCACTTACTTCCCAGGGTTGTTGTGAGAATCAAATGGTAAAGAATTGGTAAAGAATTTAGCACAGTGCCTGGAACACGGTAGATACTTAATAAATGCTAATTCCCTTCCATTTGTTTTTAACCTTTCCCTTTCCTATTTGAAAGAGCATCTTATAAAAGAAGAATTAGACTTCTGTTCGAATTTAGAGAGAAAAGTAAAAGCAATGGACAGAAGCTGGAGAGAGACATGTTTAGTCTTGATGGAATGAAAGACCTTCTTACCTATCAGGATGATCCAGAAGTGCAATGAGATTCCTCGGGAGGGAGGGAATTTACTTGGATGGGCTGGATATATATAGGAGTCATTGATGTTGTACTGTGTAGGAGCGGTTAGGTGGCTCAGTGGATTGAGTGCCACCCTGGAGTCAGGAGGACCTGAATTCAAATCTGGCCTCAGACACTTCCCAGTTGTGTGACCCTGGACAAGTCACTTAACCTTGTTTGCCTCAATTTCCTCATCTGTAAAATTATCTGGAGAAGGAAATGGCAAACCATTCCAGTATCCTTTCCAAGAAAACCCCGAATGGGGTCATGGACAGTCAAACATGAATGAAATGACTCAACAATAACAAAGTAATGTGTAGGGGTTGGACTAGATGGCCTATTAGATCTCTTCTAATTCTAATTTTGTGATTTTGTGAGATTACAAAGTGGGAAAATATGTAGAGAGAAGAGATAAGGGCCAAAGACAGAAACGTGAGAAACAGCCACCGTACAGGAGGTTGGGAAGGATGAGAAAAGGAAACTTAGAAGTAAAAGTCGGAGAGGTAGAAGGAGCCCCAGTGGAGTGTGGTCTCTAAAGCCAGAGGGATAGAACATGTCCAGAAGGAGGAGCTCTTCAGCAGTATCAAATGCCTCAGAAAAGTCAGGAAGAATAAGACTCGGGAGGTAAAAAGGCTACTAGTATTGGCAAATGGGAGGGCATTGCTGACCTTTGAGAGAGCAACTTTGGCTGAGTGAGGGAAGGGGAGAAAATCATAATACAAGAGTATGAGAACAGTGTAGACAGTAAGGAGGTGTAGACAATAAGTACTGAAGATATTCTGAAGTTTAGCTCTGAACAGGATGAAAACCCTAAAGAAAAAGCAAGATAGGGTAGAAGAGTCAGTAGAAAGTCTTTTAGGAGTGCAGAGACCTAAATATGTTTATAGGCAAGAAGAAAGGAATCAGGAAGACTCATCTTCCTGAGTTCAAATACAGTCTCAGATCCTTACTAGCTGTGTGACCCTGGGTAAGTCACTTAACCCTATTTGACTCAGTTTCTTCTGTAAAATGATCTAGAGAAGGAAATGTCAAACCACTACAATATCTTTACCAAGAAAACCCCAAAATGGAGTCACAAAGAGTCATACATGATTTTAAAAATGACTGAACAACAAAGAAAGGAACCAGTGAATTGGTCAAGATTAAAGATGAATGAGAGAAGGATTACTAAAAAAAAAAAAAAAGAGAGAATGGAATCAAAGGCACAAGAAGAAGATATAGCCTATATGGAGAAGTTTTGAAGTATGGAGGAGGAGAGTTGAGGAGGCCTAATATTTATTGAATTTGAAAAAATAATTTTATTTGAGCCGAGTCTGAAGGATGGATGAGTAATATTTCAACTGTAAGATCCTAGGCAACAGGATTAGCATAAAGAAAGGTCCAGAAGCAGAAACATAAATGTTTTGGGAGAAAGACTATGAATTAACTTTGGCCATTAATAGGATGTGTATAGTAAAGTAGTGGGAGATAAAGCTAAAAAATTTGTTTGGACTCAAGTCCTGGAATATCTTGAATCCATACTTAATAGAGTAGACAACTGGCAGCTATTGAGTGTTTTTGATCAGGGGAATAGCATGACCAAAATTGTGCTTTAGAAATATTAATCTGATAATGATGTAGAGGATGAATTAAAGTGGGGAAAAGCCTAAACATGTTGCAGCTATTTACAGTAAGATGATTCAAAAGTTTAGTTAAAAAGTAATGAGGAGGTGGAGGGGAAGTGATGTTGGTGAAAATGAAAAAGGTGAAGTAAGAAAAAGTTATTTCAAAGGGAATATTGATAGGACTTGGTGACTCATTGGAGAAGAGAGTCAGGGAGTCAAAGATGAGTCCTAGGTTTTGAGAGTGGGTAACTAGGAAAATGGTGGTGATAGTAATAGAAATAAGGAAGTCATGAAGGGGAACTGGCTTGAGGGGAAGGTGATGGGTTTGGTTTTGAACATGTTAAATTTGAGGTTCTGTCAGGACTAGGTGATATCTAGCAGTTGAAAATGCAGAACTGGGAACTATGTAGAAAGGTGGTAACAGGAACATTGACCTGGGAATCATTTCATAAAAACTGTAACACTTCCTCAGCACAATATATCTTATGAACAAAATATAAATCTACTGTGTTCATTTATCTCAAAACAAACGACTTTCCTTCAGAAAAAATATGCTGCCTGAAATACAGTAAACAGCAAAAGAGATACCAATACACTAGAATATTTAGGTAGCTAGCTGTTGTAGTGAATAGAGTTCAAGCCTTGGAGTCCTGAAGACATAAGTTAAAAACCTCCTCCAGACATTTATCGGCAGCATGACTCTGGGCAAGGTATTTAGCCTCTCTCGTCTTAGTTCTCTGATCTGTAAAGTGGGAATGTTAACATTTACAACAGAGTGGTTGTCATGATTTGCAAACCTTCAAGTGCTAAATAAATCTTAGCTATTACAATGATTTTACTTTATAGTCTGAACTCAGACAGAGGAATCTATTATCCCTCTAGAGGTTTGCCTTGGTAATAATCTCCCAAATAACTGATTGGTTTTATAAAAGAGAATAAGGGCTAGAGAAGGGTTTACACATGTAAAATGGTGCACTTTATTCACCCTCCTCTAAGTGCTTCAACTCTTCCTATTAGAAAGTTGTGGGCCTCAAATATTTAGACCACAGATTCTGAATTAATCAAGGTAGTCTGCTTAATCAACTAAAAAATGTCTATTAAGTAGCTACTTTGTGAAGAAATGTAAGGGCAATTCAAAGATAAATAAGACTGCCCTGTCCTCAAGAGCATGCAATCTAGTGAGAGAAGATCAAATGATTAATATTATTAATATACAGATAAGACTGAAATAGAAATAATTGACAATTATGCAGTGCTTAAAGTCTCAAACAATAATTTACTTGACCTTCATAGCAACACACTGAGGAAGACAGTTACTTTCTTTTGGTCTCTCAGCCAGTGTTGGAGACAGGATTTGAACTCAAGCTTTTGCTTCAAGTCTAGTACTTGATTAAGCAGACTGCTAGATTTATACTATACTATACTTTGTACTATGATATACTACTTCCAAAGCAGCATGATCCAGAGGAAAGGTCTGTTCACCCTTCTGATCTAAGGTGTGCAAATTATTGACTTGGGTTTGGGTCCATTGATTTGTGTTCAGTAAATTGTTGCTGGACTGAGTCACAGCCTCTGTGAGGTTCTGTGGGTTCAGAGAGACCGAACCATTGGCACTCCTTTGGTTTTCATCTTTTGACCTGGATTTTCCACTGCAGGTTTATGTCCTGGACTAAATATTAAAATTGAACCACTGCTCTGCTCTTTTGCTCAAAGCCACATAGCTACACTTCTGGAATTCATTGTGTGCTCATTACTTAGGTAAGGCCTCATATTTGGCCACAGCCACTCCTCTCTACCTAGAACTGGGTAATGGGTGACAGAGCTGCAAGATGGCACCCATTCCTGTTCCCAGCACTAATTCAGGAGTCTCCTGGAACCTCTTTCTATCTCTGTCTTTACTGCCCTTTATCAATGTTCCTGTCCTGTTGCCACCGATGCTACAACTGTTATCAACAGGCTGCACTCATGGCCAGTCTCTACCTCCAGTGTCTACAGACTTCTCTCTCTCTCGTTGTTTCCTTAAACTGAAAAAATGACTCGTTGTGACTTTTTCTTAGTTTTCCCAACTAGATGTCAGGATTTTCTAGATTATTGTGAAGGAAGTATGTTGGGAGAGCAATACAAAAATTCTGACTCTTGCTCCACCCTTCTGTGATTGCTATTGTCATACAGACAAGCTCATTCCAGTCATTCATCATTGTGCTTAGCTGAGCTAAGTCCCCTGCATGGAAGAGGCCAAAGAACCTGCTTCTTAGAGAGTCATGGTAATATGTAATACAAGTACCTTGAGGCAGGATGGTGTATGAGGTGTTCAGGGAGGACTAGCACCTCTGGTGTGAGGGCTTGCTGAACCCTTTCCAGGGCTGCTCATCCACCTTTGCTGTCTACCTATCACCCAAATCTCACCTGTAGCTCCAAGAAGATGTAGCATGAAAAGCAGCCGCACCCTAGTTAAACCATCTTGGCCCTTATGAGTTCTGGAGGATTAGGAGAGCAAGTCTCCAGAGTTCCAGAGTCCATGAGTCTGAGCCCATGGTGGGGTTTTGCAGCCTGCCCAGCATCAATGCCCTAAGAAGCAAGGTATGATAGTATGGATCCAGCCTGGTGGTAGCTGAAACAAGGACTCTTCTAGCATAGATGTTGCATTTGGATGGGAACTTGGTTGGAGAAATATTATGTGGAGACCAAGCTAAATTAGAGGCTACTCTCCTAAGAGATTGAGGCAGCATAGGGGAGAATATGCTTCCAAGGTGTTGAAGCAAAACGCTTGAACTTTTGTTCTTCTTATATCTTCAAAGCAAATATCCCATTGTAGAAGCTAATTGATGTTAAGAAGGTTAAATGGGCCCAGGATGCTAGTAACTGGCCCCCAACAGTGAGAGGAACACAGCCAGTGGGGGCTAGAGCTGATAAGATTAAAGAAGAGATACCTCCCCAACCCTCAGGAAACCCCTAGCATCCATAAGGAAAGGTGTAGCCTACCTGGTCCTGGCAAGAAAGATTCAGAAAGTACTCACCACACTATAATTATCTGTGTGTTCAGTCATGTCTGACTCATCATGACCCTATTTGGAGTGGTTTGCCATTTCCTTCTCCAGTTCATTTTACAGATGAGGACACAGAGGCAAAAAGGGTTAAGTGACTTGTCCAGGTCACATAGCTAGTAAGTGTCTGGGGCTAAATTTGAACTCAGGTCTTCTTGACTCTAGGCCCAGTGCTCTATCTACCAAACTACCTATCTGTGTAATTATCTATGCCTCTTGAAATGTTAACTATCCTTTAATCTCTAGCTCAATTTTGACATGATCCATGAAGACTTCCCTTATTCCTCTCAAATGGAAATTTTCTCCTTGCCCTGACAACTCTCATAAAATATGTATTTGCATTCCTCTTATGCAGAATCACAGATTTTGAAAATTGGGAGAGACCTTAGATTCTAGTTCAATCCATACTTCAATAGGAATCTCTCCTATGATATTCCTTACAAGTCATATGGCCTCTTCTTGAAAACCTGCAGTAGGGCAGAACTTATTGACATGTAAGGCAGCTCATTCTTTTTTGAGATAACTCTGATTAATTAATTATTTTATAATTAGATTAATTAATTATTAAATTAATTGATAATTAATATCATAGAGCCACAGAATCATAGAATCCTAAATGTAAGAAAAACCTTAGAAGTCATATAACTTAGCTTTTTTTCCTGGTGAACAAATCCCTCACAAATGCTTGAATACTTCCAGGGAAGAGGAACTTGCTACTATATGAGACAGCCCATTCCCTTTTTTGGAAAATTCCAGTTGTTAGAGTAAAATCGCAGAGCTTCTGCTGGACTCCATGAGGCTGGGGCACTCATCCTCTCCCTAAAAGATAGATATATAATTAGGTAAAGCATTTATTGCACTCTTAGAGTTCCTGTGCTAAACACAGGAATATATAAACAAGAAAACAAGGCAGTCTTCATTCTCAATCATCTTACATTTTATTAGGAGAAGATAAACCGTGAAGGCAAGAGGAAGAGAAGGTATCCACATGGGGTCAATGCAATTGGAGGAGAAGTGCAGACTAGAGAGTAAAATGGAAGTGAAGTGAGTAGTGTGCCTTGGGTTTTCCTCAAGATAGGGTACTCCAGGGGCAACTAGGTGGCATAGTAGGTGGAGCACTTGCCCTGGAGTCAGGAGGATATGAGTTCAAATCTGGCCTCAGACACTTGCCTAGTTGTGTGACCCTGGGCAAGTCACTTGATCCTGATGGCCTCCAAATAAAGGAAAGAAAGACTAATTTTTTTAAAAGATATGATATTCCTAGGAAGGGACTCACTAATCAGTGAGCAGATTGCAGGGTGAAGTTCTTAGGTGGGCAAAGTACCTGGTGGGGAGAGGGAACATATTGTAGAGTGATCTAGAAGTGAATGTTTTTCTATTGCCTTTTGGGGAAACCCTAGAAATAAGCCAAACACGAATTTTAAGTGATCTTCCCCCCAGGGAGACAAGGTAAGAGTGTAAAGAGCCAGAGTCTGAGGGGAAAAAAATGTAAGGTCCCCAAATCTTAATAGGAACAGTCCTGTACAAAACCAGCCCCTAAAGGTAAGCTTCAAGCTCTTTTTTCTCAGATTTTCTGGCTTTTTCAACCACCCACCCCCAAAGCCCTGGGGAAGATCAATTAAACCCTGTGTTTGACTCATCTGTAACATCTACCCAAAAAGGATGGCTAAAGTATCGAATGTTTAATGAGGATCAAATGCAAGAATTTTAAAAGTATCCAATATATAATGCAAATCAGGTAGATGACAGCTATTTATTTCCTCCACACAAAAGAAATGTGTAAAATACATGTGTGCATTGTCAAAGTCTTAAAACACAAAGGGTAACCTATTGTTCCACTTATACTTTCCCAGAAGGCTGAGTCTTCCGCTGGGGAAAATCAAGCCCAATCCCTCTTTCATGTGACAATACTTCAAGTACTTAAAGACAGCCATCGTGTTTTCTCCATGTCTTCTCCTCCAAGTTAAGTGTACTCAATTCCTTCAACCAATCTTTGTAGAATGTGGACTTGCTCTTCACCCTCCTGGCTGTTCTTTTTTTTGTTTGTTTTTTGGATACTCTTCATCTTATACATGTTCTTTAAAAAAAAAAAAACTATGGCTCCTATAACTGAATATAATACACTAGATGTGATCAATACATCTCTGACAAGTTTTCATTCAGCTTCTGCTTAAAGATCTCCAGTAGGGGAGAATCTACCACCTCCCAGAGTAACTCATTTTTGGGATTAGAATAAATTCATTAGGGTAACTAATTTTTGGCAGGTTTGATTATTAGGAGTTTTTGTTTGTTTTTGTTATAAATATAAAGATAGCATCTACTTCTCCATAACTTTCATTTATTGCTTTTAGTTCTGTACTGGGGCTGATCAGAACAAATTTTGCCATTTTTTTTTCTTTTTAACTTAATTAGCATTTATGATTTCTCTCACCCCCAACATCCTACCACCCCCATGGAAAAACAAACAAAACAAAACCCCTGTGAAAAGTATGCATAGTCAAGGAAAAAAAATTCCCTCCTTGTCTATGTCTAAAAATGTACCTCTCTACATCTTGAATCCATCATGTCTCTGTCAGGAGGTGGGTGGCATACTTCATCATTGGTCCTCTGGAATCGTGGTTGGTTATTACATTGATCAGTGTTCTTGAGTCTCTCAAAGTTGTTTGTTTCTACAATATTATTGTTGTACAAGTTGTTCTCTTGGTTCTGCTCATTTTACTCTGAATCTATTCATGCAAATCTTCCCAGGTTTCCTCGAAACTATCTCTTTTGTCATTTCTTATGACACAATAGTATTCTATTACAACCATATACCATAATTTTCAGTCTTTCCTCAATTGATGGGGTAAACCTTTAGTTTCTATAAGTCACTACAAAAAGAACTAGCTGGTTTTTCACAAGACTATCCTTCATATATTTTGACTACCACCACATCTCCCTTTAGTCTTTCTTCTCTAGATAAGACATCCCTATTTCTTTTAATTGATCCTAATATGGCATAATTTCTAGTTCCCTCATAATCCTGGTCACCCTTCTCTGGTTCTACACCAATCTGTGATTGTCTTTCTTAGAATGTGGTACCCAGAACTGAAAACAGTCATTTCAGATGTGGTTGCTATAAAGTAGAGTTCATAAGGACTATCATCTCCCTCTTTCTGAAGACTATGATTTTAATTAATACAAGCTAAAAATTATCTGGGTTTTTATGCCTTCTGTATCAGATTGCTGATTCCAGTACTAACATAGTAACTTTCACACAATAGGCACTTAGCAAATGCTTATTGATGGATATATTGAGGTTGAAGTCACACCTCCCTGTCCAGTACTTATGTAGCAAGTTTTTTCATCCCAAATATAAATTTCATCATATCAGATTTGGCCCATCTCTCCAGCCTATCAGGATATTTTTAAATCTTGAATTCCTCATCTAACATGCTTACTATCCCTCACAACTTTGTATTATTTGCAAATTTGATAAGCATACTTTGCATGTCTTTATCCATATCATTAATAAAAGTGTTGAACAACACTGGAGCAAGGATAGATCACTGGGTCATTCAATTAGTGAACTCCCTCCATGTTTATATCAATGCATTAATGACTACACTTTGAGTTCAGTTATTCAAACAGTTCCAAATAAAAATAACTATACCATCATCTTCCCCCACCCCACATTCTTTCCATCTTGTTTTTTTTTTTAATTGCATGAGGGACTGTATAAAATATTTCATTCAATTTAGGTTTTCTATGTCAATGCCATTTCCTTGACCTGCCTGTCTAATAACCCTGTAAAAAAAAATGAAATGCTATTAGTCCTAAGAAATCTCTTCCATGCTCCACGATTTTCTTTTTTTAATTATATTTCTTCCCCCCCCCCAATTAACAAATATCTAGTCTTTCTCCCTCTCCCCTCATCACAGGAAAAAAGAAAAACAAAATTCTTGCAACAAATATGCATAATCAAGCAAAATAAATCCCCACATTGGCCATGTCCAAAAATATGTTTCACTCTGTATATCTATTCTATCACCTTTCTGTCAGGAGGTGAACAGCATTCTAAAACACTTTTCAACTAATAATCAGCTAAAATCATTGCATTGATCAGAATTCTTAAGTCTTTCAAAATTGTTCATTTTTGCAATGCTATTTGCATAAATTGTTTTCAGGTTCTGCTCATTTCACTCTATATCAATTCAAAATGAAGTTTAAGTGACATTCACTCCTCCCAACCTCTTTCCTTTTACATGTATCTCCCTGAGCATAAAGAAAATATGTTCCTTTATTGCCCCCATTCCCCTCATTTTCTTCTTAGTGTGTCCTCCTTCTCCCACTTTCCTTTCTTCATTTAAGATCATCACAATATAACAAAAATAACTCCCAGACTCTCCACTGTGTTTGACTCCCTCTGTGACAACTGCTTACGTTATGGTTCTCAGGAGATGCTCCCATCATCTCCTCCTCCTACTCATTAGAATCAAACACTACATCCCTACAAATATCTTTTCTGATTGCTCATTTATATTTAATTCTTACGTTTCTCTTTACTCCCGTGTTTGAGTTTCAAGATGTCTACCCGTCTCTTGTCTTTATGTTAGGAATGTGTGGAAGTCCTCTATTTCATTGAAAGTGTATCCTTCCCCTTCTTTGGATCATTACTCCATTTTGCCTTTTGAAATATGCTATTTCATGTCCTTTGTTTCTTTATAGTCGTATTTGCTAAATCTCATGTGATTCTAACTGTGACTCCTCGATCCTCTTAACTCCTTTTTAGTTGCTTGTGATATTTTTTTTCTTTGACACTGAAATTCTGGATTTGGATTATGACACTCCTGTGGGTTTTCATTTGGGGATTTCTTTCTGGAGGTGATCAATAGATTTTGTCTATTTTCCCTTCAGTCTCTGATTCTAAGAGATCTGGGAAGTTTTCTTTTCTGATTTCTTGAAACCATGATGTCAAACTCTTTTTTTGGTTATGGCTTTCAAGTAGTCCAGTGATTCTTAAGTTAGATCTCCTTGATCTGTTTTGCAATTCAATAATGGGAAATTTTTTTTAAATATGAAGTACCTTACATTTTCTTCTGTTTTTCAATATTTTGACTTTCAAAAAATATTTCTTGTTGTCTCATGGAGTAATTTGCTTCTGTTTAGTTGGTCCATTACAATTTTCAGGGACTTTGTTACTTGGGTAAGGTACTGTGCCTCTTTGATTATTCTTTTTTCGAGTCTCTCCTCCATAGTTCTTACTTCTTTTCCAACTCTTTCCTCTATCTCTGTCATTCCATTTATAATAACATTTTAAACTTTTTTCATTTTTGTGTTCCTTCTTTTAGGAATTCTAATTGATTTTGTGGTCAAGCTATGTGTTTCTTTGATGCTTTTCTTGTGAGTATTTTGAAGTTATTCTCATTAATCATTCTTATACTGTTTTTGCCTTTGGCTGCCATCACAAAAGTTTGTTGACTAAGGCACAGTCCTGGGCTCTTTTGGTGTTTTTGTTATGGCAACAGATTGACATCAGCTAAACATAATTCCTAAGATTATTACAACAAGTGTTGGTGTAATTTCTTATCTATTTTCCATTTGTTTCATTGCTAATTAATTGCTTAAATAGTTCAGGACTGAGTCATTTCAATTGCACGCCATATATTTTTCTTCTTTTTATTCTTGCATCTTGCTAATTCTGATCTTTGCCTTGACAAGTCAGTGGTCTCAGTGAAAAGAGAAAGATAGGGAGAAAGAGCTGGGTTTATGTAATATGAAAATTCAATGAAAGAACTGAATTGTGCAAGAAATGTAAAACAAACTCCTTATCCTGTCAAAATCTTTGCACTGTCACAAATGACTAAGCCTATTGCTTAATTCTTGAAAATACATGTATCAGCTTGATGAAAGAAAACATTTCATTTTACCTATGGATCTTAGAAGGATATTTCATTCAACTAAATGATCTGTCAATTAGCTTGATGTCCACAATACATTCAACTCTATCCAGGTATGAAATTCTTTTTTAAAAACTGGACATGTGATTTTCTCAATATAGGAAGCTTTCCTTTCCTCTCACTTCTCTACTCACTAATGATGAACTTTTGCAAATGCAGAACAGTAGCTTCTCTGCACATTATAGTCTAAAACACTTGCTTGGGGGTACCGAAGGACTAAGTGACTTGCCCCGGATTATACAACCAATACGTGTCCAAGTTAGAACTTGAACTCAGGTTTTCCTGAACCTAAGGTCAGATTTCTTTTACCCTTCATAGTATTCATTGTTCACATATAATACATAATCTATATCATAATACTCAGCAAGGAGGCATCCTGTAGACGAAATATATAGGTCAATGTAATACCTAACACACAGAGAAAAGTTGTCTACTATAGACTAAATGCAGAGGTCACCTATAATATACAATATACAGAGTAAAGCTACTTATTATAGACCAAAGGGGGCAGCTAGGTGACACAGGGCATAGAGTGCTAGCCCTGGAGTCAGGAAGTCAGGAAGACCTGCATTCAAATCTGACCTCAGATACTTAGTAGTTGTGTGACCCTAGGCAAGTCACTCAACCCTGTTTTCCTTAGTTGTTCATCTGTAAAATGAACTGGAGAAGGAAATGGCAAACCATTCCAGTATCTTTGCCAAGAAAACCACAAATGGGGTCATGAAGAGTCAGACATGACTGAAATAACTGAACAACAACAACAAATTGTAGACCAGATACAGATTTCACATGCATTATACAATCTATAGACATGTGCAATCTGCAGCAACTTATTACTGTATATCTTGATATTACATACCAAATACATGCATTCTGTCAATGTGAAGTAGCATGGTTAGTGGAGAGAGAACTGGCCTTGGATCTAGGAAGACTAGGTCAAAGGCTTGTTTCTGACACAAATGGCTCTATGACTCTATGCAACTCTGACATTACAGAGAAGGTGCTGACCTGCACTTGTGGAGATAGTTTCCTCACCTGGGATTTCCCCATGCCAGTGTAAGCACAAGTCCACTAACCCTATTCCTATCTCCCATCAATGAGCCTTGTTTGTCTACAGGTGTAAACTCCCCTAGCCATTTATTGATGGTTCCAGTCATGCTGCTCAACTCACTATCAGGACTTGTACCCAGTCCATATCAAGATGATTCCACCCTGAGGCCTACTCTCCTGATTGGTGGAAGTCCCTGAGGGCCCCCCCCCCTTCTTATTTTACTTCCAGCTCAACTCCCCAGATGGCTCTAACTCTACCTTGCCTTCCTTATGTTTTCTTTTCCCCTATTAGACTATAAGCTCTTTGAGTATAGGGACCATCTTGTTTGCTTTTATTCATATACCCAGGTCTTAACCCAATGTCTTGCAACATTAAACAATAAATGTTCTTCATTATAAAATGTAAAATGGATAATTTTGACTACATGAAATTGAAAAGCTTCTGTACAAACAAAGCCAATGTAACCAAGATTAAGAGGGAGGTGGGAAATTGCGAAAGAATCTTTACAACCTATGTCTCTGACAAAGGATTCATTTCTAAAATATACAGAGAATTGAGTCAAATTTATAAGAATACAAGTCATTCCCCAATTGATAAATGGTCAAAGGATATGAACAGGCAGTTTTCAGAGAAAGAAATTAAAGATATCTACAAGCACATGAAGAAATGCTCTAATTCACTATTGATTAGAGAAATGCAAATCAGAACAACTCTGAGGTACCACATCTCACCAATCAGATTGGCTAAGATGACAAAACAGGAAAATGACAAATGCTGGAGAGGATGTGGGCAAATTGTAACACTAATGCATTGCTGGTGGAGTTGTGAACTGATCCAGCCTTTCTGGAGAGCAATCTGGAATTATGCCCAAAGGGCTATAAATACTTTCATACCCTTTGATCCAGCAATACCACTCCTAGGGTTATATCCCAAAGAGATCATAGAAATGGGAGAAAGACCCATATGTACAAAAATGTTTATACCAGCTCTTTTTGTGGTAGCAAAGAATTGGAAATTAAGGGGGTGCCCATCAATTGGGGAATGGCTGAACAAGTTGTGGCATATGCATGTTATGGAATACTATTGTGCTATAAGAAATGAGGAGCAGACGGTCTTCATATTTACCTGGAGAGGCTTATACAAACTGAGGCTGAGTGAGAAGAGTAGAACCAGGAGAAATTTGTACACAATCACAGACACAACGTATGTGTGATGACCAACTTTGATAGATTGGACTCTTCTCAGTAATGCAGTGATATAAGTCAATCCCAAAAGACTCATGATGGAGAGAAATATGTACATCCAGAGAAAGAACTAGAAAGAACTAAGTTTATATCCAGGTGGAAGCAAAATACCTGATCTTTTTCCTTCTCTTATTTGGTTTTATGTCCTCTTTACTATTTTTCATTCCAGCTGATACAATCCATCTTTATAACCTGACTAATGTATAATGTTGTAATGCGAATGTAAATTTTAAAGATCTTCCCTGCCCCTAGGCTAAAGTGCACCAGAAGCCTGGGGAGGGAGGCTTGTTTTTCAGTAGATACTTTTTGATTGGCCAGTGGGTCAATAAGGTTGTTACATTCTCTGAGCCAGGAGAAGGCTATATAAGCCCTGATGTGTAGCTTTGTTTTTGGGACTCACTTTGAGAAGTGTTCTGTGATTTGATCTGAATTCTGGGAAGCCGTTGTTGAGAGTCCCCCGGCTTTGAAAAACCCAGGATGTGGAAACCCAGATGTTGACTGGGTATGGATGTAATGGTTGGACAGTTTGGAAATCTGTCTACTTGATGTTTCTGTCTTGATAATTATGCCTGTATACTTTGAGGTTCAGGGTGCTGACCTTTTCTCTTGAACAAGGTAAACGATATATGTCTGACTGATTAAAGTAAGCTTGTTAACCCATTTTGAGTTGCTTTCCTTTAACAAAGCAGATCCAAGAACCTGTGGTAGCTGCAAACCCTGAGGACGCTTGGGGTGCTTGCTGCTACAAATGTGAAAGTATTTGCAGATCCTATACTTGACTATATGCCGCCATGGGGGGGGAGGCATGGGAGGGGGGACAAAATGTGAAACTCAAGGAATTGTGGAATTGAATACTGTAAACTAAAAGGAAACAAATTAATTTAAAAAAACAATAAATGTTCTTGTACTCTGTCTCTGTCTGTCTCTCTCTTCCCCTCCTCTCCCCCCTCCCACTCTCTTTCATATTCCTCGTAGAATATCATGTGTCATTCTGATCCTGAATGTTCCTGACACTCCAGTGGTGGTCTTCTGTCACTTTTGTGCTCTATGTCCTCAGTCCCACAGGCCTGTAGTCTCAGTCATAAGTTATGCTCAGGCTGGCTATTACTGTCTCCACTCCCAAGTCAACCAAGTACTAAATAGAGGGTTTCTGTTTCCTCAGGGCAAACACAGCTAGAGAACTAAGATGGATTCAACTATCTTCCTTCCACTCCCAACCTAGTCCAACATTTCAACCTGGGGCAGCCTTTCTTGATCACTAAGGGGATACCAATGTACGTTTTCCTTTTCATACAAACTGTGATTTGGCTTTTCTCCATATGAGCTGTTATCTGGCTCTAATAGTCCCTCTACACCTGGTAGATTAGACTGTTTCAGAGCCCACCTGATAAACTACCTCCCCTGTCAGAAACAGAAGGTTCTCTAGGGTTATTCTGTAAATTCATAAATAATCTAATTTTCAACTTCTTGGTACGAGGTCACTCTCTGATATCTTGTGTTTTCCCTGGACACCAACATTTCTTAGCAGATTTTTATCTCTTGAGACTGTACTTACTGAAGACAAACTTAAGCCTCACACTGTCACTTGTCCCTCTATGTGTTCTTCTCACCTCCTTCAGCAAATTTCTCAATGGAGAAATCTATTAGTTGTAGGTCCATCTGCTTCCCTCTTTTAACACTCCAAAGTATAAACCAATAGGCAAATACGGCTCTTACCGAAACACAAACAGGAATGGAGCAAAACCTGTGATACTTAAAATTAAACTTGTATTGATAAATTTCATTTTTAGGTTGCCTGCATTTCCCAATATATTTCTCCCAGCAAGTCAAAAAAAGTGAAAAAATTCAGCAAAACTAACCAACATACCGAAAAAAATCTGATTTGAAAAAACTTGACATATGATTTCTGGTGTTTTATGCAACGTTCCATACCAATAATCTTCCTACCTGATTAAAGAAGAAAGAGGAGATTATGTGACATCATTTTGTGTAGCAATTTATGTACATACAAGAAATGGTACATGGTAGCTCTAACCTTCTCCATAGGTCCCACCACAGTGTTTAATAGAAAGAGACCAAAATGCTAAAGCTTCAAATGTCCTTGAAAAGGGCAAGGTATAATTTTAGATTTCTTGATTTCTTGAGTAGCTTGCTCCCTACATCTAAACTGATCATGTTAGGGAAATTATACATAAAGAAATATTTATCCTACAATACCTTGGCAGGTCTTCTGGTTGCTGAGTGGGTATACCCGTACACACTACATAAAATCATCAATCACTTTAGGCACATCTTAAATATCTCTAACCATTCTTCCTCTGTTTCCTTTGTTTATTCTTCTTCTTCATTTAATTCTGTGATTTTTCTAAGATTAGGTCTTGACTATCTGGGTTATTTTTTTGCTCTTATTTATATACTTAATTCCTTCTTCATCTACTCACAAGTTCAGTCATCACTTCTATATGGATAGCTTCCAAATACGTGTGTGTGTGTGTGTGTCCAGCTCTAAACTTGTCTCCTAAACTCTAGGCCTGTGTCTGTATTATACATTTCCATTTGTTAATTCTCCCTATGCCTCTAAATCAATATATTTGAAAGTAAATTCATCATTTTACTCTCAAACAACTCTTTCTCCTTTCTTATTTCTGTTCATCATACCAAGAATCTTCTAGTCTTCCAAGCTAGAATTATTTTTTAAATGTATTTATTTATTTTTAGTTTACAACATTCAGTTTCACAAGATTTTTAGTTCCAAATTTTCTCTCCCTCCTCTCCCCCCTTCCCAAGACAGCATGCAGTCTGATATAGGCTCTACATATACATTCATATTAAACATATTTTCACATTAGTAATATTATAAAGAAGAATTACAACCAATGGAATGAACCACAAGAAAGAAGAAAGAAAATAAAACAAAAAAGAGAAAAAGCAAATAGTATGCTTTGATCTGCATTCAGACTCCATAATTCTCTCTCTGGATGTGGATAGCACTTTCCGTCATGAGCCTTTTGGAGTTGTCTTAAAACCTTACGTTTCTGAGAAGAACCAAGTCTATCAAAGTTAGCCATCATGCAATGTGTCTGTATCTGTGTACAATGTTCTCCTAGTTCTGCTCCCCTCACTCAGCATCAGTTCATATAAGTCTTTTCAGGTTTTTCTAAAGTCCACCTGTTCATCATTTCTTATAGCACAATAGTATTCCATTACATTCATATACCATAACTTGTTTAGCTATTCCACAATTGATGAACATTCCCTGAATTTCCAATTCTTTGCTACCACAAAAAGATCTGCTATAAATATTTTTGTACATGTGGGCCCTTTTCTCATTTGTATGATCTCTTTGGGATACAGCCCTTGAAGTGGTATTGCTGGGTCAAAAGCTATGCACATTTTTATAGCTCTTTGGACATAGCTCCAAATTGTCTCCAAAATGGTTGGATCAGTTCACGACTCCCCAACAAGGCATTGGTGCTCCAATTTTCCCACATCTTCTTCAGCATTTATAGTTTTCCTATTTTGTCATATGAGTCAATCTGAAAACTGCCTGTTGATATCCTTTGACCATTTATCAATTTGGGAATGATTTGTATTCTTATAAATTTGGCAGAGTCCTCTATATATTTTAGAAATGAGGCCTTTATCATAGACACTGCTTGTAAAAATTCTTTCCCAGTTTTCTGTTTCCTTCCTAATCTTGGTTGCATTGGTTTTGTTTGCATAAAAACTTTTCAATTTAATGTAATCAAATTTATCCATTTGCAATTCATAATGTTCTCTATCTCTTGTTTGATCATAAATTTTTCCATTCTCCATAAATCTGACAGGTAAACTATTCCTTGCTCTCCCAGTTAGCTTATAGTATCACCCTTTATATCTAAATCACATACCCATTTTGACTTTATTTTGGTATATAGTATAAGATATTGGTCTATGCCCAGTTTCTGCTGTACTATTTTCCAGTTTTCCCATCAGTTTTTGTCAAAGAGTGAGTTCTTATCCCAGAAGCTGGAGTCTTCAGGTTTATCCAACTTAGAATTCTTAAAGTTATCTTTGACTCTTCTGTTGATTCTTTCTCTGTAATATTTCTAACATACATGCTTGTTTTTCATTCTTACTATTTGCCATCCTAGGTCAAAGCTGTATTACTTCACATCTAGGCTATTGCAATAACTTCCAAGAAAATCTTCTTTTACTCCATTCTGCTATCTATTATATTTGTCTTACATGCTGACACCATATATACATTCCTAAAATAACACTTTCATCATGTCACTTACCCTTCCCCAAAAGTAGCCCTTTGCCTATGAGATAAATTTCAGATTTCAAAGCATTGCATTCAAGACTCTTGGTAATGTAGCACTAAAATATTTTTCCAAAGTCATCTCTCACCATTTCATTACCCCATCACCCCGGGCAAACCAATCCCAAACAGGTGAAGATTATTCTTGCTCCTGCGGGTCCAACTTTCTGTAATATCATTTTGCTTCTTGCTTATATAACTTCTACCCAAACTGCAAGATCTAATTCAAACTCTACCTTCCCTGACCATCTCAATTAGAAGTGATCTCTCTCTCCACTGAACTCTTATAGTACTTGAGTATATTATTCAATTAACACTCATATTATTTTGTAAAGCAAGTTTTTCAAACATGTAAAGGGAAGAGTTGCAGAAATGCAGCACAAAATTCACCTGCTCCTACATATTCTTCTAGCGTGGTAAAAGGAAGCTCCAGGGCATCTGCATGGCTCTGGTACCATTAGGCTATGGACAAAATGCTAGTGAAAAGAAATTTACCTCAATCCAAATATCAAGTGGTTCTGGAAGTGCTTTTTCTGAGGGGTAAACGGAGCATAGAAAAAGACAGATTTGATCTAAAGGGTTCTCTGCTGTGCTGGCTGCATGCAGCTGTGGGTGCAACTCACAAAAGAGTTCACATAGCCCTGAAGTCCTGGCTCTCTCTCTCTCTCTCTCTCTCTCTCTCTCTCTC
>NW_027186304.1:70336284-70359346 GCF_028583685.1 Petaurus breviceps papuanus | reverse complement strand
CACACACACACACACACACACACACACAAACACCTTGTAAACACTGTCTTTCAGGGAAGAAATAGCTTAGCACCAGTTTTTCACAGAAGAAGCAGCTATCAATAGTATCTCAGCAGAGGTTGGCAACTGAAGCAGATAAAGCAGTCCAAGAGATGACATAAGCTGTTCTACAATGAAACAACTAAAGGAGTTTTGAGCTTGCAATCTCTTCTAGCAGGGACATGAACCTAAGATTATGAGTCATCTTTGTAACAAATGTGCATTCTTCCATTGGTGGCATGGTTATCTGGGAAAGTGTGCCTTTTATAAATATTGGGGAGGGAGGGAATTTGTCATGTTCTTTACTGTGCTATTATATTTTTGTTGAAATGTTTTGCTTTGAGTTGACTATGCCTAATGAAATGGAAAATTCAGAAGGATGTGTAAGAGCGGTGGGCTTCAAATAGATGCTAACTCAAAAGATACCTTGAAGAACTTAACTATAATTTTCAACAGGGCCTGGGTTTCATGTGCATATGTCTGATTTCTTCAAATAGAATGCACATTCCTTGAGAGCAAAGACTGTGTTTTGTATTCCTGAGAGCACCTTGTACAATACTTACATATAGTAGATATTAAAGAGGTATTTTTAATTGATTTATTGGTTCTTTTTATTTGTGATCTTTGATGTAAATAATATATTTAATAATGCTATATGACTAAAATCTAATTAGTAATAATACACTAATTTCAGTACTAATAAACCATGATCTATAACAGTTGATAATATTATAACATATTTATGATTTTATAGTAATTATAACTATTTTGTAATATTAATACTAATGATAATTACTTATAGAATAATTGGTAATAAGTACCAAAAATCTGTATGGTATTAGCAAATGTCTATTTCATCATCATGAACATTATCATGTTAAAAAAAAAGCCACTGAGAATAGCCAAACTGTGACATATGAATGCAATAGAATATCACTGTACCATAAAATGACAAAAGGGAAGATTTCAGAGAATCCCAGGTAGTATGAGCCAATGTAAAGTGAGCAGAATCAGAAAAAAAAACTATGTATACAAGAACAGTAACACTGCAAAGAAAAATTACTTTGAAAGACTTAAGAACTCTGATCAGTGCAGTGATTAACTGTGTCTCCAGGCAACCTGTGAGGAAGCAAGTTATCCACTTACCTCCTATAAACAAATGACGGACACAACAATGACATATATAATTTTTAATATAGTCACTGTGAAGTCATTTTTTGACTATGCTTATGTATTGCAAGGTTTATTTTTCTTTCTTTCTGTTGGTTTTTTTTAATGGAGGAATAGGGTCTGGAGAAAAGGAGTTTGGCAGTAAAGATGCCCCCAAAACAAGGCCATTTTAACATTTAATTTTTTTTTAGTGCACAGAAGAGAACAGAAGATGTTCAGAAGGAAGCACAATGAGGAGAGTTTTGAAAATAAAGTGTGAAATTTAATATATATGTTTTGAAAAAAAATGAAATGGAGATCCATGGTTTGCTTGTTATAGGATCATCTTTTTGTTTTCAGCTGTATGTATAGGAATAGGTTTTTTTTTGTTGTTGTTTCTGTTAAATTCTGAAAACTCTTTGCAATAATAATGAAAGAAGGTACCCTTCCAAACTCTTTCTATCATATAAATACAGTCTTTGGTTTTTGGGGTTTGTTTGGTTTTTTTTTTTTTGGTTTTTGGAGGAGGGAAGGTGGAGCAATTGGGTTTAAGGGACTTGTCCAAGGTCACACAGCTAGTAAGTGTTAAGTGTGTGAGGCTGGATTTGAACTCAGGTCCTCCTGACTCCAGTGCCAGTGCTCTACTCACTGTGCCACCTAGCTGCCCCTAGAGTCTTGATAGCTAAAAAAGGACAAGATAAAGCAGAGAAATGAAACTATAGACCAATATCCCTAATGAACATTGATGCAAAAATATAAAATAAGCTATTAGCAAATAGGCTACAATAATATATTAGAAAAATTATGCATTATGACCAGATTGAGTTTATACTAGGAATTCAGGCTTAGTTCAACATAAGGAAAACTATAAATATAGTAAATTATGTGTATAGTAATATAAAGAATAAAAAACACATGATTATATCAATAGATACTGAAAACATCTTTCACTAAAATTCAATACTCATTTTGATAAAAAAAAACTTAGAAATCATTTTTTCTAAATTTTCTTAGAAAGCATTTTTATAAATTCAATATTATATGTAATGGATAAAAGTTAGAGACTTTCCCATTAAGATCAAGGGTAAAATGAGATTGCTTATGATCATCACTACCATTTAACATAGTGCCAGAGTTCTAGCTACAGAAGTAACATGAGAAAAAGGAATACTCATAGGCAAAAATAAAAGAAAATTATCTCTTTTTGCAGATATGATGATGTATGTTCAGAACCCTAGAGAGCCTGCTAAAAACTAGCTAAAATAATAACTTCAACAAAGTTGTAGATTATAATATAAATCCACATAAATAATCAGCATTTTTATAAATAACAAATTTATATGGAACTGGAAAAAGAAAATTCCATTAAAATAATTATATATTCTATAAAATATTTGGAGGTGTGTTTTCCAAGACTAATTCAAGGAATATAGGATACAACTAGAATACACTCTTTAAAAAATACAGACCTAAATAATTGGAGAAACATTAATTGCTCATGGGTAGGTCAAACCAATATGATAAAAATGACAATACTACTTATGCGGTATTGTACCCATCAAACTCTCAAAAGAATATTGTATATAGCTAGAAACAATAACAATTTATATGTAGTATCAAAAGGCCAAGATTCTTGACGGCAATAAGGAAAAAAAAAAAGTGGAAAGGAAAGGGGTCTGTCAGCACCAGAGCTCAAACATTATTACAAAGAAGAAGTTATTAAAATAATTTGGTACTCATTAAAAAAGAGAGAGTTTTAGGTGTACAACATGCAAAAGCAAACAAATAAACAGAGTAGCAAGCTGTTTGATAAACCCAAAGACCACAGTTCCTAAGGAAGGACTCACTACTTGACAAAAACTGCTAGGAAAACTGAACTGCAGTTTGTCAGGAATTAGTTTTAGAATAACATTTCATACTATGCTCCAAAATAATCTCCAAATGGATATATGACTTAGATATGAAAGGTCACATCATAAAAAAATTAGAAGAGTGAGGAAGAAATTGTCTATCAAATCTCTAGATGGGGATGAGTTTTTTTTTTTTACTAAACCAGTAATAGGATCACAAAATAAAATAGACAATTTTGATCATATAAAATTCAAAAATTTTTGCACCAATAAATCTAATGTAGTTAAAAATTAGGAGGGAAGGGGCGGCCAGGTGGCCCAGCGAGTAAGAGCACCTGTTCCAGTGTTGGGACGACCTGGAGATCGAATCCCGGGCTCAGACACTCAGCACCACACCCAGAAATAACTGGCCGGGTAACCTTGAGCAAGTTACTTAACCCCAATTGCTTATAAAAAAAAAAATTAGGAGGGAAACATAATGTGGGAGGGGGGGACATTTGCAACAACTTTCTCTGATAAAAGTCTAATTTCCATCATATAGATGGAAATAAAAATAAAAATGTATAAGATGTAGCTATTCCCCAGTAGGCAAAAGGTAAAAGAATGTTTAAAGGCAGTTTTCAATGGAAGAAATCTAAATTATCAACAATCACGGAAAAATGCTCTAAATCACTAATAATGATAGTAATGTCAATCAATGCATCTTTGAGGTTCCACTTCACATCTATCAGATCAGCAAAGATAACCAAAGATGTAAATAACAAATGTTGGATGGGTTACAGGAAAACAGTTATATTAACACACTGTTGGTATAGCTACGAATTTGGTTTAGCCATTCTGAAAAACAATTAGTAACTATGCCCAGAAAGTTACCAAATTGTACATACCCTTTGACCCAGCTATACCACCAATAGGCCTAATCCTAAAGAAGTCAGAGAAAAAGTAAAAGGATTTATATAGTTAAAAATATTTATAGCAGTTCTTTCCAATGGCAGACAAAAATTGGAAATTAGGTGAGTATCATCCTGTTGGAGGACTAAACAAATTGTGGTATAGGAGTGTAATGAAATATTATTATGCCATAAGAAATTATGAAGTGGACAATTTCAGAGGAAACTGGAAAGACTTTTGAACTGATGTTGAATACAGTGAACAGAACAAAGAGTACAATTTATACAATGATAACATTATAGAGAAAGACAACTTTGAAAGACTTTAGAACCCTGACCAGTACAGTACAATGATCAACTATGAGTCTAAAAGAATGATGATGAAACACACCACTTACTTCCTGACAGAGAGGTGATAAATGAACTTAAAATGCAGAAATATACATTTTTGGGTATGGTTATTGTGGGAATTTGTTTTGCCAAACTATAGAGATATACATTGAGATATTTGTTTTAGGGGGTTTTAAAATTTTTGCTCACTGGAAGGCAGTAGGAGGGACAGATTAAAAAAAAAACTTTCTACTAGAAAAATTTAAAAAGCTATAAAAATCACATTAAAAAGTATTTCTCGGGGAGGCTAGGTGGTGCAGTGAATAGAGCACTGGCCCTGGAGTCAGGAGGACCTGAGTTCAAATTTGACTTCAGACATTTAACACAAAAACTAGCCATGTGACCTTGGGCAAGTCACTTAACCCCAATTGCCCTCCAAAAAAAATTTATATTTCTAGAGGCAGCTAAGTGATGTAGTGGATAGAGCGCTGGCCTTGGAATCAGGAGAACCTGAGTCCAAATTTGACCTCAGACACTTACTAGCCATGTGACCTTGGGCAAATCACTTTACTCCAATTGCCTAAAACAAAACAATAAAGGTGTTTCTTGGAAAATAAATTACAAATAAATGGACAAAAATTTTCAACAACAAAAAACTATACTTTTCTTAAAGTTTCTTCACTATTTTCTTCCTCTTAAAATTAACCTTTACTTCAATTATTGCTCCATGTTTCATTCTACAGCACTGATACTATAGTAACAGGTGGCAATTTAACTAGCCATTAGTAAAACATCTTACATATTATACAATCTTAGTGTAGTTTAAAAAGGATCAAGAGTCTAATGGGAGTGAAGTTATTACTGAGTGATTTGTAATCCTAAAGAGGTACTCAGTGTTAGGGGTGACAACACAAGGGTAACATTTGGAGAGTTTTTTGGTCTCAAACAAAAACTCCACATATATTATTCCCTACTCTATAATCCCTTGACACTCTTGATTTTCTTCAGCTCCTACCCTGAAGGGGAACCCCCAGTATTTAATTTCTCCACTGGTGACCCCTGACTATTGAAGGTACCAAAGAAAGTTAGAAAATCCAACTGATTCCCATCCCCCTATGTCCCCAGCCACAAATTTACAGTGCAAAATCTTAGTTGTGCCCTTCTTGCAGCTTGTTCTCATTCCTTCCATTTCACTCTTGTGGATGACCTATCTCATTCACAGTAGCTCTCTTTAGGAGATGTTGAGTTTGAGACACCTGGGACATTTCCAGTTGGATGTAGACAGAGGAGTGGAAGCTCAGGAGAAGAAAGCTGGGCTAGAGATCTAGATCTGGTACTTATCTGCGTAGACGGAATAGTTGAACCTTTGAAAGATGATGAGATTAAGATTACTAAGAGAGAAGATATTGATGTTAGTATACTCACCCCAATTTTGTCAGTAGTTCAGTGAGTCCATAGGTATTTAAGCACTTAACTTGTGTACTAATGCTAGAATTATGAAGAAAAGCAAAAACTCAGACCCTGACCTCAAAGAGCTTACATTCAAATGTAAACTACTGTATTTAAGATAAGGACAGCTAGGTGGTGCAGTGGAGAAAACACCGGACTTTGAATCAGGAACACTCATCAGGAAGAGTTCAAATTTGGCCTCAGATGCTTACTAACTGTGTGACCCTGGGCAAAAAAAAATTTAAAAAAAAAAATCACTGCTTGCCTCAGTTTCCTCATCTGTAAAAATTAGTTAGAGAAGGAAATCTCCTGGATCTCTGCCAAGAAAACTCCCCACAAAGGGGTCACAGGGAGTCAGACGCTACTGAAACAAACAACAATGTTGGGATAAGGCATACAGTATACTGAGTAGGTGAAGAGCCCTGGGAGGGAGTAAGGCACAAGCATCTGGAGGGGTTGGGAAAGACCCCTTTGAGTAGATGGGACTCTTTTTTGGAGGGGTGAAGGCAAGGCAGTTGGGGTTAAGTGAGTTGCCCACAGTCACACCGCTAGTTAAGTATGATCAAATGTCTGAGACTGGATTTGAACTTAGGTCCTCTTAACTCCAGGGCCGGTGCTCCATTCACTGTGTCACCCCTTTTAATTTTTTTTAAATTATATGGTATTTGAGATGAATTTTGGAGGAAGGCGGGGAAATAAATATTCCAAACATGAAGGACAGGTAGTGTAAAAGCAAAGAGATGAGATCTGGAGTGACCTGTTTGGGAAACTGCAAGTCAGCTAGGGTGGCTGAGTTTGTGAAGGAAAGTCAAGTGTAAGCAGACAGGAAACGTAGGAAGGGCCTAGTTATGAAGAGCCTCACAAGCCAAACAAAAAACAAAGTTCCTCTTTGATCCTGGAAGTCATAGGATAGAACTGGTTGGGGAGAATCGATGCTTTAGAAAACCACCTTGGCAGCTAAGTGGAGAATGGATCAGAATAGGGAGAATCTTAAAGCAAGGAGATTAAGTAGAATTGCAGTAGTCCAAGAAAGAGATGATGAGGCTGAAGAACTCAGTAGCTGATGAGTGAAAAGAAAGGGATTTACATGAGACATGCTCTGAATAGACAAGACAAAATTTGTTAATGGATTGCATATGTGTGTTGTGGGGGGGGGGGGGCGTGAATAGCATATGAGCGGCATTAAACACACCCATGCAGGCAGGGTAGCCCACAGCTGTAGCATCCAATGTGGCACCCACACCTCCCTCCCTCTCTCAATCTGGCCTGATTCACTCATACCCATGCTCTTACTACTCACACTCCCTCTCAAGGTCCTAGAGGTAGGTCTTGGGATTAGAGAGGGGTAGATAGACTCCTACTCACTGCTGTAGCTCCTAAATGTCCTCACTGATGTCCTATCTATCCACACCAGTCACAGCGACACCCACTGTTGACTCTAAACATAAACATTTCCTAAAGGATAAGGTAGAAGCAATAATAATCAAAACATTTAATCAATAGAAGGCAAAAGTAGGAATAATCAAATAGGACAGTCCACCTAAATCGCGCTCATGCTTTCCCGCTGATGCATAAATGTCCATGTTGCTATTAAATCGTTTCAGTAGTGTCTGACTCTCTGTGACCCCATTTGGGATTTTCTTGGCAAAGATACTGGAAATGATTTGCCATTTCCTTCTCCAACTCACTTTACAGATGAGGAAACAGAGACAACCAGAGTTAAGGAACATGCCTAGAGTCACAGAACTAATAAGTGCCTGGGGCTGGATTTGAACTCAAATCTTCCTGACTCCAGGCCCAGGGCTCTATCCTCTGTGGCATGTAGCTTGCCATGTCCATGCAGGAGAGGGAAACACACTTATAGTAACCTAGCAAGAAGGTACAATAACTTGAAGTCCCATTATGACTCCAGAACAACTCACAATTTTACAAGGACTGAAAGCCTTGGTGTTCTTGGTCCCTTTGGAAAGAATTTGCAGCACAAAAATTCACTTAGAGCAGTTAGCATGTGGTCCCTTACGGTCCCCATTGCTTTCCTCCTGGGCAAAGCTGTTCTTCTTGAGTCAATAAAGCAGTGGTAGGCTCTTTCACTTACATTCAGCTTTAACAGGGCTAAGAACATGGTATATTCTCTCTGGTGAAAAAAAATACACATATAAATGTATGTGTGTATGCATATATTCATATGCATATATAAAGAACAGATACAGGTATAGATACATAAACATTGTAGTAACATTCAAGGTTCCCTTAAGCTCTCTAGGTTAGCTTTCTGGGTGATGCACAAGCCTAGTCATTCAATACTTAATAGGACTCCCGTTTGCTTTAAACAGTGCTTTGTAATGCAAAAGGTCTCCTTTCCAAAAACACGACTCCAAGCAAAACAGATCTAAGCCTAGCTTTCCCTACCCATTTTTACCTCTCAAACCACAGAGGGCAGTAATAGGCAATTAGGCAGCCCTGATAGATTTTCTCCTCTCTCAGTCCACAGATGGCTTTCAGATAACTCTGGACTTGGCAGGAAGATTCTCACCGCCAATCAGCACAGCAACTCAAGCACTTACCTTTTTAGCCAATCAGCATGAAGCAGTTGCTATGGAGTGCTTAGAATTTAGAGACTTGGAAGATGCCATGGTCATCTACTTCATCTTAGGCCATGGCCAGTCATCCTGATTTTTGTTCTACCACTGGACTTTGATGACTCAGGAAGAGAGAGTGAGACAGACAACTTTGTGCAACTCTGCCTCACTTAAATCCAATTCACACACAAGTCAAGACATTATCAATGATGTCACTGGTCCTTTCTGAAGGACGAACAACCACAACAACAGCAAAACAATACCTCTTTTTCAGTCATCGGTCTCAGCTGGAAACAGCTTTTCTAGCCGCCTTGCTTGCCTTCTGTCTTTTCTTACGATTCCTCCTCGGCTCAGCTTACTCTCCTGTTTCTTCTATAGATTTCTTCCTATTGCTTCTTCCCTCTCTCTCTATAGGTTCCACTGTCTCCAATCAGAGCCTCCTGGTGCCAATGACTTATTTACATTATGAGTTAAAGCTCAAAAAGCCCACCCTTCTGTCAAGTATGAACCAAACAGACCTTAATCTCATAAACCTTAAAGAGTTATTTGATTTAAATTTCTTTAAAAACAGTTGCATGTAATTGACTAAAGGACCACAATTCCTTGTAGCAATCATTACTTCAGTCAGTGCTCTGTCTTCAAACAAATCCTCCCAGAACATTCACTGAATCCTCTAAATACTCTTTGTCTCTCTTTCAGTACCTTATCTGTGAGGTTCTAATTCTTCTGAAAATGATTTGTATCAGTTTTACTCATACAATGTTCTTTTTCTGCCCCTTTTCAGCAAATTGTTCACATCAAAAAAGGATATGGATTACCTTAGATATGTATTGCTACTAGAAATCTCTGTTTGAACATATCCTGTCAGGTAGTCAATAAATATTTTAAAAGTACCTACTACATGCCAGACTGTATGTTAAGCACTGGGGATACAAAAACAGGCAAAAGTTAGTCTCTGAATTCAAGGATCTCACAATCTAAGAGGGGAAACAATAAGCAAATAAGCATGTACAAACAAGTTATATACAAGAAAAATAGGAAATATTTAAGAAAGCACTGGATTAAAAGGGGTTGGTAAGGGTTTGCTGTAGAAGATGGGCTTTTAGTTAGGATTTGAAAGAAGCCAGGGAAGGCAGTGAGCAGAGATGAGGAGGGACACCATTCCAGATCTACAGGATAGCCAGAAAAAAAAATTGCTTGGAGCAGAGAGATGGAGTGTCTTGTTTCTGAGACATCAACGTCACTAGATGGAAGACTGAGGCTGGGAGAAAAGTATAAGAAGAAAGCTTAGGGGGAGGCTATGAAGGGCTTTGAACACCAAGTAGAGGATTTTATATTTGATCTTAGGGGGTGATTGTTGAGTAGAAGGAGTGATATGCTATGCCTTTTGATTTAGGAAAATCATTTTGGTGGCTAAATGGAGAATGGGTTAGAATGCAGAAAGACTTGAGACAGGCAGACCCAGCAGCAAGTTCTTGTAGAATTTGAAGTGTGAGTTGCTGAGGGCCTGCATCAGGATGGTAGCAGTAGTGGAGGAGAGAAGGAAGAAAGTGGAAAGATGTTTGCAAAGATGAAATCAACAGGCCTTTGTCAAGGGCCAGGAAAATTGTGTCAACAGAAAGGGTACAGCTCCAATGTGGCACTGAAAAGGACCCCTTAAATAAAAGATATGCTCCATTGACTGTATTCTACCCAGAGCCAATTGGGGAATTCCCCTGATTATACCCATGACATGACTATTGCTACTTAAAGTCTTGTCAGTTGGCTGCCCCGTACCCTTTTACTCTCCAAACCCAAACACCCTTTACTCTTCACCATTCCCATATGTGTACTGTTTTCTCCCATTGAAATATAAGCTCCTTAAGGCTAGGAACTGTCTAACTTTTGCATTTGTGTTCCCAGGACTTAATGTCTGTTATAGCAAGTGTTTAATGCCTTTTCATTCATTCACTCACATAAAGAAAAAAAAATCGAACAGTTCCTATTTTTAAGAAGTTTACATTCCACTGAAGAAAACATTTACACAGAGGAAATGCAAATATCGACAAAGTAAACAAACTATTTTAAGAGGGAGGGGATGCTAACAACTGGGTGAAGTAGGACAGGCTTCATTAAAATAGGAAATAGCACCTGAGTCTCAGATACTTCCTAGCTGTATGACCCTGAGCAAGTCACTTAACATCTGTTTGCCTCAGATTTATTATCTGTAAAGTGGGGATCATAATAGTACACTCCCCCAGGGTTGTTGTGAAGATCAAACAAGAAAATAATTACAAAGCACTTAGTATAGTGCCTGGAACATAGAAGGCAATATATAAATGGTAGTTATTATTCTTATAGATGAAAATGCTCCAAATCACTAATAATTAGAAAAATTCAATTAATGAATTCAAATAATTAGAAAAAAAATTTTGAGGTTCCCCTCATATCTGTCAGATGATTGATATAGATAACCCAAACAGGAAAATGGCAAATGTTAGAGGAGCTGTAGGAAAACAGACACATTAATGTACTATAGTTGGAACTGTGAATTGCTCTAGCTATTCTAGAAAGCAATTTGGAACTATATTCTGAAAGACACTAAACTACACCTAGCATATGACCCAGCAAAACCACTATTCTATCTCATATTCCAAAAAAGATTACGAGAAAAGGAAAAGGACCATATATAGAAAAATAATTATAGTAGTTTTTTTTAATAGCAAAGACTAAAAACTAAGAAGGGGGTGCTCATTAGTTGGGAAATAATTGAACATTATATTAGAATGAGATAAAATACAATTATGCCATTAGAAATGGCAAAAGGAATGGTTTCAGAGAAACCTGAGGATAAAGAATAATGTAAGCAGAAGCAGAACAATTTATCCTGTAATGACAACATTGTTAAGACAGACAATTTTGAAGACAATGACCAACCACAGTTGGTTGTCAGAAAGGATGAAGAAGCATGCTTACTCACCTTCTTAGAAAGAGATAATGGACTCAAGGTATAGAATGAGATAAAAAGTACATTTCTGGATATGGTCAATATTTAGGTTTATTTTATTTAACTCTGAATATTTGTTACAAAGATTTGTTCCCTGCTTGCCTCTCCTCCCTCTCCCCCCCGCCCCACGAAGAAGTGGGGAAAATGCTTGTAAATTGAAAGAAAAAAAAGAGTTTTTTAAGAGAGTGTGAAGAAAGCTAGAGATTCCAGAAGTGGAGAGGAATTCATGTACTCCAGACAAGGAGGACAAATTGTGAAAAACTGTGGAGACAGGAGGTAGAATTTCACATATGGAGAACAGTTAGCTGTCTTGTTTGATTGGAACAGAGAATGCATGAAGGGGTTTAATCATTATTATGAAATAAAATAACTGGAAAGGTACAGGGGAATGATATCATGAAAGCCTTTAAATGTAAAGCTGATGGTTTTGCACCATTCTAGAGGCAGTAGGGAACCGTAACAGATATTTGAGCAGGAGATCAAGTCCATATTTTGGAAATACCAGTTTGGTGTGGACAATGGTTTAAAAAGGGAAAAAAGACAAAAAAACTTCAGGTAATGGGTAATTTGTATCTGAACCATAGAGGATGTTGTATGAATAGAAAGGAGCGGAGAGATCTTGTGGGATTAAAATTCACAAAGTGTGGCAAGAATAACTCTAAGGTTATAAACTTGGGTATCTGGAAAGATGATGGTGCCCTCAAAAAATAGTAAAGGCCAAGTTTAAGAAGAAGGGAGAACAGGAAAGAATAAAATTTCGAATGCAGTGACCAAGAGTATCAAAAGCAGCAAAGAAGCCAAGAAGGATAAGGCCTCAGAAAGAGTAATTAGATTTGTCAACTAAGAGATTATTTAATCAAATGTAGGTGTCAGAAGTCATATTGCAAGGGACAAGAAGTAAATTGGTGGTAAGAGAATGGCAACTGATAAGTTAAATGACCCTTTTTCAGAGTTCTGCTATGAAAGGGAGAAGAGATGGGAATGATAGCTTGAGGTGATGGCAGTGTCAAGTTAAGATACATAGAATTATTCATAGAATTGATAGGCAAAGCCATGGGAATAAATGAAATTGCAAAGAGAAAGTGTAGAAAAGTGAATGTCAAGGTCAAACTCTTGGGAAAGATCCACTTTAAGGGACCAAAAAGAGGACAAACTGTCAATGAAGAAGATAGAGGAATTAGAGAAGCAGGAAAAACAGGAGATTGTGCTAATTCTAAAATGACACTTTTTAATAAGAGGGGATATAAACAGTGTTAAACACTTTAGAGAGGTCAAAAAGAAGGAGGATTAGAAAAAAGGTCATGAGATTTAGCAGTGATGATCTGGAAGAGAAAGCAGCTGTAGTATAGTGGTGGGGGAAGAAATCTGGTTACAAAGATTTTAAAAGAGAATTTGTGTTGATAACTGTCCCCCCAGAAATTTCATAGTAAAGGGGTGGGGAGAGATGAAATGATAACTGAATAGAGTCAAAAGAAGGATCTATTTTAGGACTTGGGGAATTTGTCATGTTTTTAGGCCTATGGGAAGGAGTCATCAGAAAATATTGAAGATTTATGCAAGAGAGATGATGAATGCTGGAAAAAGTTGAGAAATTTTGAAAAATGGAGGAGGGGAGTTGAGGCAATTCATATCAGATGGTCTTAATCTTCTTAATGATTTAGTATGCATAATTATTTCTATAAAAATAGTGTTTGAGACATGGCTAGGGACTCAAAGAAAGAAGAAAAGGTTCAGAAAGTTACTATGGAAGAATGAGCTTTAAGAATTAAGAACAGAAAATAGAAAAATTGTTGAACAATAGCAAGTAGATGAGGTCATGTATCAGATGAGGGTGGCTAGATGGCATAGGAGGTAGAATGACAGTTCCAGAGCTAGAAAGACTCATCTTCGTCCATTCAAATCCAGTCTTGTACACTTATTAGCTGTGTGACCCTGGTTAAGTCATTCAACCCTGTTTGCCTCAGTTTCCTCATCTGTAAACTGAGCTGAAGAAGGAAATGGCAAACCACTACAGTGTCTTTGCCTAGATAACCCCAAATGGAGTCATGAAGAGTCAGACATGACTGAAAAAGACTGAACAACATCAGATGAGATTAGGTTATATACCAAGAAATTGGCGAGTTTCTCAGAAGAGCTAAAGAGCCTGGAAGAAGCAGTGAAGAAATGTTGCCTGAGTAGCATTACCATTATGCAAGGATAAGGATTTGCAGCGCAGGAAGTATTATAGAAGGTTAGAAGTGATGGGAATCCTAGAAGAGTAGATATTGAAACATTAAAATAGCAAGTCATAGGGGGCAGGGATGGATATGGAACCAGAATGTTGGAAACAGCTCACGTGACTGGTGGTTAGAACAAAGGGAGGTTGGGAGGGAGAGAAATGTGAGTGAGAGTATGGTGGAAGGACAGGAAGTTATGGTGAGAAAATGGTATTTCAAGATTTTGGGTCTTGGAAGTGGTGCAATTCCAAGAGATAATGAAGAGTAACATGAAGAATACATTCAGCATGTAGCTGAAGTGGGGAATAGAAAGTCATTGGAGTTAAGGAATCATATTTTTAAAAGGTCATCATGATCTCAGAGTTGCAAGGTCCCCTAGAGGCCATACCAGTGGTCATTTAGCCTTTCAGGGAAGGTGTCCAGTGAGGGGATATTCACTGCCTCTTGAAACAGTTTGTTTAATTTTTACATAGTTCTAATTGTTGGTAAGTTTTTTTCTTACATTGAGCAGAAATTTGCCTTTATATTAGTTCTCTTGATAGCTTCTAAATCTGAGCTCTGGAATCCAGCAAAAATCTTCTCTTCTCTAGGATAAACATTCTCAATTCTTTCAAGCAGTTCTCCTGTGGAATGCTGTCAAGACTCTTCACCATCTTGGTCACCTTCCTCTGAATCTTCCCCAGTATACCAATCAATCAATCCATAAGCACTTATTGAGTGTTTACTGTTATGCACTGTGCTAAGCTCTGGGGGCTCAAAGAAAAACAAAATCAGTGCCTGCTATTAAGGAGCTTACATTGGTTTTGCTTCTCTTCTTTCAGATTGTCTTTCACTACTGAGTATTTGCATTCCAAGTCATTTATCCTCTCTTGTTTCTTAGGTGAGATGCCACCATGAATTCAAATTTTTCTATTTTGCTAATTATTTCTTCTGTGAAGCCCACAAATTTTGCTTTCATAAATCTTACGTCTTTTTTAGGAACATCTGGCTGTTGCTCCATGCTCTCTGGGAAATATGGCTGCTTCTAGTATCATTATTATTATTATTACCTGAAAGCTCTGGATTTTGGCTATAATGGTCCTGAGAGATTTCCTTTTAGAATTTCTTTAATGGGTGACTGGCATGTTCTTCCTATTTCTACTTTTTCCTCTGATTATGACAGATATGGACATGGACAATTTTTATTACTTCACAAAATATGATGTCTAGGCCCTTTTTTTGGTCATGAGTTCCAGGTAGTTCAATGATTTTTAATTCTTTTTAAATCCTTAATCTGTTTTCTAAGTAAATTGTTTTTGCTATGAAATAGCTTATAGTTTTTCTTTTTTTTAATCTTTTGACTTTTTTTTTTAATATTTCTTGTAGTCTCATGGAGGCACTGAATTCTTTTTAGTTGCTCTCTTTTTCCCCTCTATACATTTTCACTTGGTCATCTTGTCAGCTCCCATGTATTCAGTCATCATCTTTATGATCTCTCAAAAAATACTAATGATATTTTAAATGGAAAAGAATAGTTGTTGGTTTTTTTTCTCAGTCTTCATCTTTCTTGACCTCTGTAGGCTTTGATACTCTTGATCTCCTGGGTTTTTTTTCTCAGTCTTCATCTTTCTTGACCTCTGTAGGCACTGACACTCTTGATCTCCTTTCCCTCTATATTTTTAGGACACTACTTTCTCATAGTTTTCCTTCTATGTATCTGACTGTACCTTCTTAGTCTCCTTTGCTGGATTTTCACTTAAGTCATGACAGCTCACCAAGGTTGTCCCACAAGGTCCTATCCTGTGTGGTCATCTTCCTCCTCCTCCTCCTCCTCCTCCTCCTTCTTCTTCTTCTTCTTCCTCCTCCTTCTTCTTCAGGATTGAATTATCATCTCAATGGTCCTGACTCTCAAATCTCCTTATTCAGCCCTAACGTTACCCTCCGAAGACTTCCAGTCTCACATATCCAGTTGCCTAGTAGACATCTACAACTGGATGTCCTGTAGATTTCATGTTCAAAGCCCTTCAAAACCTTGTTCCTTCTAACCTTTCCAGCTTTCTTACACCTTACACCCCACCGCATACCCTGGTCTTGCTGTTCCTCAAACAAGACACTCATCTCCAACTCCAAGAATGTTCACTGGTTATCCCTCATGCCTGGAATGCTCTCCCTCCTCAGACCTACCTCCTGGCTTCCTTTTTCTATGGGGGTAGGGGAGAAGAGGAGAGGAGGCTACAAGAGGGGGCTTGAAGGCTGTTAAAATCCCATATAGGAAGTCTTTCCCAATCTCTCTTAATTCTAGTGGTCTCCTCTTTATTTACCTCCAATTTATCCTGTATTGACTGTACATCTCTCCTATGAGATTCCTAAGAGCGGACAGTCTTTTACCCTTCTTTATATCTCTAGCACTCAGCATAGTTCCTGAAACATAATAAATGTTTCATATTTATTGACTGACAATATACTGATTAGGAAAAGTTTTGTACTTCTTTTGCCAAGCTGTTAATCCCCTTTCCAATTCTTTTTTCCCCAGAACATTTTTTTAATAAAAAAAAAAACCAAACTCTTGCTTCATCTCTTCTAAGAATTCTCATTGAATTTATGCCCAAGCAGTATTTCACTTTGAGGCTTTGCTTGTATATGCTTTGAAGTTATTCTTTCTTCTGGGTTTGTGTATTAAGCATCTCTGTCCCCATAATAGCTTTTTTGCACGATGGGATTCTTTCTTTGCTCATACTTTAAGTCGGTTTCCTGACTTTTCTTGATGTTAAGGGCTGTGCCTTAGAGATCTGTGCCTGGGAGATCAAATAGGGACAAGGATGTGGAGATAATTTTGCAAATTGATTGCATATGCTTCAGAAATGGACAGGTGATGGGGAGGAGTAATGACAGAGGTACAATCTTGAAGCATCAGTGTTTAAGTAGCACACCCCCCTCTTCCTTGTCTTGCAAAGCAGAGGATGTGGAATGACTGCCTTTCACTGAAAAGGGATCCAAGGGATGTTCTATTCTAGGGGAATTTTTTTTTTTTTTTTGTTAAAGAAAGGAAGTAGAAAAAAATGTTGATAAAAAGTTTGAGGATGTAGAGAATAGATCACTTTATTTAAGGGGCCTTACAACCCATAACCCTGTTCTCCATTCTTACCATGATTTCCAATCCCTCCATCCTTCAGTTCTTTACCAAGCCATTGCCTTTTACTATTTACTATTTACATTTACCTCTTCTCCCCTCTGCATCTTGAACCCTAGTCTATCTAACCAGTTCAGTTCTTCATTATCTTGTACTCTCCAGTCCCTTGCCCCTTTATCCTTTTGTCAGTCTTGTTCTGCCAAGTCCCTGCCTTGTATCATTTCTAATATCATCTGCTGCCTTCATTCTTATTAATGTGCTGTTGAACAAAACTGGAAAAAAAATCATAAAACTGTGCTGATTAGGTCCACGACAAATTTTTACATAATTTTAACCGGGTTCTTATTGCTACAAAGCAATCCTTTCTTTTTTTTTTTTTTTCCTATTCCACTAGTTGATTCACTATTCCACTCACCACAGCAGTTTTTCTAAACCTTTTCACTCCTCCTCAACTCTCCCATCTCTTCTACTCTCCCCATCCTCTCAGTTGGGTACTTTGCCTCTTATTTCACTGAAAAAATTGAGGCCATTCAGTTGGAGCTCCTTCTTTTCCCCTCTGCCTCATCCCTCATCAATCAGATGTCTTTCCCCATTATCTCTTCTTTCATCTCAACCTCATATGAATTTCCATGTTATCTTTTCCACCAGACTGCCCCCTCTATAATCCTTACTTTCTCACTAATCTTGAATTTCTTCCTGCCTACAAATTTGCTCATGTCTTCCATTCTTAAAAAAATTCTCACTTGATCTGCCCATCCCCAATAGCTATAATCCTACATTTCTCCTCCCTTTCATAGCTAAATTCTCTGAGAAAGCCATCTACAATTAGTCCCTCAACTTTCTTTCCTTTCATTCTTTTCTAAACCTTTTGCAGATTGATTTCTAACCTCACCATTCAACTAAAACGGCTCTCTCCAAAATCATGAAAGATCTAATTGTCAGATCTAATGGCTTTTTTCTCAGTCCTCATCCTTCTTGACCTTTCTGCCATTATATTTACCTTTTTTCCAGGATCTGTTTTTCTCTCTAGGTTTTTCCAACACTGCTATCTCCTGTTCTACCTTCCTGACCACTTTTTTCAGTCTCCTTTGCTGAATTTTCATCCAGGTCATATCCACAGATTGTTGGTGACCCCAAGGGTGCATTCTTTTCTTCCCTTCTTCCTCTATACTATTTCGATTTCAACAACTTCCATGGATTCTCAGATCTTTTTCCAACCCTAACTTCTCTCCTAATCTCCAGTTCCACATTTTTAACTAACAATTGGACATCTTGAACTGGATTTCCCATAGGCATCTTAAATTAATATCTAAAACAGAATTCATATCCCTACCCCCTCCCCAAACAAAACCTCTCTTCTTCCTAACTTTCCTATTTATGTAAAGGGCATTACCATCCCTCCGGATTAAGAACTTGTGTCAAAATAAATTCTTCACTCACACTAACTCCACACAATCAATTTGTTGGCAAATTCTGTAGTTTCTATCTTTGCAAAATCTGTGTACATCCCCTTCTCTTTTCTGACACTGGTGAAACACCTTACCACCTCCACTACTTCAGTAGTGGAAAAAATCATAAAACTGTGCTGATTAGATCCACTACAAATTTTTACATAATTTTAACTGGGTTCTTATTGCTACAAGGCAAAAAAGTACCACCTCCCTTCCTTGTCTTTTTCCATTCCAGTCTATCTGCCAAAATGATCTATCTTCCTAAAGAGTTCTGGCCATGTCACTTTCCTACCCAATAAACTCTAGTAGTTTATTGCCTCTGGGATCAAATTTAAAATCTTTTTTTTTGGGGGGGGGGCTTTTAAAGCCCTTCACAACCTGGGCCTTTCACTCCTCTTATACTGACCTCCTTTCTGTTCCCCACCAGGACACTCCGTCTCCCTACTCTGCGACTTTACACTGGCTGTTCCACATACCCAACATGCTCTTTTCCCTCACTGCTCTCTCCTAAAATCTTACACTCTACAAGATGCCTTTCCTGGTATCCCTCCTTCTCACCCCCTGACCCAACTGGAGTGCTTTCTCTGAGATTACTTCCCATTGACACTATATTACATTAATAGTTGTTCGAGTGTTGTTTTCCCCACTAGAACGTGAACTCCTTGAAGGCAGGAACTGTCTTTGTATACCCAATGCTTAGCCCCAAACCTAACACATCAAGGCACTCAGTAAATGTTTGTTGGGCGGTGAAGAGAGGGGGTAGGACTTGACCTCTCCTCAGGTCTCTTCTATAGTACTTGTAGACCTATGATCCTATGAATCAGGGAAGATTTCCTGCAGTGATCCAATCTGAAGTAGGCATTTAAAGGAAGACTTTTATTGACGAGTTAACTCAAAATACTCTTAAGATGGGACTTCTTCAAAGGACCTATTTGTATTCTTATGGAGGATTCTAGAGAACTGTAAAACTTTAAGACTTAAGAGAATAAAGATATAACTGAAGTCAGTCAAAATCAACAGAGCAAATCTACAGGCTATAACAGGTCTTTCCTTAGAAATAATTCTGTTTTATTTCTGCAGACATCATATTCAACATGGCATTTAAAATGGTTTTCTAATTTTGACATCTGTGAATATCAAAGATGGAATATGAACAACTACTGGAAACTTCTCTACATTTCAATTTGAACAAAGCAGTTCAAAGCACAATTCAGTAGGCAGTGAAATCTATAAGCATTCCAATAAAGGGAAAGAGAAGGGGAAGAGAACAAGCACCTATTAAGCCCCTACTGGGTGCCACAGTCAATAAGCATTTATTAAGATGACTTGCCCAGAGTCATACAGCTGAGGCTACATGTCATGGGAAGAGGCTGGATTTGAAACTCAGGTCTTTCAGACCTCAGGGCCAGCATTCTATCCTATCCTGGCATTCCTTGTAGGAAGCTAGGTTGCACAGTGAATAGAGCACCAGGCCTGGACTCAGGAATATCTGCGTTCAAATCAGACATTTGCTAGCTGTGTGACTCTGGAAAAACTTAACCTCTGTTTGTTTCAGTTCTCAACTGTAAAATAAGGATAATAGCACCCACCTCTAAAGGTTGTTGTAAGGATCAAATGAGATAACTGTAAGGTACCAGTAACAGTTTGTGGCACATAGTACTATATAAATGTTAGCTATTATAATTATTATTATCCACTGGAATGGCTGCCTCAGTAAGTTTCAGGTCCCAGCTTAAATTATCCTTGTAAAGGGGGTTAATCAGAAATAGCATATTCTGAGAGGCTGGAGAAAATTTCATGGTAAATAAACTCTTCATAATTAAACTATCTAGTATTTTGCCCTATTTAATACTCAGTTTAGCAATATTTAAAAATATTTAATTGTAGGATTTAAAAAATGCAATCCCATCACTACTTTACAAAATGTTTGTTAAACCCAAATTACTCCCAGCCCACATAAAAAATAGGAGCCATTTCCCTAGCATTTTCTAGCACAATGCCTTGAACATAGAAAGCACTTAATTGGTTCTTGAATTAATTGTATACTTGTTAAGTTGTCTATAACCATTAGTAATTTGACATAGCATAGGCAGATATTTCAGTATATATAATTAAGGGATATTTTCTTTTAACTCTGTAAATAATTAGATCACATTTTCCTATTGATGTGTATATTTTACTCATTAAATATGAGCACAAATTGGAATGAGAATAATTATTTTAAGTAAAGTAGGACTAAACTGCATAAATCTAAGTTGAAGCATTTTCCCTAGTTAAATATTTCTGCTGCTTATTTTTTATATTAAGTTTACTGGCTTTGTTAATTTTCCTGATGTTACTGAAGAGCAAACTCGTTCTATCATAACATCTGACTAAATTCAAATACCTCCTTTCAAACTGTAAAAGTCAATACACTATTTATATTATCATTAATAAATCAATAAAGATCTCCTTTACAGTAAGACTGAGGAGTAACAATTTGCTCTAGTTAGGATTTATTTTTCTATCCCCCCCTCTTGCTTAACTTCACTGGAAAGCATGCTTCAGGGTAATACTAGTTTACAAATTCTGCAGATCCAAATGTGTATACACAGTAGAGGTTCTAGCTATAAATGAACTGGAAATAAAAATTTAACTTTCACAAACATCTTATCACCTAAAACAGAAGAAAAAGGACCCAAATATATATACAATTTCTAGAAAGGGGAGGGGGAGAGGGAGAAAATGTTTGAAGGTTTTTTTCTGTCAGCAACAATTTTTTGCTATGTTAACATCTAAAAAATTCAGGGAAAAACAGTTTGAAAATTTTCTTTTCCATATATATTCCCTCCATTCATTATCTGGGATATTAATTTTGTCCTAGTTTTGAAGTCCAAAATTTTGAACTTAAAATGAACCTGATACAACTCAATATGGCATCAGGATACTACTTTTGAATTCAACCTAATAAATCAGTAACAGTATACCTGTTGAAAGGAAAATGAACTTGAAAGGTTAATTGTATAAAAACAAGAGGTTGAACTGTATAAAACACCAGACAGACGTGTTATTAAACACAACAAAAAGCATAATGGAAATAATAAAGGACAATATCAAATAGAGGAAAGATAAAATTCCCAAAGGAAAAAAAAATATTGACAAATGCCTCCTAATTATTAGAACAGCTACCTAAAAGATACTGTTTTACTCTTTTCAATATTATACATGGATCTATGCACAGCATGTGTAAACATACATACTCGCAAAGCTTTTACAGCACCTTAAGAAAGACACAAATCATTGATTTTGTCCAATGTGAAAAGTGGTCAACTGATCCCTCATCTCTCCATCTTTCCCCAAGCTACCTTCTATTTGTTTAATGTATTCGATCTTTATATCATATTATTCGACCGAAGTCATGTAACAGAAGCTCACTCTGAGTCAGTCTAATCCAAAAGACAAAAAGAAAACCCCAAACACTTTGCCTTAAGGGCTGCCCAGAATTTTCTGTTTCATTGTTTACCAAATTGTTTAAAACTTCAAAATAATCTTTCAAAATTTTATTTCGCCTCTTTTTGTACCACGTTCATTTTGTGACAGAATGGATCACCTCCATGAAAGGGAGTTTTGAAAATGTCTTTTTCTCTTTGCCTCTTTTCACAAGGTACCATTAAGCAATTAGTTCTTATTCCGTTTTAAGTAAACCCAGATGCCACTGCAATACTTCTTAAAAAGAAACAAAAATACAAGCAAGAAAGGGCAACTAAAAACCGCAGTATGCCTGCCCAGAACTACTTCTGAGTTCGAATGCACACTGATAAATATACATTACGCAAACTCCTATTCATTCCTTCCTCTTATGCTTTTTTTTTTTTTTAAAGTTTCAGTAGTTGTTGCTCGCAAGTTTTTTAGCTCATCCTTTCTTTCCTTACAATCAAGATGGTAGTAAACAGAATGCGCCGCCTCCTCCTCCCTCCCCGGGCTCAGACCTTTCTCTAATCTCGCGCTTCCCTTTCCCTCCAGCCCCCCTCTTCCTCCTCCCCCGCCCCACCACACCACCTGCTACTCTACTCTCCCTCCTTTTTCCACGCCCGTCGCTTCCCCACCAGGGTTCTCACGCCCAACCAGGCTCCTTCCCCACCCTCCTTTCTTCTCCCCCTCCTAGAAGTCACCACCGAGGCTGCCTCTAACCCCTTCGATCTTGGATCTGATCTCCCCAAAGCCCATCTTCTACGTCCCCTTCTCCTCCTATTCTGCCACTCCAGTGCTTCTTCTCTTCTTCTTTGGCCATTTTCTCCTTGGTCTCGGCTCGTCGCGTCCCAGCTGGCTTGGGCTGGGCTCGTCTCCTCTCCTCCCCACCCCACACGAAGTTCTCTTTTCTCTCGATTGCTCTCCGGGGGGATTACTTTTAGCCGCGGGTCCCCGGCCGGCGGGCTCTGATTGGATGTTTTACGCACAGGCCCCGCCCACCCCCATGGCACGCGCAAAGAGGGTGGGGAGGGGAAGAAGCCTTAGCTAGGGGCGCGCGCGCGCGCTCCCGCGGCCCCGAGGCAGAGAGCCGCAGTTGCTTAGGTTTCTGGTTCGAACGTCGGTGGTCCCCGGGGTCTCCAAGGAAGAGGGATGGGGCGGCTGCACCGAGCGAAGCTTCTGGGCTGGATAGGTGGTGGGGGCGAAGGTTCCTCTTTCTCCCCAGACCCGCTTCTCTCGAGGCTGGTGTCCCAGGTGCCGCGGGGTGGCCCCGAGGAGGGACAGGTTTGATTTACAGTCTCCTCCGGGCGGCCCTGAGGCCAATGCCGTGTGGGCAACCTCCTCTGCCCCCCCACACGCGGCCCGCCAGCCCCGGTAGCCCGGATGTCTCTGCCCCCCGTGGCCGGGCTGCGGACTCGATTATCAGCCCCAGTGAGGATCCTCTTAAAGAGACAGATGCATTTGCGGGCAACACGGGTCTCGTCCCGCCTTGAGCTGTCCCGAGGTGGGAGAAACCCGAGCCGCACCCGGCCCCAGCTGCTCCGCAAGTCCACGGCCGGACGGGAGT
>NW_027186304.1:70245089-70336184 GCF_028583685.1 Petaurus breviceps papuanus | reverse complement strand
GGGGGGGGGGGGGGGGGGGAAGGAGGAGCGGCGGCCTAGGATTGGCTGAGAGCCGCGTGAATGCAGGACATTGTCTCAATTTCAGTCCCGGTCATTGCCCCAGCTCCATTCTAACTAAGAAGCAAGATGGGCGAAGAGCAGAGAGGCCGGGGGCACCTGGCTGAAATGTGCGTGTGTGTGAGCGCGTGTGCGTGTCTGCGCGCATATGTGGGGGTCCTATATTGATGAGAGGGACAGTGGATGATAGTCCACAGGACTGACCACTCCTTGAAGACAGGATATTAACGGTGTCGGGTTAAAAAATGAATTAAAAATAAAAAGGCATTTTTCATAAATTAAACATAGAAAGTTAAGAATGTTTCAGCCAGCCTGTAAATATTTATTAAGCGCCTACTCTGTACCTGGCGCTGCGCTAAGGGCTGGGGGGTACAAGGAAAAGTTTAAAGGCCCTTCCCGCTCTCAAGAAGCTTTTCGATTTAAAAGATTCAGGGGTTAGGGTGTTTGTTTTGTCTCTAGACAACTTCTTGTAGAGGGGTAAGTTTTCGCCCACAAAACACGGTGTTTTTAACTTTGGCCTCGGGGTTGCTTCCCAAGGGGAACTTTAGCTTCCCAGTTAGGCCACTTTAATAACAAAACGTAGACTCCCTAGCACAAAAGAGACTTAGAAAGTCTTAATTACCCTTGTAGAGTCAGCGTCCCAAGGAATGGCCTTAGCCAAAAGCAAAACCGAGTTAGCACCTTTCAGTGTTTGGAATTGAGAGTGTAAGCCCCTACAGGGCAGGAACTCTTTCCTTTATTGTCTTTGTATGGACGTTTGCAGTTGAGAAAGTGTCGGCCCCAGGACAGTAGGAACTTTTTCCTTTTTGTCTTCGGATTAAAGTTTGCAATCGAGAAAGTGTAAGCCCTGAGATGGCAGAAACTCTCTTATTTTTATCTGTTTCCTTGGGGCCCTGCGCAGAGCCTGGATCCCCCGAGGAGTCCTTACTTAAATAAAAATAGATGAAAATTCATTTAAATAAGGTATTGCTTTCCCTCCAATAGTTGGGGAGGCGGCTTTTTTCAGAGAGTTGGAGCAGTATGTGATTGAAAAAACACCTATCCCTCCCAGTTTATTTTTTTTTCTCCAATGACAGAGAAGAGGCTCTGTATAAACTTAATAGCAAAGTGATGAAGTTTAGAGAAGGTGGGTCTGAAATAAGAGGGAAGGCAATAGTCATGGAGTTTTATTTGGTATGTGGTACTGAAATTTCTGTTCAATTCACCAACCGTTAGGTACCTACTATATGCTTTATGAGACATTCCCTCACTGAATTAGTCATATTTGTTACTTTAAATAGGATGTGAATCTGTCTTTTGGGCATTCCAACAGTCTCTTTGACTTGGATTATATTTTTATTTAGGTGTCATGATTTCTTCACTAAAAATGATGGAAAATACAAATCGTCAAAGTTTTATAAAATCTACCTATTGAAATAGGATACAGGAACAGAGGAGGCCTGAAAGAGCAGAAGGATCTAGATAAAAAGGAAAGCAAAGCAAATGATTCATTTAAAGGCACTACCTTCTAGAAAATAATTTGGGAGCAGTGGAAAATGACAGAAAAAATAATTTGATATAGCAGGGGTTTCAAATGAAACAAGAGTGAATATTAATTTAGGTTTTATTTTAAAGCTTGTCCAAAAAATTTTTTTGGAGGAAAGTTGGGAGATGATAGAATGAAATATTAAACATTTCAATTTGTCTTCCCCCAAGGGAATCAGCATTGTGATTCTAGTTTTCCTTAGAAATGATTCAGGAATAGGTTGTGATGATTTATATGAAAATGCCAAACTAAATTTTGAAGATTTAAAGGTCATTATATTCTTTAGTTTCATGACAATTCAATTAGTTTTACCTAAGATAGGCTTTTAAAAAGCTATTAAAATTTAGTAATTCAGTAGAGCAAAATGAAAACAGCATAAGAAATTATAATGAAAAAATGTAACCAGCAAGGTGGCAATGTAATTCAGAATTTAAATGATTTACTGCATCAATTTTGCAAAATTTCTGCTACCTATCAAAAATGGAATCTGAAGAGCTTTGCCACTTTATAGGACAACCACAATTTCCTCACTTGATTACTGATTTCTAGTCATATTTGCTTCACATTATGTAAAATAGTTATGCAACATATTCATAAACTATGATAGCAAAACTTATTTTGGAATTTAGAAATTAATTGTCCAGTTGTTCACCAGCTCTGTTTGGCACAGTTCCATATTATAAACATTTCTGCCTTGGCATTGCCACTGATTATTAATCTAAATGCTTACTATAATTTAGAATTTCCACTTTGGAAAATTTTAATATCAGAAATATCAGTTCAAGGATTCTGGTCTTTTACTATGAAAGGGGTAAGTAACCTTTGTAAAGGTGCTGTTGAGTGGCACTTGTGGCATTCTGCCACTTTCTACCATATGTTTTTTCTCTTCTGCCATTTTACCTCTTTTAGACTTTTTTTTTCCTATTCTGTTCAGCTATGGCCTCTCAATGAGAGTCTGTCCCCAAATGAGGATGCCAATACACAGTCAACCAGTCAATTAGTATTTGTTAAGTGCCTACTACGTGTCTGCTCTTCCCAGAAGATGGAGAGGATCTGGCAATGTCAGAAGAACCAGACCAATGACATGAACCTAGAGTAAAGACTAAACAATTTTTTCAAGTAAAGAGTAAACATTCTTGTTTTCTACTCCAGGCCTGCAAATGACATTTCTCTGATTGCACTAAAAGATGAACGCTGAGTTACCTTAAAATCTTCATGGATGATCTCATTTGTGGATATCTATGTTCCTTGTGTTTTTTTCTAATTACCATCCTTGGCCATTTTGCTATTCCATTAGTAACTCAACCAAAGAACAGTTAGTAAATCTGTTGCTTTTTAGTAGCCACTGCATAGATTTTTTAGGCGAAAAATTAGAACCAATGTGAAATGTTTTGGGTCACTTACAAATTTAATTAATTTCTGATTTGTGGTTCCCATTATCACTGATAACTGAGTTAGCTAAATCTATGTGACATTTATGATCAGAGGTCAAGACTGAGCCTTATAAATGAGTGTATAATGGGACTATATTCCTTAGCTTAAGTTTCCACTTAATACCACTTAAGCTAGTAACACCCAGCCACTCTAGGGAATTAGTCTGTGCAGTCCCTACAGATACTGATAGAGATAACCACATTATTTCCCTTGCTACATAGAATCTGAGCTATTAAGGAAAAAAATTTCGATTCATAACTTTTACTCACTACTACCATTCATACTTTAAATGTTAAAACATTTTTTAAAAAGGAAACTATTTCTTTGTATGTATATGTGTGTGTATTTTTATATTATTTAAGAAGTAGTTTTGTATGGTGGATAGGAGCTGGCTTTAGAGCCAGTAAGGACCAGAGTTGATTATTACCCTCATTTTACAGTTGAGGAAACTGGGACAAACCAATGTAAAGTGACTTGCTTAGTGTCACAAAGCTAGTAAGTGTCTAAGGCTACATTTGAACTTGGATCTTTCTATCTAATGTGCCACCTAGCTAGGTAGTGTCCCTAAAATGAAGATCTTTTGGGAAGGAAAATGTGTAGTTATGCAATAAAAAATAAATGCAGTGAATGCAATTAATTATATGTCACACTTAGGTTTTGTATGAATCATATTGGGAAAAAGTATGGTCAATAGCTGATATCAGAAAATGATTTTGTTACATGTTGTAATTATAACCATATGTGTATATGCAAATTTGTTCAGTCGTTTTTCACTTGGGTCTGACTCTATACGAGACCCCATTTGGAATATTTCTTGGCAAATGTACTGTAGTGGTTTGCCATTTCCTTCTCCAGCTCATTTTACAGATAAGGAATTGAGGCAAATGGTGAAAGTGACTTGCCCAGGGTTACACAGCTAGCAAGTGTCTGAGGCTGGATTTGAACTCAGAAAGATGAATCTTTTTGACTCTGGAACTATCACTCTATACACTTCGCTACCTAAGCGCCCCAATATATGTAAATACATATAATTATTGACTACATAACTGTGCAGAAATAACTTGAGGAGGTTGATGCCTAAAATGGCTTAATGGCCTTACATTAAAGCTCAGAACCATAAACACATACGTGCTTCATATCCTCTCATTCTTTCCCTCATTTGGTTCAAAGTAATTTTTTTTTTTTAAAGTGATTTCTTAATCAATATCTCACATAGACCAGCTGGACCTCATTCTGTGTGTGTGTGTGTATGTATGTATGTATGGATGTATACACACATATATGTGTATATATTTTTAGAAATCAAATTGCTTTTATAGGGAACTTGCTACCTAATGAATCCTGTGGTGTTGGAATGTTTAATAAAATAAATTATTATGTAAATTATCCTTGATTTGGTAAATCTCGATTTTCATATATTATGTTTGCTTAAAATAGTATAAATGTTTGATACTTTACTATAATAAACTAGATTTAACTGAATATGGCACAGTTTTATTTTCTTGAGTATGTAAGTTTTGTAATAAAGAATATGTTTTTGCTCAAGGTAATTCTTTAGCCTATATGTTTTTAGCAGTTAAAGAATGGGGAAGACAAACTTCTGCTTTGTCCCTCTCTGTGTTACTCTTAACTGTAGTAGGGAAATATGCTGTAATTGGTTTTCCACATTTGCCAAGAGTCTGTTTCCTCTTAACATTCAACATATTTAACAGAAGTCTTGTAATAGCTCCAAAAATAATAAAAATGGTCCCAAGAATAAAAATGATAAATATACAACACACTGGTTTTTGTCATGGCTTTAGTTCTGTTATGTTCCTTTAATAATTTTTAGTGCCAAATCGTGTGGTAGAAATAAAAAGGTTTTCCTCACAGTAATAAAACCCAGTAAAGAAATTTAATCAGTTACTTATATAGGGGTGAAGTGTTATCTACACAGAAGGCAATTACAAGATCCTGTTAAGGCACATTAGTACTGTATAGTATAGTCATTTGAATACTTAGTAGTCCTTCTTAGCGAAGTGTAATGTTATGATTAAATTTCATATTGTATATTCAGAAAAAAGATGAAGCTTATTGGGCTTATATGATATTTCTTGGGCATGTGGTTCCTCTACAGCCCAGTGCAGTGGAAAGACTCCTGGAGCTGATGTTAGGAAACCTGGCTTTGATTCCCAGCTTTGTAACCTTGGAAAAGTCACTTCTCTGGGCCTCAGTTTATTCTTGTGTAAAACGAGTCGGTTTGATTACACAATCTTTGAGATCTCTTGCTGTTCTAAGATATGTGACCTTAAGAATGAAAATAATTGAAAATGTTTTTTCCCCCAAAACCTCTTACGTTGACTTTTGTCAAATAGGATTAAAAAAAACCCGCTCCATTATTGCCTAGTCCCTAGTCCCTCCCCATTTTTCCCCAAAAAGGATTTTTTTTAAAAAAAGCAATTGGGGTTAAGTAACTTGCCCAAGATTACATGGCCAGTTTTTTTGCATGGGTGTTAAGTATCTGAGGCCAGAACCGATCCCTCGTTCTCCCGACTCAGGGCCATTGTGCCACCTAGCCGCCCCCCAATAAGGATCTTTAAAGCACCCCAAAATAAAAGTCTCAGTTTCTGACAGTTATTTGGACATTTTTAAAAAGGGTTGCTTTAACTAGGATGGGAAAATTTATTTTACAAAGGTTAGGGGTACTTTGGTTAGAGCAGTGCTTTGGTGTATTTAACCCTACTCTGTCTAGAGAAGCAAATTATAAATACTCAGCGGCTATAACTTAAAATTCCTAATTGGCCATTTACATTCCCTGGCCAGGTCTGCAGATAGAGATTTACAATTTTAGGGAAGAATTTTGGGGTTTTTCCTCTGTATTATTCAGGTAATAATACAATCCTTTATGTTAACTGTACATATACAATGGTCTTATACAACCAAAATGGAAAATTAAAAAAGACTAATCAAAGTTCTTATTGAATATTTGAGCTAATAAACTGTTTGGCTGAATTTTGACTTCCTTGTCACTGGTTGAACTTATGGATAAGAACACCAGTAATAAAATTGTCATATTTCCTTTTGCACATATACATTCTATGGAGATTTTCTTCAAGTTTCTATCAAACTAAAAGTACATTTTCCTTTCTTAAATTAGCATCATTTCCCATATTGCATGGCTACAATGGAAATTCATCAAAGCATATAGCTCATAAAATTATAAGTCGAACATAAAAGCATTCATGGGGTGACCCACAAATCCCCAAAAGACCACAGTACAGTTATATTTTTCACATTATAGGGATTGGGGATCTGGCACTCCCTTGATCTGGAAAATCTGCATAAAATTTTTTGGTCCTTCCTTTGTACCAGAGAAGTGTGAATTATTATTGTATTAAGAGATAAAAAATATTGACATTATACAATACTATAAATATATTTTACGCATTTCTAAGTTTCTAAACTTTCCCTGCATCATCTGCTGGTCTTTGAGTGTGGTCTGCAGCTTCTGCAAAACTCCCAGAAAATTCCCATTTATTTTCTCATGTTGATCCATGGTATATTGAAACCTTGATGGGGAAAGTTTCGATATGGAATGGATAGCTGTATACGATTTTGATAAAAGCATATAAGGAATTCTGACAATTGTGTGTGGCAAGTAGCATTTCAATGAAGAAGCAGATTATGATCAAGAAATTCAGCCTAAAGTAAATTATTTTAAATTTTTCCTGATTTCAAGGTAAGAAAAATGGAGAAAGTAAACTATAATGCAGATCATTCACTAAAAATAAAAATGTGAAAGTGCTTCATGTCTATAATGTACAAGCATTTTATTTGGTGTAATCAGGGTTTCAGGGTAGGTAGGTGGCACAGTGAATTCAAATCTGGCCTCAGACATGTGCTAGTGATGGAACCCTGGGCAAGTCACTTAACCTTGTTTGATTCAGTTTCCTCATCTTTAAAATTAGCTAGAGAGGGGTTGGCTAGGTGGCGCAGTGAATAGAGCACTAGCCCTGGAATCAGGAGGACCTGAGTTCAAATCTGGCCTCAGACACTTAACACAAAAATACTAACCCTGTGACCTTGGGCAAGTTACTTAACCCCAATTGCCCTACCTTCCTCCCTCCAAAAAGCAAAATAAATAATTAAAAAATTAGCTGGAGAAGGAAATTAAAAAAAAAAAACACTTTGGTATCTGTGCCAAAAAAACCTCAAATGGGATCACAAAGAATCAGGTTCTACTGAACAACAACTGGGGTTTTAGTAGAATAGTTTTTAGGAAATGTAGTTTTATTCCTTTGGAGGCTATATACTAAGTATTGTTATAAGAGGCCTTTAGATAATTTGACTACTAGATAAAACATTTCTAATTAGCAAATTGTTACCATATAAAGTACATCTAAAAGGCTAGAACAATTTCTGTTCAATTTAAATAAGATCTCATTTGTACTAAAAGTATTCAAAAGCACAAAAGTATATAGTTGATTAAGCTATTAAAAAGCTAAAAAAAAAATGTATATTTGTGTGTATAAGCACACAATTACCTGAGGTTCAAATGAGTGTATCTACCTGTCAAAATAGACAGAGAAAGAAAGCATTAAATAAGTGTTTAACTACGTGTTAGGCACTGTGCTAAGCTGCTGGAGATATAAGATAAAAGTTGTGCTATCATACATATTAGGGAGTCTGATTTGGGATAAATATTGTTCCCTTTCCATTTGAGAGTATTCCCTGGAAGACTGATTTTTGTTGGCTATTTTGTTTTTTGGATACTGTATCTCATTGAGTATGTTTTCTTTCTTTCTTTTTTCTTAAAGCAATTGGGGTTAAATAAGTTGCTCAAGGTTATACGGCCAGGTGTTTCTGGGTGGGTGCTAAGTATCTAACCTCGGATTCGATTCCCAGGTCATCCTGACATTGGGGCCAGTGCTCTTACTCGCTGTGCTACCTGGCCACCCCGAGTATGTTTTCTTTTAAGTTAACCTACTTATCCTAATGAGAGTTACAAACCTTTTTCCTTTTAGGATATGCTAGAGAAAAATTAACACTTTTTTCTTCTCTTTTTTGGCAATAATTTAATTTTTTTCCTAATTTGTTTCCTTAAGTCCATTTTTTTTTTTTGCTTTTTTGGAGGGCAATTGGGGTTAAGTGACTTGCCCAAGGTCACAAGGCTAGTTCTTGTGTTAAGTGTCTGAGGCCGGATTTGAACTCAGGTCCTCCTGACTCCAGGCCTTAAGTCCATTTTAAGGTGACTTTTGTTTGTTGAAATACTTATATACTACAGTATAAAGTATTGTAGATATGTAAGAAGTATGGGTCTGAATTCTTAAAATACTAGTGCTCTGCAGTTCCCCTATAGAATACTATGGTAGCTCATAAATGTTCTTTTAAGCAGACCAAGAATGTTTGCCTTATTGAGACTTAAGTCCATACAGCTTGTCTGAAATCTTTGCGTATCACAGAGTCAATGGATAAAATTTCCCTGCTGGTTTAGGAATCCCAAGTAACCAACACCAAGTGTTTTACTCCCTTTTGGGACCACCATAGCTCTTTGAATTTTCTTTAAGTTAAACTACTTGTTCTAGTAAGAGTTCAAGGCTCCATTTGTATTGCTTGTCATGGCAGAGATACATTGGGAGATGTTTTGGGTGCTATTTGGTATAGGGACCCAGAGGAAATTTTCTTCCAAGGGGATTGCCTATGGTATAGAACCCTTGGTGTGCCCTATGTAGAAAAGGGACACCTAGAAATTGTGTCTGAACTTCATTGGGGTAGCCTGATGCACTGAGAGATCATGGTAAGAGTTTTCACTAAGGATGGCTTGGTTTCTTTCCTAAAGGATGAGGGAATTACTTCCAAATGTAGGTTCATCATTCATGGAGGGAGAGCCTCACTTGTTTTATGATTTCTGTAGGGACTAACTTTCCTTCTGATACGAGGAACTTTATTTTATTTCCCTTTTAAAGCTGGACAATGATAAAACCCACCCATTCTGCCCTGTTGCCCACCCCTACTTAGCTGTGTCTCTAATTTTCTATATATTTCAGCATCATGTCTTGGTTGTAGTGTTATCCTTCACTCCACATCTGGTAATATCCTTCTACCCTGTTATCCCACAGATGAGTTCCTACTTGTGCCTTGCTTTGGGGAATGGGTTCAGGCCATCTAACCTTCATACCCCTCTAGGACAAGATCTTTGTTTTTGTTTGAATTTGCATTCCCAACATTTAATACAGTAGTCAAGAGAGTAGTGAATGAACAATATTTGCTGTTTACCTGTGAGTCAAGTGTAGAGGGACTCTTAGTGGGAAAGGGAGAAAGCTTAGTATGTCCCAATAACCCCAGGACCCAGGCCAGTTTTGTTGTAGCATTTGTTATTCAACAGTACAGTACAGAGAGGGTCCTTTCTTGGAGCAGGTGCAAATCCCAGCTCCCCTGATTTCCTCTGGAACACACTGTGATACCCCTTTTTTCCTGGGAAAATCTCAGTTGAAACCCCAGCCTTGGTACTAACTTTATTACCATGGTCAAGTTGCAACCTTTATGAGATGCAGTATTCTCATTTGTAAAATGGGGATAATGCCTATAGTACCTACTAGTATCTACAGGGTTCTTGAAGTTCTGATGAGACAGTGGGTGTAAAGTTCTTTTCAAACTTTAAATCACTATTTTCACTAAACCAGTTATGAATTTAAATGGATCCTCACTTCTACATGGCATTCATTTTATAATTTCCTGATTGACTTCAATACTCCCTGAAGCACCTATCTTTTTTCTTTAATTTCCTTCTATATCATTCTTTACTTCCCTTTCAGCAGAATTCATTTCTAACTTTACTGAGAAATTGGAGGCCCTCCATCATATACTCCTCTCCCTTACCCCATGCTTCCATGTCTCCACATCTCTCAATACCACTCTACTTCTCTCTTTCTTTGCTCCAATTTCTGAGATGGCTCTTCTCACTGCCAAGGTCAACTCCTCTATTGTTACTGATCTTATCTTTTTAATTTTCAGTCAGCTTGGCACCTTACTCGATCATCTTGAACATTCCCCTCTGTCAACTTTGAACTCTCCTTATCTATTGCCTCCTATTCAACCTAAAACATGCACAGATACCCATCAACTGTTAAAAATCTTTCATTTGACTCTGCTGGCATCTCAGGTGCTCTTTCAGTTCTCTCTTGCCCAGCCTAACTTCTAGTAGTTAACTGCATCAATTGTCAAGATTTCCTTACTCCTATTCACTCAGTCCTTTACAACTTGGTGTCTGACTCCATCATTCAAGTGTACCTTTTCTAAAGTTATCAGTGATCTCTTAACTGCTAAATCTTATGGGGACACATCTTATTTAACTCAGTGGAGCTTTTGACACCATTGACGCCTCCCTCCTGGTTATTCTGTTTTGCACTAGCTTCCAAGAAATGACCCTCTAAGCTGTCAGTTTCCTCTGCTGAATCATTAGTTGCCGGCATTCAAAACTCTGTTCTGGGTAAGTTTATCTCTATAATTTCTTTTGATGACCTCATTTGGATTCCATGGGCTCAATGATGAGCTCTACACGGATGATTTCCAAATTTATATATCCAATCCTAATCTCTTCCCAGAACTGCATTCTCTCACATTGAGTTAGTATATGGACTTCAACCAACTACTTGTTGGATATTTCCATCTGGATGTACCATTGCCAACTCAAACACATCAGGTTCAAAATAAAACTCATTATCTTCCCTCCCCTGAAATCCTGCTTTCTCCAAAGTGCTCTATTTCTGCTGAGGGACTATTATCTTTTTAGTCCCACAGGTTTATGATTTTGGAATCATCCTTGACCCTTTCTTCTTTCTCAAACCTTCCTTCCTCTTAACTCCATATAGTTAGTTGTCAATATCAGTTCTCCCACAGTATCTCTCATATCTGTTTTCCTTTCCTCATATTACATGGTCACTAATCTAATTTAGGCCCTTATTACCAAGAAGTCATGTCTATTTCTATACAGCACTCTATCCACTACAGCACATAGCCTGTAGTTAAATAGACTTCCTAAATTTGTAGAAAGTTAGGGGGTAAAGAAAATAACATTGAATGGTAGAATTAGAGATCTTATAGGAAAAGAACAGCAGGTGGCAGAACCTGACCCAGTTCTGACTGGTTGTCAGGGCAAAGGCATGGAGCAGGAAGGTAGCAGAGGACAGGAAAACAGAAAGATCCCAAAGCAGTATAATGAGTGGTTGGGAAAGAACAAAAGAAAAAGCAAAAGGTAAGGGAAAATGGAAGCTTCAAAAGTACTATTTGCTGATTTTTCTGTGATATTAGATGGTATAAAGTCTACAGAAAGAAAAGTCTTCTACAGAATCTGTGGAGAACAGATCTTGGAACCAATGAAAGGACAATTTATCTTTAGGACAAGGTTAAAAGAAGTCAACAAGAGGCCTCCTGTTGGGGCAGGGATTAAATTGTGGAAAACAAAGTCACTGTGACTCTAACAAACTTTTTTTTTTCCCAAATGATTGAGCTGACAGGGATGAACAAATAAATAAGTTCAAGAGGTAGGAAATTTAGTGATTTACTCTATGTACTTACATAAATCCTTTACCTTTTGTAATCTACTTTGAAGTCAAAATAAGAATGAAGGAAACTGAGAGTTGTATAGGAGATGTGGAAAAGAAAGTTAACACAGAGAAGGAAAAATAAGGACAAAATCTGACTAAAGTAAAAGTTAGAACCACAAAGTTTTTCCCAGATTTAAGTAAGGAAAAAAAAATGGATGAAAAACATTTCCCCTTAAGATGCTATTAAAAATTGAAGAGACAAAAATAATTACCTTATCTGTAAGGCTAAAAGCACGCCAGATCGCCTTAATTCATGAAACACATGGCAATACCACTACTTTTTATTCTAATAATTCACTTTTTAAGGTTTTGACAGAAATTTTAAATATAATTTTGAAGAACAAAGAAATATCAAGTTTCTGACACAAGGTCTATTACATGTTTAGATTTAAGAAAGGTTAAGAAATAGAGGAAATACAGAATTACAGACACTTGGTACTAATGAAGACAACATAAAATATTTGCAAGAATTCTATTGCAGAGACCAGTGGTAATAAATGGCAGAATGTTATATGGAGTCCCAAGCTATGTTAAAATGAAGGCAATCTTTTGAAAAATCTCAAGAGAATTAATGAAATGGGATAGAATATTGAGAGGCATCTTATGAGCCTGAATCAAGGGGAATTTATAAGGACAAAAGAAGAGAAGGGAATAAGTATTTATATAGTGCCTACTCTGGGCCAGTTATCGTGTTGGGCACTTTATAAATATTATCTCATTTGATCCTCACAACAACCTTAGGTGCTGCTATTATGTTCAATATACAGTTGAAGAAGCTGAGGCAGAGGATAAGTGACTTGCCCAGAGCCACACAGCTAAAATCAGAGGCCATATTTGAACTCAGGTCTTCCTGGCTCCAGGACAAGTGCTCTATATACATTGTGCCCCTCTTCTAATTCTCCTTTTTTTTGGGGGGGGGGGGGAAGCAAGGCAATTGGAATTAAGTGACTTGCCCAAGGTCACACAGCTAGTTGTGTCAAGTGTCTGAGGCCTGATTTGAACTCAGGTCCTCCTGATTTCAGGGCCTGTGCTCTATTCACTGCGCTACCTAGCTGACCCAATTTAACTAATTCTAAGACAGTGGAGAGAGTGCTGGACTTAGAGGCAGACAAGACTGAGACTTGAATACTGCTTCAGTAAACTCCAGGTGTAATAACTGCCAAGTCGCTTAATGTTCTGGAGCTTCAATTGGTAAAACAGAGGTAATAAAAGCCTCACCTTGATAAATACCTTTCAACCAGTACCTGTCATGAGCAAATGAGATAATACATTTAAACTACTCACCTTATAGATGAAAGCAGGCCAAACTATCCTTGTTTTCTGGATTCAACATGGGCAGCAGACCTCAGGATAAGAAAATACATTCTGCATTTAAAAATCAGTATTGCTTCCGATTAAAGAATGCAGTGGATTTGAATGAAAAGGTAACAGTGATAAGATCTGCCTTCAGAGTTTTTCTAGACTTAGATTCAAATTCAATAAGAAGTATTAAAAACAGTCTTGACAGGGGAGATTAAAAAAAAAGGGTAACAAGAAAAAGATGACAAAATGGCCCATTAACTTCCTAAACAGATCTCTTCGAAGAAAACTGTTCAAATTAAAAAAAGAAAATTAAAAAGTCAACATTGCCTTCCTGTAAAGGAAGACAGCAAAAGGGAAAGATTAGAAGGAAAAGTTTCAAGATTTGTTTTTTTTTCACTTATAATCAAGATTTAGCTTGAGAGGGAAGGCAAAAGGGGTACTTTTTAAAAGGCAAGAATCCTGGGCTACTTTTATATTTTCTCTATCCTTCTAGTCATATAAGAGAATTGTTGTTTTTTTTAAAATATCCATTATCTACATATCCTACTTCTATCTCTGACCCTTCTTCAAAGTAATGCCATATTCCTGAAATGTTCCTTTTCCTAGTACAACAAGCAAATAATCTGTTTTCAAGGATCCTACCTTCTGAGCAGGGGACAAGGGGGTGGGTTAGGGAGGAACACATAAGATAAATGTGTAGTAGCTGGAAGGCAAATTCAGGGATGGTACTTGAAGATAGAGGCAAGGAGTTGAGGGTAGGGGAGAAACCAGGAAAGGCCTCCTGGAGAAGACAGGTGAGTCCTAAAGGATGTCAGGGATTGGATTCCATCTCTGACATTCTGGGAATTTATGACTTCTTCCCACTGTCAGTGTGCTGTTCCTGGTTACTACCTACGTCTAGGTTATTGCCACTACTGGTCTCTACTGTTTTCTGCCCAGTTTTTTTCTTTTCCCACGTCTTCAAAGGCTCCAGTACCATCCTGATAAGTGGCATTTTGGTACCATTACTATGGATATGTTAGTAGGAATTTAAACTTGAGGAGTCCATTGGAGGGCATCTAAGTTCAACTCCCTCATTTTACAATTGAGAAAACTGAGGGCCATAGAGAATGGTTAAATTGACTTACCCAAGATCTCACAGGTACTAAATAGCAGAGCTGGGATGCTTTAGCTAATCCAACCCAAATGATTTGGGAAGACGGATGGAGGGTTCAAACTGAAGAAAAGAATTCATTAGATTGTGAGTTCCTTGGGAGCAGGCGCTGTTTTTTGCCTTTCTTTGTAACCATAGTGTTTAGCAGTGCCTGACAGATGTGTTCATTCATTTTTTTCCCAGTATGCCCAACTCTTTGTGAGCCCATTTGGGGTTTTCCTGGCAGATAATGGTTTGTTATTTCCTTTTCCAGATGAGTAAACTGAGGCAAACATGGTTCAGTGACTTGCCCAGGGTCACACAGCTAGTAAGCTTCTGAAGTCAGATTTGAACTCAGAAAGATGTCTTCCTGACTTCAGGCCTGGCACTCTATCCAGTGCACCACCCAGCTGCTTGCCTGATTACATAGTATGTAGTTAATAAATGCTAGTTGACTGACTGATTTGATAGGCCTATCTTGAGGACTTGTTTTTAATACTGCAGTTTAAAATAGATAATGAAGATACAGAAAATGGAATTTTCACTTCATGCTTTCTGTAAGCAAGAGGTAAATCTCACACCTTTAAAAATTCTAGGATGATTCAATTTTGCTCAGATACCAGATTTTGTTTTATAGGAATCTGCTGCAGTCTACCATTCTATTTAAAGATGGTAGGATTTAATTCACTAGTACCTGCTACGGTAGTAACTGGCAGGAATTGCTAAAACAGATTGGCTTCATCAGCATTGTTTATAACAGTTTACAAAGTGTTAAGATCTGTGCTAAGATTCAAGATATTAGTTCCATTTTTAAAAAATCCACAAATTCTTCTGTCATCATGATTTGTTTTTCACTATCTCTACAAACCCATTGAATGCCGTGACTAAGTAGGCGAAATGCCAAAGCCATCTTCATAAAAAATACATAGTTCATTCAACCACACTTGCTCACAAACATTTTTTGTCTTTTTGTAAAAGAGCATTAAGCCGGTGATAAGATGAATTTGTTTTTTTGTCTCAGAATCACTCATCCAGAGCACTATTTAGGTGCTGTCATTACTGGGGTACATCTTATGGTGCTGCTGCTGTATAGCTTTAGATGGTTAGGTTGGAAGAATGCTGACAGCTGTTCTTTCTCCACACTGCTATCAGAGACGATGGATGGACCAATGTTGCCTTGGTCTAGCAACATTGCCCAGGATCGCCATTTTAAGGGCACAGAGATCTACATCCTTTTTCAAGGTTTCTGCCACTCTTATTCCTTCATCTTCTCTTCTATACTTTTTCCTAGAAGTGAATTGATAGCTTCTACAGCACTATAATTTAGTGACATAGTTTAACTTGGGACTAACTATATAAAGAAAATATAATCTTATTGTGGCACATGAAGGACTTGAAAAGATATTGGGCTATTGCATAGATCAGTTAGTCAACAAGTATTTATTTTATTTTTTTAGGCCTTAATTTTAAATTTATTTTAGTTTTCAACATTCATTTCCCAAAGATTTTAAGTTACAGATTTTCTTCCCATCTCTCCCCTATCCCCCACTCCAAGATGGCAAGCATACTGAATACCCCTTCCTCCAATCTGCCCTCTCTTAAACCCCCCCCCCAAGCCCCTCCTTATTTTCTTACAGGGCAAGATGTATTTCGGTATATATTGTTTCTTGTCAACAAGCATTTATTAAGCAACTGCAATTTGCCAAGAACTGTACTAAGGACTAGATACAAAGAAAGGTAAAGACAGTTCTTAATCTCACAGAGTTTGGTCTAAGAGAGGAGATAATATGCACAAACAATACATGCTGGGGACAAATTATAGATAATCAACAGAGGGAAGGCACTAGCTTTAAGGGGGAATCAAAAAAGGTTTCTTGTGGAAGATGGGATTTTAGCTGAAACCTGACAAATGCCAGGAGATGTAGGAGGGCAAAGAATACTCCACCTGAAAACGTCTGGAGTTGAGAGATGGAATAAGTATTGTAAGGAAGAGCAAGGAGGCCAGTGTCACTGGATTGTCACTGGACCACAAAGTACATGGAGGATGGAGTAAGAAAGGTAGGGACTTGTTTATAGAGGGCCTTAAAAGCCAAACAGGACTTAAAATTATATATATATATATGTATATATATATATATATATATGATATTAGAGACAATAGGGAGCCATTGGAGTTGATGGAATAAGGGGGCGATAGTCACTTTTACTTTTAAAAAATCAATTAGCTAAAAGATGAACTGAAGTGGGAAGAGGCTTGGGACAAGAAGACCAATCAGTAGACTATTGCAATAGTCCAGGAATGAGGGGATGAGGGGTCTGTACCAGGGGTGCAGTGTCAGAGGAGAGAAGGGGGCTATATAAAAGATATAAAGGTAGGTAGAATTGATAGAACTGACCAAAAGATTGTATATCAAAGTGAAAAGTTGAGGATGCCATGTAGGTTGTGATAATTTGGTTATGGTAACTGTGATAACTCAGATGACTGGGAGGATGGTGGGTACCCTCAAATATAATAAGCAAGGTTAGAAGAGAGAATGGTTTTGGGGGATACTGTGTTCAATTTTGGACATGGTGAGTTTAAGATGTCCACGAAACATCCACATCATTTGAAATGTACCATAGGCAGTCAGAGGCAAGACTAGAAATCTTAGACAAATAAATCTGAAAATCATCCGCATAGAGATGATAGATGGAACTGTGAGGGCTGATGAGAATACCAAGTGAAACAGTATAAAAGAGAATAGGGCCCAGGACGGAGCCCTGTTGTTGTCCCACAATGAGCAAGCATAGCTTGGATAAAGATCCATAAAGGAGACAGAGGAGAGGCCAGACAGAACCAGGAGAGCAGGGTCATGAAAACAGGAAAGAGCGCATCAAGAAGACAGTTACTGATGGTGTCAAAGACTGCAGAGAGCTCAACAGGGATGAGAAGTAAGGATTTCTAGTACTGGCAATTAGGAAATCTTTGTTCATTTTGCAGTTTCAGTTGAATGAAGTCATAAACCAGACTGAAAAGTTAAGGAGGAAAGGAAGCAGAGGCATTGATTGTTAACAGTCTTCTCATAGAGATATAAAATGACGGCTAGTCAGGATGGATGGATCAAGTAAGGTTTTCTGTTTCTAGGCAATAGGGAAGCTGCCAGTTGACAGGGAAATTTAAGAGAAGTAAAAGAAGGGATAAAAAGGCCACCTCTTCATATGAGATGGGGTGAAGGAGAAAGTAGAAGACATCCTAGTGATGTGATAAGGAGAGAAGAGGCTCTAGGAGGTGACTGGCTTCAAATATGAGGCAAAGGTTTTTAGCTGAGAGGGTGTGTGTGGGAATGGGAGATGATTTCAGACATAGGGAGGAACAGGGATGCCATGAGAGGTTTGAAGACAAAAAAGCCATTGTGGTGAATGGGATAATGAGGCAATTAGGGCAGTGTAAAAGGCCTGCCTTGTCAGTCTGGGCCCAGTTGAGATTATGTTACACAAATATGTAATGGACCCAATCAGCATGGTTTTGAGGTTAAATAACTGGACGACTCCCTATTCCTGTATGCTTCAGATGTCCCATACCTTCAAAGGGTGAAATATAGTTAGTTGGCTATTGCTGTCTCCACTATCTCTCTACTGACTCGTCTCCTTCCCCCAGTTCAGACTGGAAACCGAGTGCTTGCTCTTGCAAAGGGAGTGGAAGTAAGGGAGCGTTCTAGTTTGCTAATAAAATTCTTTAACACATTACTAGAGATGGTTAGTGAACATCTAAAAAAAAAGGAGCAGTGATCATATAAAATCTGCATAGCTTGGTCAGAGACATGTTAGACTAACCTTGGCAGATGAAGAGTCTACCACTACTTTAGTACAGAATTTGAAAGAGAGGAGAGAGATGTGGGATAATCTTTTTTTTTTTTCCTGTAGAGAAGTCATTAACAGCTCACTGTCAACCTGAAATGCTTCCAGTGGAGAATACTTCAGGGAATTGTGCTCAGCTCTGTGTTAAATTCTGTTGTCATTTACTTGGGCAAAAAAGGCCTAGATGGCAGGTATATAACATTTTTGGATGCACAAAGCTAGAGGGAAAGCCAATTATTAGTATTCAATGTGCAAAAAAAATCATGACAGGCTAGAACACTGGACCAAATCTAGTAAAATTAAATTATCAAAGTCTCAGTGAAGAAAATTAATCTCACAAGTACAAGACATAGTGGCATAGAGTATTGTTGAACAACAGACTGTCTTGGAAATTATTTGGGATTTTTGTGGACTTTCAAGCTGAGTATGAATGAATGAGCAGTGGGCTTGCAGTCAGAAAGAAAGACCTGAGTTCAAATCCAGACTCAGACTTCTTGGTTGTGTGATGTTGGGCAAGTCACTTTATAACTTCTACCTGCTACTGGAGAAGGAAATGGAAAACCACTCCATTATCTTTGCCAAGAAACCCCATGGACAGAGGTCCACAGGGTCACAAGGAGTTGGACGCAACTGAAATGACCGAGCAACAGCAACATGGTGACATGACAGGAGAGAAAAGCTGATGGCATCTTGGGTTGCATTATGCAGTAGTTTCCAGTAATAAGATGATCATGATGCTGTGCTGTGCCTTGGGCTGGCAACTTCCTCTTTTCTTCAGTTTTGGGCACCATATTCTCGGATAAGTTGGAGGATATTCAGGAGGCAACCAGACCCATGAAGGACCTCTAATTCAAGAAAATAGTTAACCTAGAGGAAACCAGAGGTGGAGCAGACAAGACAGCTGTCTTCACATATTTAAAGGACTAGGTGGAAGACAACTCAGATTTGTTCCATTTGGGCACAGAGGGTACAACTAGGATATAAGAAATTTTCTATGTTTACCTTTTCATTCCTTTTCTAATATTTCTCACCTCTGTAAAATGAGGGGATTAAACCAGATGGCCTCTGAAGTTTCTTTCAGTTCTAAATTTTTTATCTTAAAAACTGTTAGGAAGCTTCTCTTTTTTTATCAAGTCTAAGTCTGCGCCTTTGCCCCTTCCCTTTCACCTCTTATTTCTAGACTTGGTTTCTAGGGTTAGGCAGGATAGATATGAACCCTCTTCCACATGCCAGATTTTTGAATATTTGAAGTCAAGTACCATGCCATATAATCATACAGGTCTTTCTCCACTCCAAGTTAAACACCCCTAATTCCTCTGATCTTATAGGGCATGGTCTCTTGTTCTGTCACAATCTTGTTCATACTACTGTGGCCTCAGTTCAGCTTATCAATATCTTTAATGATCATAGTGCTATTGTTTTTCTTTTGAGTTGAGGCACTATTTTTATCAAAGGTAGAAAAGCAGTCTATGAATTCTTATTAGTTACTATGAGATCGTGAACTTTTTTCTTCTAAATGAATTTCTGCTAAAGACCATAGTGAATGTTAAAAGTTTCTCACGTGTTTTCTAACACTTTAAAAAATAAGATAGGGTATTAAGCTATATTGTTTCTTAGAAGACGTGTCCACTTTCACATCCTTGAAAATACACAATAGCCTATGCATGCAAGGCCTAAAAAAATGGACATAGGCCTAAAAAAAGAGAAAAAAGCCCTATAGTCCTTGAGGAAGGGTATTTAAGTGCATTTACTTTAAGGGAACATTTGTATTATTTAAATTATCTAAGATGTTTCAAGGACCATGGAATAAGTAATGTCTTTAGTGAAAAAGATCAGACCATACAGTTTAAGTTCACTGAAGAGAATTTTGTGGGCCCCATGGGTTCCTTTTTTTGCTTCTGAATCTTTTTTTTTTTTTATATTTTAAGCATTTTTGGCAGTGGGGAAATATACTGTCTCACACCTGATACCCATATTGTACAATGAGTAACTGTTCTACAAGGGACTCTTGTCCCACAATTTCTGGGGAAACCTTAGAAATTAGTCACATTTAAGCTTTGTTTTAAAGATTTTACTGGAGTTACTCTGGGGTGGGTGCAATTCACCACAGAAAAACCTTAAACCCTCCCTTTTTAAGGGTCAACCCTCTTTTCTCTCTCTGGCTTATGTGAATCCATAGCCTGTGTAAGGGTCACACTTATACTTATTTTGCATATAAGCACATATGTTGTCATCTCCCTAGCAGAAGGTAAACTTCTTGAGGGTAGAAACTTTTCACTTTTATCTTTGTATCTCTAGTACCTAAGAATATCATGGATGCTTAATAAATCCTTGTTGATTGACTTGAAACTTAACATACACAATAATGTTTTAAAAGTTTGTTGAAATTAGTTCTACAAAAACAAATTAATACCTGGTCAAATATGCAATGACAACAGAATAACACTAAGTACTCTTCCAAAGGGTTAAACTAATTTTTTTTTATATAATTTCCATAATCAGGTACAATGTTATACTTTACAGACCCATGGTTCTAGAAAATTGACAATAGATGATTTTGGAGAATCCAGCCCAAGTACATGGAATAAACTTTTTCCATGAGAAATGTGGAAGTAGTGTTCCCTCTTACTCCCACTAGTGTGGAAACATTTTTTTTTACTAATATAGTCAACTCTCTATATTAATGGCTTATCTATAGATTTATTTCCCTGACACTACCCCGCCCACCCCCAACCACCCTGCACCAGATCCCAAGCTGCCAATCACAACTGAGCTAAAAGTGGGATTGATTGTGGATTACCTATTTTTGGGCATAATTTTTATCTTTTTTCTTTCATTAGAGCAAATAGAAAGACTGTATTCTCCAACTGAACAGGTAAGTTCAAAATTATTCTCAAATTCAACTATGTGTAAAAAGGCCATTTCATATTTTCTCCCTAGTTTGTAATGCATGGCTAGAAGCAGCTGCTCTTAAGCAAATTAGCTTTCTATTGAACAAAGTTTTAAGAATAACTAAAATGCTATAGCAGTTCAGGATTATAAATTCATAAGAACTTCCAAATTTGTTAGAATAACATACAGGAAGCCTTACAGTGAAAATCTGTGACATGTCTGGATAGTATAAATTTATTAAACTGCTTTGGAACCTGTTCAACAACTTTTCAAAAAAAATTTGTAACATTCCATCATATGCTGAATGACTAAATAATTGCACCAGAGTGTAGAAAGACTAAGTGACATCTGCCATCATCACTAAAAAGTCTTCATGTGATAGTGGCATAAAAGGACCAAAGGTTCTAGAAGGTTAAGACTTCATATTTTATAAATTAAAACAGTATTTAATTACATCTATTCACTTAGCTAAAGGATGCTAAAAATGTGCACTGTTTGGTTGAGACTATGCATAAAACAAGGCTTTTTGTACTAGTAACAAACTATAAAGAGCTAAATAGCAGCAGTGATAGAGTGGAAAGACTAAATGCATAAGACTCTAACACCCTATTTGGAGTTATAAGAGACCTGAGATCAAATCCTTGTTTTGACAGTTACTAGTTATATTTTCATGGGCAAGTGACCATGTTTCTGAGTCTGTCATCTCATCTGTAAAATGGGAAGAATACTTGCAGTACATAGGGCTACTGTATGGAAAACATATTGTAAATGTTAAATTGTGAAATAAATGTGGGCTCTTCTTATTAGGCATGTATTTCTAGCCACATCAGTTTTGCTACAGAACAACAGGGGAAGATTGAGGTTAACAGAGGCAGGAGATTCATTTGGGACGGAATTATGAGTTGACTTATAAAGTGTCCCTTTACCTTTCCTTCCTCTCTTTAATTTATAATAGGGCAAGAAGCAGTATACTGACCTTGATGCATCTAACAGCCCTAAAGCTAACACTTCCATAGAATCTCGATTCCCTACAACAGAAAGTGGGCAGGTGATGTTTCTATAGCTATTTCATCAAGGTACTGATTAGAATAATATAATTCTGAAGTTACAAGAGATTTCAGAGATCTGTGAACTGACATCTCCATTATGCAGATGTGGAATCAGACCCACAGAGATTTGCCCATGACCACACAGCTTCTTCTCAGACCAGTATCAGGTGTAGTGACGTAGCATCAACAGATAATGTCTAGATAACATCTACTTTAAGTAAAAGTTCACATTAACCTGATGACACATGGGTGAAACATATAATGATAATTTACATAAAATTACTATGCTTTGTTCTCTATTTTCAAGAGCTGGTTAAAATAAAATTGACGGATAACTTCAGGCCATTTCCCACAAGAATTATTGCCAAATCTAAAATCTTTAGGCCAGATCAGTATGTGTAAGTGTCTGTGAATGCCATCAAAGTAACTTCTACCCTCTTTCAGGTAAAACTACTTTGTGCCACTTTGGAACTGAAAAGCCTCTACTTGCAATTAAAAAAAGAAAACAACCCTCATGATATCTAATTTAAAAGCTAAACTTGTGATACATTATAAATGTAAAAGTTGCTTCTCAGCAACCATTCTTAAAATGTTAAAATGGAGAAGGGGATAATGATTTCAGAGTCAATTTGTTAGCAGAGAACATAATTTCCATTTTGGGTTGGTAAGTACTCAGGTATTTTTGCATGTCAAAATACTTGTGGAAAACGGTAATGGTCTTCAAATACATGTGCAATTTTAAAAAGATGTGGTATAATAAAAAAAGAATACTTTTATACATAGGATTTTATTTTGCACTGCTAAAACAATTTCATTATAGGTCAGGGAAAAGAGAAAGAAAAAAAGGTAAAACCACCACATTTAGCAAATTACCAAAGTTTTTCCACTTTTGCCTTTTTTTTTTTAAATCAGGATTTTTCATCTGGTAGATTTATTGTCATATCCCCTTTGAAAACAGACAAGATGCTTACCATATACCAAAGATTACAGGCTGCCACTAAAAGAAAAACTTTACACATTCACTGTACATCTAAGCTGGAAAACTGTCCTGCATGAAAAATATACTTAGAAATCATGTCAATAAATGAAAAACACACAAAACATTATTATGTTTAAGAAAAAGATTAAAGTCCTCATAATGTGTCATTGAATCTGGATATTAATTCTTTGTGGTGCTATTTTGACACATATTAATTCCTCTTGTATTTATGTACTCATACTGTGATTTTATCTACAGTATTCATTAAGGCAAACAACTAATGCATTTCTGATGAGGTGTAATGGAAGTTGTGTTCAAATAGCAAACATTTGGCATTAAAATAGGTTAACACATATATAGCTTCTAATAATATACATCAAGCATTCTTCTTGGACTTGAATAGTAAGTAACAAGAAAAAGATGAACATGCTAACAATGTCAAAAAGATTTAAAATTCAGTGTCCAAGCAATTCCTAACAATGCTTCTGGTAGTCATTGTCTTCAAGCTCTAAACAGTATAGAATTTATGCAAATGCATTAAAGAATTCTAGCTTGGCAAATATACCCAAGCAGGTTATTAAACTATATATACAGAAAGTAAATGATAAATACAGAATTCAAAGAGACCTTCTGTTTTTCTTTATAGCCTTGAAAACTGACAAACTTTTTGAGGACAGTTCTACAATATCAAACATCAGGTAACCAGAGGTGCTTGGGAAACCTAACTACACAAACTGATTTAAAATACTCCAATGACTTTTGTAGTGTTTAATACAATTCAGTTTGTAGTCAAGGGCACAAGACAACATTTAACAAAAATAATCACATCAAGTGAACTAGAAATCAAATGCAAATATATATGAATACAATCTCCAAAATCTGTCTTTTAAGTGAACATTAACCATTTATTCAAAGTTATACAAGAATTTGAAGGATAAAGTCTTCTGTGACATAAAAGCCATTTCTCAACAGTTTCATGTCTCAGCTGAGCAGTGGGAGAGAGGGTAGAAGAGACAAGTTAGTAGGCCCCATTCAGGCAGCTAGAAAGTAAAAAGAGGCTCAGCAGCAGCCTCCGCCAGCTTGTTGTCCTCCCTGACTGCCAGCGTGTGTTGCATTAGTAGCGGCATGCTGAGGGCCGATTTTAATGCCATTTGCCTGAAATAATTAAAAGGGGGAAAACAGTGAATTTCATCTCAGAAAAAACCAAACCTGTAATAGTTAAAATATGATTTTTACCAAGTCTTTTTTTTTAATTCATCTGACTTGCCATATCACAAAGTTTAGCAAGTACTCATACTGAACAGTGCCTAGTCATAATGAGAAATGTCAAATCGCTAACAAGGGCCTTTTCCTCTGAAAAACAAAACACCATGGCATTTTATTTAAAAACACCTGCTAACCAGAACAGGCACAGAGTAAATAGCTGCTGAAAACGGTGGGGTGTTTTATGAGTTTCTTGTAATATAAAATCTTTTAAACATAATTTTATTTCAAATAAATTTTCAAAAACTCTCAGCCCATGCTGCTAGAATATAATATAAAATGTCTCCGTTCTCTACAGCATTTCTGTTGCATGTTGAATCAGCTGTACAGGCTAAGGGCATACGAGTGTTCTGTGTCATCAATAATTTCTATGATCCCCAAAGACATGGCAACTGGCCAAGAACCCACACACAGCGGATTTCTTTCATTCATCAAACTCACACTTATATCTTAACCCTCACTCCCTCAAGTGGATTTTACCTAAAAATACAGCACTTTGAGAAAAGTAATACAGTAGCTTCAGAAATTAAGCTCTTAAGGAAACTTTGCGTCACAGTAAATCTCAGATTTATAGTGCTTGGCAGTTGTTCTGCAACACTAGTAGCCTTGGGGTTTCTGGCACTAGCTCAGTATTGACAGCAGCTGATGTGGTTTCTTTTCGCTCTTTTGACTCCTCTTTAATAAAAAGCATGCCCTATGGCTCATTGGTTTTGCCCCCTCTGGGCTGGTAGCAACTTCTTGAGGAATCAAGGAGCCAGACTTGGCATTAAGCCAAATAAATAGCACAGACTGTTGGTTCTTGACAGCATATTGCAATCAAAGCTCCATAAGGCACAGTAAAGCAGTCAGCTACTATATGAAACTAGACAGAAACAATGAAGGGGCCTTTTTAAATAGAGGCCCCAATTACTGTTCAATTTATACAGCATCAGGCTCTGATGGCATCTCCTTTAAACTAACAAGTCCTATGGTCATGTTAATAAATAATAAAGGTTATTATTTTTAAAACTTAAGATTTATGAGAATGAATGCACATATCATAAAATAAGAAATTTATTCTGTTCTTTAGAAAAAAGTATATAACATATTTTATACATATGAGTATTGTTGAAATAATTAAAGCCTCATTTATGCCAAGGGGAACAGTTACAGTTTTACTGTAACTTTCCTTTACAGTGTTTTCCTAACCTTTCTTTTTCTTCCTCTAATCATGTAAGCACTAAGACAGTGAACAAAAAGTAAAAATTTTTATGTAACACGAATACAAGGCCATTCAACAAATAATTAACAGTGACTATGTATAAAACATTGTACTAGGCACTTGAAGGGATACAGTTTAATACAGATTAAACTACACAGTCCCTCTTGCATGGAACTCATTCTTGTAGGGGCTACATGACAGATTCCTTGCAAAAATTCTAAAGTTTATCATATGATCAGTGTACAATGAGGCTTATCTCCTTAGGTTAAATACAACCTCATGCAAAAACTTTTAATTATATGCTTTACAGCTACAAATTTTACAACATATGGATTAAAATCAGCTCAAGATAATCTTATTTAAAGTCACAAAGTATGCAGTAATTCAGCTCCCTGAAAACCTGACTGTGTTGTTTTTGTTTTAATTTTCAAAGTGCCCTGGATAGCTCAGAGAGCAGTACATCTGTTATTATCAGTAACATGGCCTCTCTTCACCTATATACTAGAAAATTATTCCTGAAAGCAGATGACACCATATGGACAAGTGGATGAAAGTGGATTTTCTTTCCTCTTTGGGGGATTTATATTATTTTGTGTTGATGCATGGATGGATAGGGTCACTTACTTTAATCCATTTTCATCACCACTTTTAGTGACAGTCTACTATAATGGCAAGCATAAAAATGCAAATATCATTAGACATATCAAGTCTTTAGTTTGGTTATGAAAACTTTGTGTCATGTGGATTTTCAATAAATTTATATAATGTTAAAAGATTTTTGTTATAAAATTCATGCATTCTAGAATTAATGTTTCATATTGTTTGTGGTTTTTTTTACCTTGAAACTAAATATTAGACAATGAAAGAAATTACCTCATTATTAATATCAAAAACTCCTTCTTGGATTTTTTCATAAATTTCTTTCGCTGTATTAATAAATGCCTAAAAAAAAAACAACCCACAAGATTAGATTCTTTGAAAAAATAAACATGTACAGTTTATTATAAAAAGATAAAAATAAGGTATAAATACTGAAGCAATACCTGAGCAAAGGGGGTAGACCATTTAACCTATGTAAACAATATTGCCTCTTGAAGTATCAATTGTAATTCCCAAACTATTTAACAACTTTACTCAATAAGATGTTTTTTTTAAAAAACAAAGACTGTCTTCCACTAGGATAATAGTGATATTCATTCAGCTTTACATCATAGGCCCAAAAGAGGCTCAAAAAAACAAGATAACACTATTCAAATTTTATACCACTCTGAATAGTTTCAACATTTCCCCCCACAATGACTACCTTCAATTAATCTACACTAAAATTAAATCCAGAATAAGCGCTATGCTATCTGACATTTAAATAGAAATTATTTACAAGTAAAAAAGTATTAAAAATGAAGTATATAAGCTCAATAACAGCTAGAGGACATGGTATTTGAAGTGACAAACCACAGTTAAATACTATCAATAATAATGCATATTGAATTCTTTCAATCTCAGTTTATGAAAATTCATGCAAGGACTCTATCCCCTCAGCAGAAGCTCCCTACTACTGATACAGATCTAACTCAAATATAAAAAAGTAAACAGGATTCATGGAGAGGAACAAATCATAACCCTCGCCATTCTACACTGGAAGCATTTGACTGCTGAACTTGCCACCAGAGCTTTGTTTCCTAATTAACAGGACTGATATGTTTTCACCTTTAAAGGCCTTACAGCTCCCCAGAGTAATCAATCTACTGCAGCTCAATTACTGCACCAAGCACACACCATAGTCAGTGAAGGAGACTTGAACAACTGCGGCAGGAATAGAGATATGAATATGCATAAACTCTAAGTGGGTGATCGAATCATCACAGAGGGTCATGAGAATTTGCGGCAAAATAATGAGAAGAATTAATCATCGCAGATTCACAAGGCACTTAGGAAGTGAGTACCTTTTCAAATGTGCGCTGGAGTTGCAAAGAAAAAAACTGGCTTTTATCCAATTTTGAATTGATTCGTATTCTTCAAAACTGAAGTTTTCCCATATAAAAAGGGGGGAAAAACACCCTTTTAATTTCCAATAACGTTTCAATTATTATGATGGTCTTAAAAACCTGACTAATTAAAAACTACAGTCAGAAGCTTTAAAAATTCAGTTAGAATTCCTAGGGGGGAAACCAACTTTTTCACATTTAACTAAAACATAAGAACCACAAAGTCCTAGAACTATGTAGTAACTTCACATTAAATACAAATTTACACTTTAGCAGACATTGTCAAATGTGTTAAATTATGTAAATAAATTGCCCTCTTGCTAAGTTAGCTGAATCTATTTGAAATTAAAACAGTGCAAGTGAATCTGGAGAATTGTGCTATTTAAAATTTCATGAGTCACTAATAAATTTATTATACTTAGTCTATAAGATTTCATTTGGTAACAACTTTGAAGTGCCCCTATAACTAATGGACTAAAGACGTGTATATTTTATAGTCAGAAGATGTAGAACATTCATTGTACAAGACTCCTTTCATTACAATAAAATTATTCTAGATGACTTTTTTTTAAAGCCCCTATAACCTCAAACAACCTTTAGAAAAAGGAAAATCGACATCTCATCTGCAAGGCCTTAGTTGGGTAATCTTGATAATTATAATGAGAAAATAAAAGACCTGTGTCTAATCCTAATCCTAATCCTAACTTCGCAGAAAAATATTAAATCCATGAAAATGGTGACATTATTCAACCATAAAATTCAAAACATCAAATGTAGAACAGATATCTGTTTAACAGATAACAGTTATGTAGCACTTTATGTTCTACAAAATACTTTACATATTATCTCATCTGAACTTCACAGTGACCCTGTAAAGTAGTATAATTAACATTACTTATATTTTGTTGCTGAAGAAACTAAAGCTCATTGAAGGTAAATGACTTGCTATAAAAGTCAAGTGGCTATCAAAATGGAAGGAGGGATTCAAACCCAGGTTTGCTGATTCAAACTCCAGTGTTCTTTCTGCTACACAACAGCTATATTCTCTATACATTGAATAATAATAATATCTCTTTGTGATTATTTCATATTCTATGAAGACTCATAAGGAAAAAAGTATTTTTAGAACTTTAGATGGCAAAAGACACCATACTATCTTTGGATAATTCTTTTTAATTTTTTTTCTAGAAGTAATATTTATCTATTTGAAGTGATTTATAGCTTCAAACTGAACAGTACACACTTTGAGAACAAGATGATATTTAACAAACTTAATATATTTTTTTCTGGAGGGAAACAAATTTAATATTTAGCAAAATTAATCTGACTTACATAGCTGAATCACACTTTTAAAAATAATATTTTACTTAGCCTTGGAAAAGAATTATTTGTATTTGAACTTCACAAAATACCGACTTTTGTCAGGGCATATCCCATGAAGCTTATTCACAAAAATAGTTTACTTATTGGGGAATGAGAAATAAACATGTAATATAACATGTTCCAAAGAATGAAGATAAATTAATATAATCATGTCAAACTGAAAATTCTTACCATTATTCAAAATAAGCAGGAATCTAGATGGAGTTTCAATTGTATTTATCTTGTCCCAAAATCTTATTTCTTAACAACTATAGTTGGTATTTTATCTAGATTATCATTTGTACAACTTCAACTACCTGGAATATACTGGAGAACCAAGAAACAAAGGCCTTTGGGAAATCAAGGTAGAATGTTAAAAGCTCATACACTTAATAGGAGAGACTCTCAGTCTACTCACAAGCAGAAGGTATTTTTGGCCTTTCTTTATATTCCTAGTGGTTAGCACAGTGCTTGGCCTATAAAAGGCACTTAATAAATGTTTACTGACTCACTTTAGACATGATTTTTAAAAAGTTTGCTTATCTGACTTCCTGGGTTACAAAAGATTCAAAGCAGGGTGATGGTGATAAAGAAGAGCTTCCAAGGGCAAGTCAGTTGGCACTGGCTACAATTGGACAACTGAGAGTGAGAATAGACACTGGACAAGAACTCAAAACTAAACCAAAACACAAAAACCCAGGAGTGTGGTACCATTCCTTACTAGTAACACTGTGTAAGAACACTCCATAGTTATGACTCAGCAATCAAAAGAAGGTGAAATTGGATTTGGTTAAGAAGTCAGAGAAGTATTCAAAATGTAGCTAGAAATATATGGTTAAATAAAATTAAAATGGCATTGACAACTGCCTCCTACTACTTAGAGTAACCTGAACAGGTTATTCAAACCCTCTAGGCCTCAGTTTCCTTATCTGGAAAATGAAGGGTTGGACTAGCAGACTTAAGCTCCTTTCCAACCCTAAATCTATGATCACATAATCTGTGTGAATTTTTAAGTATTACCCAGTCCAATCCTATAAAAAACTGATTTAGGTATAAAATCTTTAATGAAAGCATCATAGAGACCATTAAAAATTACAAAACGGAAAACGTGGTTTCACGGGAAGCTAAAACACTTAATTCAAACTAACAGTTTACTTTTCAGAAATGTCAATTTTGTCATAGAAAAGTTACCTTGAATACTACAAGGGTAAGTGACTTGCCCGAGTCGGAACTTGAACCCATATCTTTCTAACCTTGAGGCTGGCTCTAATCATGCGGTCTCTTTTTATATCTCTAACTGATTTTAGAGTCATCACTGAACCAACAATTTCTCCAAGTATGAAATAAGTCAATGACAATGAAACTTTTGCTTCACTGATTCTATATTAACATTTTTCTTCCTCAATATAAAAAACACGAAGGTAAAAAATAATAGCTATCTCTAGGCCACCCTAATTAAATTCCAGGTTCTTTTCTTCTAGCCCATTAGCTCCTCTTTCAAGTATTGGGAACATACCTGGCTGATATCAATAATACAGAAACTTTATCTGACTCTGCCTAGTTATATATATCATTCTTACTTTTAAATATTTTTACCACACAGAATGACACTTTTATAGGTATATATTGAAGGAAAAAAACCCAAACCCCAAAACAACGACAAAAAAAGGCAAGAAAACTTGGTATTTACGCTTGTTGAACTAACAATCTGGCTAAGGAACACACAGACACAGACATGAGATATGACAATAGATCCCAGACTAAACAAGCATAGTAAATGAACTTTCATTCAAATACTGCAAATCAAGGTTGAGTTAGTTACCATAAGAAATCAAGGTAGCTTATTAGCTACCTTAAAATAGGAGGTAAAATGGAAACACACAAAACTGTAGGGTGATACAGACACATATAGTTAAAATAACAAAAACAGGGGTGGAGTCAAGATGGCAGAGTAGAAGCACAACCTCCGAGTGACTCCGGCTTCCACCTTCCCCAATCCATGTAAAAAGGGTACTCTGAACAAACTTTGGGCTGCAGAACCCACAAAATGACACAGAGAAGCTAACCTCCCAATGAGGACAGCCCAGCAGGCAGGAAGCAGCCAGCGCAGTGCTCTGGGAGCCAAGCCCAGGCCCAGCTGGGCCGGAGATTTTAGCTGCCAGGTGGAGAGACTCCAGATCAGCAGCAGCTATGGCTGTTTCCAAAATTATCAACATATAGATGTGAAGGGCAAAGTAAGAGGTCAGTGCAGTCTGGACTTTGGGACCCAGTAAGTGGGAGTGTGTTGGCTTTTGCCCCTGGGGCGAGAAGCCACTGAGACACCAGCACAGACAGCCAGCGCCATGTGGTAGCTTCAGCTCCTGGCCTGCAGAGTGTAGGGGGACCAAGCACCAGTCTGAGGGGTAGTCGCTCTTGCTTTAACCTGATTGGATCTGGATTGCAGTCTAGGGTGGAGGTCCTGGGGTGTGTGTCCAGCTTGCCAAAGCATGTGGAGGCCTCAGAGAGGGCACCCATCTAATACCTCCAGCAGCTGAGAAAACCCTAGTGTTTGGGATAAAAGCTCCCCTGTCTGGTGGCAGAATCCTACTGTGGCAAAAAGCCCAGGGGTCAAGTGACTGAAGGGAGACATAACCAGGCAAAGGAAACAAAGCAGACAGAAGATTCCAACATTAGACTCCTATTTTGGGGACAAAAATGAGCAAAGCATGGAACAGGAGGAAACCAGTGAAGTCAGAACTCCTGCACCAAAAGCTTCAAAGGAAAATAGGAGCTGGTTATAAGCCATAGAGGACCTTAAGAAGCAGATAAGAGAAGTGGAGGAAAAATTGGGAAGAGAAATGAGAACAATGCAAGAAAATTACGAAATGAGAGTCAACAGTCTGACTGAGGAAAATAACACCTTAAAAAGAGACTAACTCAAATGGCAAAAGAAGCTAAAAAAGGCAATGAGGAGAAGAATGTTTTAAAAAGCAGAATTTGCCAGATGGAAAAAGAATCTCAAAAGCTCACTGAGGAGAATCATTGCTTCAGAATTAGATTGGAGCAAATGGAAGCTTTATGAGAAATCAAGATGCTGTTAAACAGATCCAAACAAATGAAAGAATAGAAGGCAATGTGAAATATCTCATGGGAAAAACCACTGACCTGGAAAATAGATCCAGGAGAGATAATTTAAAAATTACTGGACTACCTGAAAGCCATGATCAAAGTAAGAACCTAGAAATCATCCTCCAGGAAGTTCTCAAAGAAAACTGCCCTGATGTTTTAGAACCAGAGGGCAAAACAGAGGTTGAAAGAATCCACTGATCACCTCCTGAAAAAGATCCCCAAAAGAAAACTCCTAGGAATATTATAGGCAGGTTCTGGAATTCCCAGATCAAGGAGAGAATATTACAAGCAGCCAGGAAGAAACAATTTGAATATTGTGGAAACACAATCAGGATAACACTGGATCTGGCAGCTTCTACACTGAGGGACCGAAGGGCTTGGAATATGATATTCCGGAGGTCAAAAGAGCTGGGATTAAAACCAAGAATCACCTACCCAGCAAAACTGAGCATCATGTTTCAGGAGAAAATATGATCATTCAGTGGAACAGAGTGGCTTTCAAGCATTTTTGATGAAAAAACCAGAGTTGAATAGAAAATTTGACATTCAGACACAAGAAGTAAGAGAAGCATGAGAAGGTAGACAGGGAAAAGAAATCATAAGGAACTTATCAAAGTTGAACTATTAACATTCCTACATGAAAAAAACAATAATTGTAACTGATGAAACTATTGTCAGTATGAAAATAGTTGAAGGAAATAGAAATGTATATATGTCTATATATGAGGGTATATGGGCATGTGAATACAGATGTGAATGTGTGTATATATGTTGACAGGCATACATAGAGGCCACAGGACCAATTTAACAGGAAGGAATGATACTTAAAAGGTGAAATTAAGAGGTGAGAGCGGAATATAATGAGAGGAGATGGAGAGAGACAGAATGGTGTAAACTATCTCATATACAAGAGGCAAGGGATAATGGCTACAATGGAGGGCAAGAATAGGAAGGCAAAAAGGGAATGGGTCAACCTTATTCTCACTGAATTTGGCTTGGGGAGGGAATGACATACACACTAAATAGGGTATCTCACCCTATAGAAGAGTAGGGGGGAAGGGGATGAGAGGGGGGATGATGGAAGGGATAGCAGGCTGGGGGGGAGGGAAGTTGGAAGCACCCACTTTTGAAAAGGGACGGGATCAAAGTAGAGAATAGAACAAGTGGGAGGTGGGGTAGGAGGGAGGGAAATATAGTCAGTCTTTTACAATATATCTACTATGTTAATGTTTTGCACTGGCCACACATGTACAACCTATACTGAACTGCTTATTTTCCCAGTAAGGGTGGGTGACAAGGGAGGAAGGGAATGAATCTGGAATTCAAAGTTTTAAAATCAAATGTTGAAAAAAAAAAAATATATATATAATAATTATTATTATTAATTCTATTTTACTTGTAATTGGGAAATAAGATATACAGGCACTGGGCCATAGAGATCCATCATGCCCTACTGGAAAAGTCGAAAAGGGTATGGGAGAAAATATGGGAGAGAGCAGATTGGAGGAGGGGATATCCTGTGGGACTGCTATTTTGGGGCAGTGGGTAGGGGAAAAACGGGGAGAAAATTTGTAACTCAAAATCTGGCGGAAATGAATGATGTAAATCAGAAGTTAATAAGGCATCTGAAAAATGGAAAAAAAAATAAGAAAAATATTGAAATGACTTCCCCATTATAACAGTAATATTTCAATTTTGTCTTTATGTAACACACTGCCATCTGGTGGTTATTATGAAGCTCCTAAAGCTCATTTGGAGCTACCTACTGCAATATTTCACTTAGATTAAACATTTCTAAATAAACACCAATGAGAATGATGTCCTCTGAAACAGAAAAGGACATAGATATTTTTCAAGGGTTAGATAAAAGGCTGAGAGAAAACAGAGAGGGTGCAGTTTCATAATCCTCCCAAATCCTTCTAAACACAAGGATATAACCAAGGTATCCATTGACAGATTTCATTTTTCCTGTTATCCTTCCCCTTTCCTTGTCAAGCACTAGGCAGAAACGTTGATGATTAGTTGCTTAACAAAGGGAGGAAGGAAGTGAATGAAACCTGTCAATTCTAATCGCTTTTAGCAGTCCTAATAAAACAAGAAATTAATTACTAGCTAAATAAAGTACATTATAAAACTTAAGCTTTTTGTAATTGATGAATGTTAGGGGGTTATATCATGTTTCCCCGACAATAAGACCTATCCCGAAAATAAGCCCTCCCCTTACTGTGTAAGATTCCTCTAAAATAAGCCCTCCCCCGAAAATAAGCCCTATTGAGATTGCTACTGTAGAGAAGGTGATCCCCTGCGCTACACGCTACATTACGGTACCCTCTGTATGTACCGTCCCCCCGGCCGTGAAACGCACGCCGCGCTCCGAGCTGCATCCAATCAGAGCTGCAGCAGTGAGCGCGTCATCCTGTTCTTTATTGAATTCATTATTGAATAAAGGTACATTTTTTAGTTCACATTTACCTGTTTATTAAAATTGCTGTCAATGTTCATTAAAATAAGCCCTCCCCTGAAAATAAGCCCTCTGGTGTTTTTCTGTCCAAAAAAAAAAAAAATAATAAGACAGTGTCTTATTATCGGGGAAACACGGTACTTTCAACTAACAGTGTCATAGTCCCAGTTCTGCTTTTATAACATTCCAGGTCATGTCCAATTAGTGACTTCCATTTTCATAATAAGCCATTGCAAGAAAAGATGTCTGAAACAAACTGATCTCACCGATACGATATCATCTGCTTCCCTATATAATGTTTTCTCCTTTACTTAATTCTAACTCCTTAGTTTTGTTTCTGGAAAGTATTTCCTGTCTCTGATGGAAATATTGCCTTGGTTTTTGTCCCCACAGATATTAATCATGTTTCCTAGTCTTCTGGTTCTTGGATTTCCTCATACAGCCTAAAATTCTTCAGGACAATGCAAAGAAGGTAGAGCTGCTCAACTCTTATTAATGTTTTTTGGTTATCTTTGTCAAGAAGTTTCTTTATGTTAAGAGTCAAAACAGGCAAATTTGGTGTTTATGAGAAGTCTCACAAAATATGGCATGGGAAAACATGAAAAATATATTAAAAAAATTACAAACAAATTTAGTGGGAGTAGAGGAGAAAGTGCTCCAAGTCATAAGGACCCAGATGCTAGGGAAGCTACTGCCCTGGAAGAAAAGGAAGAACAGAATAGGGTAAGGCTGGATTGGACTGCTCACCCAGGATGTTGCCACTAGTGGAGGAAGCAATGCTATGGTGGCTTCTTACTTCAATCTTTCTTGCTATTCTAGCAATAACCTCACTTATTTTTACGCAAGGATTTTCAGCGTCCTGGGACAAAGCCCTGGTCACACTTACCATAATACATCACTGATTTCAGGACTTGAAAAGACAGAACAAAAACTGCTAATGTGGAATCAAAAAACAAGATAGGGAAGGAGAGGGAGTGGCTATGTGGCACAGTGGATAGAGCACTGGCCCTGGAGTCAGGAGGATCTAAGTTCAAATCTGGACTTAAGACACTTAACACTTACTAGTTGTGTGACTTTGGGCAGATGACTTAACCCCAACTGCCCTGCCTTCCCCCCTCCAAAATGAAAAAAAAAAAAAGATAAGGAAAGAGAGGGTAAGAGAGTATGCTGATTGCCTTCAACAGTTACTTGAAAGAGCTCCAGATGAACTGTATTCTAGAGTATTGAAGCAATAGGCACTGTCAGTAATTTTTTGAAAGATTTCAGAGAAAAAGGTATTTCACGACTGGAGAAGGGCAAATGCTGCCATGGTTTTCAAAAAATGAAAGAATATTAAGTTTGTAAATTAACAGGCCAATGACTATGACTTTGGTTCCCAGAAAAATACTAGAATGTATTAACTATCGCAGAGATTAATGAGCATAATACAGAAGTGGTGAGAACAAAGATCAATTATATTAAAAACAAGTAGTGTGCCAGACTAACCTAATTTCTAACAGGGTAATTCAAATGGAAGATAAGGGGAATGCTATGGATACAGTTTTCCAAAATTTTCCAAAATAAAAAAAAAAACACCCAATGCAACTGACAAATTTTATTTTTGTGGTTGTTCACTTCTCAAATCTACTTTTCACTGCTGAAGCCCTTTCATGGGTTCAATGTCACCTTATAAAAGAGATCTCCAATGCAATGTCCCAGGGATTTGTGCTTAGCCTAATGCTGTTAAACTTTTTAATCAATGACTTGATTAAGGGTATAGATAGATGTTTGCCAGATTTGCAGATGATAAAAAACTGGGAGGTATAAATAATATGCTGATGACAAAAAAGGTATCTATAGGCTAGAATAGGGGTAAGGAACCTGTGGCCTAGAGGTCTGTAAGTTTGGATTTAGGGAAAAGGCTGCACTTGAGGACCTAAAGGGCCAAATGTGACTTAAGAGTCACAGGTTGTCCCCCCCTTCCTTACCCCCACCCCAGTCTTGGGTCAAATCTAAGTAGCATTAAATTTATTAGAGATCAATGTAAGTATAAGTATGAATGAATTTGAAAAGGAATGAACTCACAAGTACAAGCTAGTGAAAGGATGGATATAAAGATGTTCAGCTGAAAATGACATGGGGATTTTAGTGTAGCTATAGGGAGAATTAGAACTTGTTCAGTAGCCAGACCTCAGGGTAATCATTATTAATTCAACTTTAGCTTATAAGGAGGTTTTTTTGGTCATGGAAATGCATTATAACAAAGAATCATCTAGTTCCACCCCTTCATTTTACAGACGAGGAAACTTGAAAATGACTAGCCCAAGGTCATAGACAATCAGAGATAGACTCTACAACCAATGCTAGTGTTACTATCAACAATATTCCTCCAGTGTTAGCAACTCCCTACTACCTCCCTAAGTAATGGCAGTAAAGGAGCAGAGATAGGGGTAGAGTGCTAATAATCACATCCTTTTCAAACAAAATTTTTTTTTATCATACTCTTAAATACAACATTTAAATATACAAAGAAAAAAGAGAACGGTATAAGTCAAATCCTTATAAGATTAGTTATAAACATTAATTCATCAGCCAGCACTCCAAATTTGAAATTTTTGTCCAATGACCAATGAGTTGATGCACTGAGGAACTGAACTATTATGTCAACAATGACATTCTTCCTATGTAAATGAAACCAACAGACATAAAAAAAAGTTGTAGCTAACTGGAAGGATGGCTCACAGGTTCTCTTTGGAGAGGCAAATACTGAAGTTGGCAGAATTGATTTTATCATGTTTTCAAAGGTAACAAGACATTTCATACAATTCTTGGTCATCTTATTATATACAGAGCTCATTATGTGCAAAAGCACGACAGTGAAGATAACTTCAACTTAAGTATCAAGGTCTGCTGCAAAGGATAAAGAGGTAGAGAAGTTCTGAAAAGAGGAGCTTGAACAAGATCTTTTAAACTTGAGACCTGTGAACTTGCTTTTGTTAAAGCTATCTTGATAACTATTTCAATATAAATAGTTTCCTTTGTACCATTATTTATTTTATTTTATTCTAAAAACATTATTTTGAGAAGAGGTCCATAAGCTTCACTGGACTGCCAAAGGGGTCTGTGATGCAAAAATGGTTAAGAACCTTTGCTCCAAATCAAGTCAACATACATTAGTTTCTTTAATCTGAGGGTGAACACTGGATAGAGCAGTGAAAAATGCGTTGAATAATATAGTTTGGGATTAAGAAATGAAAGAGTTGCTTAAGGCTTGTAGACTCTTTTGAGGCATTGTGCCTATCTCAAGAGTACTTTCTTCAAGCAGTTGGAAGGTAATGAACAGAGTAAGCACTGAACAGTAAGACAGAAAAGAAATAAAAAATGATTGATTATTGATGGGGGGTGAAAAGTGGTCATATTTCAGCTGTCTGTGCACTCAAATAATAAACTAGCTATGTCATTAGTCAAAATAAATACCAAAAACAAAAAAAGTAAACACTAAAAGATGGAGAAAATGGGATTGCATATGATTATAATAATCCCAACCTAACCTATTATTTCTGAAGCTAAAAAAATGGAAAAGGATAACAGTAAAAACCAATGACTCCAATTACCATTTCCTACAAACTGTAAAGGAGCTGCCTCAAGAAGCGTCTGAAATATTTTATTAACTGTTTCATCCAATCAACAGCTGATCTCTCTGATAAATTATTCCAACAAAAGTCAAAAGGAATGTTGACTTAGACTAGGAATTTACCTGCTAAACATTAAAAAGAAAAAGGCAAGATATGAACAGCAATGTCTTATAAATAGGAAAAAGCAGGAGAGCAGAAAAGAAGCTTAAAGAAAAACTTGACATGAAAGCTAGATGAGCGTATCCTATCAGCATTTATAGCTGAATCTGGAAAGAGGATCCCAAAATGGAACAAATTTGCCAGCATTTCTATAGCAATATATTTCTATCCTTAGGTAACTATATCCTAAAACTTCAGTATCTCATATGCTAAATGAAACAGCTCTGGTCATAGAAAATATCCAATGCACAATGGAAATAGAAGTGAAATTCTTTACATATATAATAAGTGCTCCAATTTGCATATAGTGGAACACTCTGTAGACCCCATCACTCTCTAGACTATTAGGCCTCATCAGTGAGATTCAAAACCACTATAAAGAGTGGTCTGAGGAATTTGGCTTAAAATTACACAACATTTAACAATCTTAAGATGCTTTCTGACAAAAATTCTTCATTTAAAAAGAACACCAACAGTTTCCTGGTAATGTTATGTGGCCTTAAGTCTCAGAAATGAAGACTTGGAACACTGATATCTTTGAAATCAGAATCTGGGATAACCTAAAAGGCAATGTAGTTAATTCATGGTGGGAAAAGTAGGTTTGTGTGAATTAGTAATAATAGCATGTATATCAAAAGTGGCACAAAGCACTGACCAGGAAATTAAAAAGGAGGCAGGCTAGTCATGTAGTAAGATCAAGGGCTAAGATGAATAGCCAAGTGCTATGATGATATTGATGGAATATTGAAGTAACTAGGAGAAGGCAACCAGAATGTTGGGTAAATCCTTAATGAAAGAAATTAGGGGATGGATGTGGGGCAGAAACTATGTAGGAGAAGGTGTTGTTGAACTGTAATCTGCAAAAAAAAACTTTGGAGAAAGTAGTCACATCGATGAGATCAAGGATCCACTGTAGTACTCAATTTTTTATCTACATGTTTTACTTCTTGTGAAAAGATAGGATGATGATCTGAATCTGGTGAGATGGGTGTCTATCACAATTCTTGGCACACAGTACTTAAATGCTTCTTAAATTAACTCCTCATTACAAGGTAAACAAATTATTTTTCCCTGAATAGTTCAAATTCAGTGGCTTGAAACTAGATCCTAAATGCCACCCTCTACTCCTCATCTCAAATCAGATAAATGATTATCCTTTAAACTAAGATCCAGTGATTAAAGTTTATTCATTAGTAAAATAGTGATGATGATAGCACCTACTAAATTCACAGGTTGATTGTGAGAGTCAAAATAAATAATACTTGTAAAGTGCTTTCCAAATCTTGGCGTTATATCAATGTTAGTTGTTCTTATTAATAAATCTATTGTACTGTAGCTTTCACCCTGTTCACTGAGAAACTCCTAGAACGTGTTTCCTTTTCTTACGTTCTTCACATTCTTCACTAGTCAGCCGGCTCGCGTAAGTGCTTACTGTGTGCCAGGGCCTGTGTTAAGTGCTGGAGACACAAAGAAGGGCAAAAACAGTTGCTGCCCACGAGAGGCCCACATTCTAACGGGAAGACGACATACAAACAGTTAGGTATATACAGGGCAGATGTAATCTCAAGAGGGGAAAGCACTAACAACTGGTATGCCACGAAAGGCCTCTGGTGGAAGACGAGAACAGAATTGAGTCTTGCAGGCAGAGAAAGCAAGGGGTATAGGAGTTTAGGTGAAGGGGCGTGGGAGGAAGTATCCTAGAGTGCATTGAGGGGAGGAGAGTTTCAGAAGACTGGAAAGGTGGGAAGGTGACAGGTGATAAAGGACTTAAAAAGGCAAGCAGGGGATTCAATATTTGAAGCTGGAGGTGATAAAGAGCAACAAGATTTTATTGACTAGGAGGGTCATATAGTCAGAGACGCGCTGTTAGCTCAATGGAAATGGATTAGAGTTGACATAGGCAGACCCAATAGCAGGGCTGTTGTAACAATCCAGACACAAGGTGAGGAAGGCATGAATCAGGATGATATCTGTATAAACGAAGCGAAGGTGATGTAAATGAGGGATAATGTGAAGGTAAAAACAAGATTTAGCAAAAGACTGAATATATGGGGTGAAACTGAAGGACTGAAGATGATACTAAAGGTGCCTGTTTGACGGGGAAGACAGTGGCACCTTGAGGAACAGGAAGAATTTTGCAGGCTTTGGAGAGAAAGATAATGAGTTCTATTTTGGGAATGTTGAGTAGGAGATGCCTTCAGGACATCCAACTTAAGAAAGCCAAGAGGCACATGGAGAGAATTAGGAGAGAGACTAAGGCTGGATATACAGATCTGGGAAACCGCAGCATAGAGATAACTGAACTTGTGGGAGCTAATGAGATATACAGAGAAAAAGAGGGGTTTGGACAGTTAAAAAAACATCACTACTTGCTTTGAGACCTGGTGTTGGAGGACTCCATGAGCAATCACTCTCCATCTCCCTTGCCTTTATAGATTTGCAAAATCAGGCTCTGAGCTAGTGTATGCGTGTTTGCAGAATGATGGGAATGGGGTAGGACAACTGAAGACATACTTTCTGTCTCTGCAACCCCTTACCTGGACAGCTCTACAAGAGTAGAGGGATGAGGATCTTGGGCCTGGGGGAGAGAAAGTGAAGTAGAGGACCTTATGGGCAGCAGTAGGGAGACATAGGAAAAAATGTTCTATTAGAAAGGGTGGGTTGGCTGCATGGCTTTCTGAGAGGATCATAGGAACACAGACTTAGATGTGGAAGAAACTTCACTTGGTCCAACCCTTTACATATGGGAAACCTGAGACCTAAGAAAGGTTAAGTGACTTGCCCAGAGTCACACAGGTGGCAAGGAGCTGAGCTGGGATCTGACTGTAGATTCTCTTGATCCAGGGTTAAAGCTCTTGTTTTTGTCTCCCCAGAACTAAGTAAGCACTCAATGTATATTTACTGAAAACCTTGGAAGACAACAACAGTTAGTAAGCGTGACATGGATGAAGATCCTTCGGAGGATTCAAATAGGAGGAAAACCAGGAGAGAGTATTGTCACTAAGATCCAGAGAGGACAGACTATCAGAAGGTGACAAGAGTGTCAAAGGCTGTAGAGGTTGAGAAGGATGAGGATGGAGAAAAGGCAACTGGGTTTGTCAATATCACAGATAATTCTGGAGAGAGTAATTTCAAATGAATGATGAAAGTTTGAAGCCAGATTGCAAAAGATTTAAAAAAGAGTTTGAGGAGAGGAAGCAGAAGTGAGTGTAGATGGCTTTTGTAAGAAGTTTAACCATAAAGTGGAGGAGACAAATGACAGTGAGGACTGTAGGAGTGAAAGTGGGGTGGCTAGGTGGTGCAGTGAATAGAGCACAGGTCCTGAAGTCAGGAGGACATGAATTCAAACCCAGCCTCAGGTACTTAACACAAAACTAGCCGGGTTACTTTGGGCAAGTCATTTAACCCCAATTGCCCTACCTTCCCCCATCAAAAAACAAAAACAAAACCAAAACTGTTCCCCCTAAACATACTCCTTTTCCAACAACAAAATCCCATTTCTTTTGAGGAGTAATATCTCACATTCACCCAGGTTTGCAACCTTGTGAATTATCCTAACCTCTACCCTCTTCATTTCACCACATTTCATCACCAGTTACCAAATCTTGTTGTTAACTCTACCCTTTAAAATGTCTTTTGAATCTGTATTCTCTCCACTCATACAAGCACTTGCAACTGCTTTCACAGCCTTATCAATCCTTGCCTGGTCTAATTTAATAACCACTCAATTTGTTTTACTGTCTCCAAAATTTCCTACCCCTCCTCTGCACCCAATTCATCCTCCAAATAGCCGTGAGAATAATCTGCACAGTAGCAGAATGGGTAACAGATTTAACATCTGATGACCTTTGTTCAAATTCCAGTTTTTCAACTTCCTATATGAACTTAGGAAAGTTACTATCTCTCTAGGCCTTAATTTTCTCATTTTTACAATGACACCTAAATCTATGATATTATAATGCCTCTCTCTCGCTAAAAACCTTGAGATCAGGCTTCCAAACCTACCTTCTAAATGAAACTATTCTCTCAAAGCTTGACAATGTTCTTGTAACTGCTAAATCTGATGGCATTTTTTTCAGTCCCTACTATGTTTGCTCTTTATAGGGAATATACTCCTAGAGGTCCTACTACAATGAAGCTTCAGATTCACTTGCTTCTTAGTGAATAAGGATGAAAAATATAATAATATACCAAGAAAAACATACCAGAAAGTTATAGTGAATACTGTGTTAGGCTTGACATTAGGGACCTGGGTTAGAATGCTGCTTTAGAAAATTATATGTGATCAGTCATTTTTCTAAGCTTCCTCATTAATAAAATGAGAGTACCCACCACTCTCACAGAGGTGAAGAGAGTGTTTTGATAAAGCACTACAGAAATGTGAATTGCTACTATTACTGACATCTGATTCACATAATGTTTTATAAAACTAGCTGAAATATTTTATACAGCCAAAACTGGGTTTCAAAGGGTACAGTTATGATGCAGATAGATAATCAAGAAGTAATGAATACCCCTGAAGGCACTGGAAAACACCAAATGTTTAATAGATACTTATTATTGTGCAAGACATTTGTCTAGGTGATCAAGTAATGAGATCTGATATTTACTAAGCCCTTTATAATTTTCAAAATGCTTTTGAATTTACTGTCTCACTCTTATTTTTCCATCAATCATGGGAGATAGGCAGAAATAAAAAAAAATTATTCTCAATTTACATTTGAGGAGACTGAGTCTAGGAAAGGTTAAATAACAAAAGTTATACTGCTAGTTAATTCTGGATGTCATCTGCTGTTATTTTTGCCCTGCCACCCCCAATCTCTACCCCCAACTACACACTTCTTTTCAAAAATAAATTAGAAAGAGCTCAGAAACCAGCGATTAGAACAAATGAAACAAACGTTGACCTTCAACTTTTCATAAATCTACTGCTTCTGCTTGCATTTCTTATGTATAGAGTAGAGTATATACACTATCTTATAAGTAAAAGGACTTCAATAAACTCCTCCTTCACTGTCTCATTATGGCATGATTTGATCCTAGGCTCTATGCTAGATTATTCAAGCAAAGCTTAAATCCTTGTGGTATTAACCCCATAACCCTGACCCTGTGAAATACTGCTAAGCCACAAAGGTTTTAAACAGAGGTCCAGAAATGGACTACACGTAAGTATGGATCACTCTACCTATGTAGAAGTAGGCATTCACTATCAGTGGTCTAGCCAGAGGAAATCATTAAAATCTATTAAATGTGTGGAGTACTTGCGGTCTATAGCACAAGAGGGAGTTGACAGATGAAATTACGAAGCCTTTTGAAATACTGAGTTTTAAAAAAGAACTTCACTTCTCTGATTTCATCTAAAAGAATCATCCTTATAATTTTCAATACCATTCAACTATTAATGTAACATTAAGACTGCCTTTTTATATGGCGATTAATGCTTTATTCCTTGCATCTAGCTCTTAAGTCCTCTTTATCATTTTATTTCCTAGTAAAATCTTTGATCAAATTGCTCAATCTTATATGAAGAATGTCCCCAATAAAGCCACTGATGGTACTCTCCTCAGTTGACTCTTAAACTGTTTGAAGAAAAGCTAGGAAGGAAATTTATATCATTGATCCCTGGCCTTTCCTTTAACCTTATTCTCTGTGTGGAAAAATTTCTAGTTAACCTTTAATATGACTTTTTAAAATGAGATATATAATTCTTTATGTTGCTTAACTCAAGTCCTGTTGTCTTGAAAGTTGTCCGGTATAACAGTTGAATATTCAAAAGATTTTTTTTAAACGTCTAATAATCCAGCCTCAGGCACTTAACACTTACTAGCCATGTGACCTTGGCCAAGTCACTTAACCCCAATTACCCTCCATAAAAAGGCAAAAAAAAAAAAATTGAAAGGAGGGAATGATAATCCTTTGGTTTTTTTCCCTTGATACTAAACTGCTTCATTTCTTTATTTACTCTGGAGATTCCCTCTCATTGGTGAGATATAGATTCCTGATACCTAAAATGACTGAATTCACTTAAATTCTGATTAGGTTCTCATACTAGTATAAAAAAGGAGATTTTACCTATAACATAGCTAAGCACTACTGGAAACAGAGTATAACAATACATTATAGTAATAACTATTATAGTTCAGTTACGTTAAAAGGGCTTTGAAAGCAAATTTGGGGATCTGAGTACAAAAGTTATAATGTACAAAGAACCAACAAGTCATTTCCCAATCACAGAGTGTCCACTAGGGTAGCAGACTTGGGTCTTCTCTGATCAGTTTTTCCCTACATTTAGCATCTCCCCTTTCCACCCTCCTGAGTATTTCTCCCACCCTCTCCATCCCCCACCTTCATCTCTTTCCTGCTTTCATCATCTTGGGATAACTTCTCTCCCTCCCAAAGTACCAAGTTAGCTAATATGATAAACTTATCTTACTAATGAAAGGTCTTCCCAATTCCTTTCCCACAATTGAAAAGGGCCTTGTAGGGGCGGCCAGGTAGCACAGCGAGTAATAGCACCGGCTCCAGTGTTGGGATGACCTGGGGATCGAATCCCGGGCTCAGACACTTAGCACCCACCCAGAAACACCTGGCCGTGTAACCTTGAACAAGTTACTTAACCCCAATTGCTTAGGGGCGGCCAGGTGGCTCAGCCAGGTGCTCAGTAAGAGCACCGGCTCCAGTGTCGGATAGAATCTGGGCTCAAATACTTAGCACCACACCCAGATATAACTGGCTGTGTAACCTTGAGCAAGTTACTTAACCCCGATTGCTTTAAAAAAAAAAAAGTAAAATGACAGGGTTTACAGAATTACATCAGACTATTTGTAACATCTCTTTCAGTTCCACAGCTATGGCAAAAAGGCAGTTGTTTTGAGTTTGTAGTAATTTCACTTTTAGCTGTTACCTTGTTGTATAACAGTATGGCAGCATGAGAAAGCAACTGTACTTTTGGGACAAAGGAGTTTGTGGACTGGCTTACCAAGTGCTTTTTAGGTCTTGCTTCCCTCTTCTACAAGGGCATACTGACATTCACAACTGACTCAGAACTGTGTCGAGGAAAACACTCTGTCAACTCTGGAGCACTACACAGGATATAAGCTTATTGTTTTTGTTGCTGTTATTAAGAAGGTTTGAAATTAGAGGATTCATGTCACCACTGTTCCTGTGAGTCTATTTTCTTAGCTGGATCATTCAAAATAATTCAATTCAATTAAAAAAATTAAACTGGTAAAAAAATAGTTTTGATAATAGAGATGAGATAATACTTAGATCTGTTACAGGGAAAGTGTTTTATAAGCTTTAAGGTGATATGTAAAGATGAGTTGTGTACTCTTTGACAAATTAGCAAATAATAACTAGATTAGTAAGGCATAGTACATTTGACTGAGAGTCAGAAGATCTAAATCAGTTTCACAACTGGGTAGATGTGGGCAAATCACTCAATCTTCCCAGTAGGTCTGCTGTGAGAATCAAATACGATAATGCAAAAGCATTTTATAAAACATAAAAATGCCATATACAGTGACATTATTTCATCTTACATCTGGACTGCTTCATTTTTTTTCAAAGTAATTTTTGTTTAGTGCATTAATTCATGATAGCGCTTTGTGGGACTGTGCTTTGATATTCTAACTTTTCATATAGTGAAGTACATTCAGGATAGTTGCACTATTTTGTTCTGGATCATGAAACAGTCTTATCCAAATTTATGAGTCTATAGTTGACAATGCTGGTCACAGAATAGATGTCAAGCTATATTAGTACAAGTTTCAGAATAAATTTAAGCTACTCATGCTTTCATTTTAGAATTTCCTCAAATTAATCTAAGTACTCAATAGTGTTTCCTTAAAAATTAGTCTTTCCTTAAAAATTAAAAATACAAAAAAATTTGTATTTGGGGCAAAATTATTTCCACATGCTGAATATTTGTGAATATTTATGTGGATATTAATATTATTATTATAAAGAATATTAATATTAAATGGATTTATGTGCAAATTTTATTTTTTTTAAATCCAAAGTACTCTCCAGAGTCAAAGGTTAAAAAAAAAAGTTCCAATATTACCCTCTCATGATTTTGTATGATCAATTACTTTGTAGAGCAAATGTTCACAACTGTGTTATGCAAAACAGAAACAAAAGAATAAAGAATTATTCTCATGAGTAAAGCCACAAACATTAAACTCTAAGTTTAAATGGTCAGTTTTAAAATTTTAGCTGGAACTGGAGTGTCATTCTGTGGTGGAAGGATACCAGGTTCTCAAAGGCTCTGCTAGAAAATACAAGTTCCTAAACCAAGCTGGAACAGCTTCAAGTAGGGGCCCAGTGAGAGGTTACTGTCTAAGGACTGGCTGAACTGTGCTAAAAATTCTGAGGCTCATTACTAGAAGACTAGTAACCAAATCATGAACTCAAGAAACAAGTTGTAAACACTATCTACTCAAAGGAGTTTTGATATGTGTTAAAGGAGATGCTCAAACCACCAAATCAAAGATTGTTTTTAAAATTATCATAACACATTTCTAGCAATTGAACTTCTCAGATTTTTACTGACAGGAGGAGCTACTGTATAGCTAGCAGTACTTTTTTTTTTAATGAACTTCTGGCTTAGATTCTAGTTAAAAAAAAATATTGAACACAGTGGGCATATTATGTGTCTGACCAATGGAAACAACTTTGGAATGACAAAGCAGATTTAGATAACAGTGACTTCATTTATTTAGCCTTCATCTGTTCAGATTACTAATTTATTTGAATTGTTTTTACTATATAAGCTAGCTAGTTTGCATACCTTTCTCTCTATTTAATCAAATGAGACCTTAATATCTCTCAACTGAATGGATATACTACAGAGGTCTCAGAATATCAATTTATAGCAGGATGTTTATCATAGCAAATTGGACATATTCAAGTAAAGGATCACAAGGAAATATATGTGTGTATGTATAGATATGATATTTATCTATCGATCAATGAATAACTATATATAATTATTGAGATATTCTTCACAAACTGCTAGAAAAGTAATATATAAGAAAAATTAAAAAAGGAAAAGAAAGTAAAATAACCACCTGCAAAGAATATTTTTGTGCAACGTGGTGTTTAATATTGAAGTGCTCTGAATTGGACCTGTGATTTTATTGCTATAGAGAGATTGTGGTATGGAATCTTTCTTCACTGATGCAGAGCAGTAGCTTGTCTGAAACTTCAAATCTTAAGAGAGCTGCCTGGGCACACTAAGAGACTTGCCCAGGGTCAAGTAGGTGCTGTGAGGCAGGACTTAAACCAAGGATTTTGTGATTACTAGGTGAGCTGTTCTCTGTCCACAAGCCCATCTTGCCTCTCTTGGTGTTTATCTTGATATAAGAATATTTTTTAAGTATGAATAACATCAATATTTTACGAGTTTATGCCACAAGAGGAGAGGCTAACATTCTCTCCTCACTGAGAATAAGAAAGGAACCTTATAAACATATTAGATATGCTTTAACAATATAATATCAGTGTTTAGTAAGATTTTTAAAAGTGTCAAAAGATTCAGGAAATCATACTTAATTTAAAATAGTTAAATCCCCTACATTGTGATGAAAATATAAAAGAAGAAATGTCAAAGGATATAACACATATTTCTATTAAACAAAACGTTTTAATTATTTAAAAGGACAGCCCACTTACCTCTTCTACATTGGAAGCAGTTTTAGCAGAAGTTTCCATAAAGATAAGTCCATGTTCTCGGGCAAAAGCCTCACCTTCTTCTTTTTTAACTTCTCTTCTAGATTCTAAATCACTAAAGTTAAGGAAAAATAGGATTATGTTACTAACCATTAGAATATAAGTAGAAATATTCATGAGAAACAGCTCATGAGATATATATTTCTCTGAAAATAGTTTAAAAAATGAATACAATAACCAATATTTATTAAGAGCAAGGCAGCTCATTTGGTACTGTGAGTGATAACAGATGTACGAGGCACATTCCAACCTTAAAGGAATATATAATCTAATTAATAAATAAAAAAAACCCCAGACATTTTAGAGTTGTAGGGAATTTTAGGGATAATTGAGTTTAACTCCTCTTTTTAACACAAGAAAATAAGTTCCTGAGATACTAAATGTCCAGCCCCAAAAGCATTATTGAAGGATCTGAATTTGTCTTTTGACTCCAAATCATTAACCATCAACAAAAATATATGTAGCAAAAAAAAAAAAAAAAAGAGTATTTCCTATATATAGTCTAGAAAAAGCACCTATCTAGTCTAAGAATGGTGATATGACAGACACAATAACCTAGAAGCATCATGGCACATTGGAGGGACACTGGACTTGGAATCAGGAAGTGGATTTAAATTCCACTGCAGATTCTTAATAGTTGTTTGATACTGGATAGCTTAACTTTTCTGTACCTCAGTTTCTTCATCTGAAAAAACAAGGGAGTTAGATCTGACAGCCTCCTTGTGAGTTTACAATTTGTACTCTGTAACTTATGTTGTTGAAGAGCTAAGAAATATAGCAAACAAAGCAGGGAGAATAGATGGGAATGCAGGGGGACTTTGGAAGGTGGGAGAGTAACTGGTGGAGAAGTAAAAGTATAGAAACAAGGAGAAGAAGAAATGCAAGGAAGGATGGAAAAGGGAAGGGGAGATGGAAGGAAAAGGAAAGGTAACAAATGGAAAGAGAAAAGAAGAGAAAAAGAAAAAAGGGAGGAAGGAAAAAAGGAGAGAAAGACAGAGATGGGGAAGAGAGGAAGAAACAATGGACTTAATATACGAAATAAAAAAACTGGGACTTAATACACCATTACAAATTTCTTAATTTCTCTGCTTCCAATCATTCACCCCTCTAGTCTACTTTGCACCCCACTACCAGATTAATTTTTTATTTAACATTTAAAAACCTTTCACAATTACATGTAACAAGACTTGTTTGTTTTTAAAAATTCTTGAGTTTCACTCTCTCTCACCTCCCCCCCTTCCTTGAGAAGGCAAGCAATCTGATATAGGATATACATTTGCAGTCATGGAAAACATTATTTCCATATTAGTCATGTTGTGAAGGAAAACACAAACCAACAAAACAAAGAAAAAAAAAGGTAAAAAAATTATGCTTCTGTCTGTATTTTTTTCTCTGGAAGAGACAGCATCGTTCCTAAGTCCTTCAGAATTGTTTTGGATCACTAAAATGCTGAGAATAATTAATATATATATAAATAATATAATATATTAATATATGTCATATATTAATATATTATATTATAAACATAATATAAAAATATAAACAATAATTTACAGGTGATCATCATATAATAAATACTGCTGTTACTATGTAGAATGTTCTCATGGTTCTGCTCATTTCACTTTTCATCAGTTCATGTGAGACTTTCCAAGTTTTTCTGAGAACATCTTGCTCATCATTTCTTATAGTAAAACAGTATTCTATCACAACTTGTTTAGCCATTTTCCAACTAATGAGCATCCCCTCAATTTCCAATTCTTTGCCAGCACTAAAGAAGCTGTTATAAAACATTTTGGTATGTATAGGTCATTGCTGGGTCAAAGAGTATGCACAGTTTTGTAGCCCTTAGGAAAATAGTTCAAATTGCTCTCCAGAATGGTTTAATCAGTTCACAATTCCACCAGCAGAATATGAGCATCTCAAGTTTTCCCATATCCCCTTCAACATTTGTCACTTTCCTGTGGGGTGGTACCTCAGAACTATTTTAATCTGCACATCCCCAAATGATAGTGACTTAGAATACTTTTTTGTGACTATAGATAGCTTTGATTACTTTGTCTAAAAATTGTCTGTTCATATCCTTTGACTATCAACTGGAGAATGACTTGTTCCAGCAACACTGACTTATTCACTGCTCCCCCACCTTCTTATATATTCATTTTTCAAGATCCACTTAAGTCCAACCTCATCCATGAAACTTCCTTAACACAATGACTTCCCCTCCTCCCTCGCCATGACCACTCAACTGCTATTATCACACACTATCTTATAGAGGTGTATAATATACATATCAGACACTCAATGTTATACTATCCTCTTTCCCCTACCCAGTTTACTTCTGTCCCTATTTTTCTTCTTGCCTAAATATCTTATCACTAGCTCAATTTGAACATGGTGAACAGAAGACTTGAATTCTTATAAATTTGATTTATGTTTTCTATATATCTGGGAAATGAGGCCTTTATCAGAGAAACTTTCTATGAAAATTTTTTTTAAGTTGTGACTCTTCTCTCTCTCATTCATTCTTAAAAAGTGTTTTGTTTCTGATTGCTGCCTCCTCCAATACACTCTCTTCTCTCAGCTCCCTGCACCCTCACTTACCTTATCTTATCCTGGTTCCCCCCCCCCTACTTTCCTATAGGGTAAGACAGATTTCTATACCAACTGAGTGCATGTTATTCCTTCTTTGAGCCAATTCTGATAAGAGTTAAGATTCCAAACTCTCTCTCACCCCCCCCCCATATTCCCCAATGTAAAAGCTCATTATTGGGTGGCTAGGTGGTGCAGTGAATACAGCACCAGCCCCGGAGTCAGGAGGACCCGAGTTCAAATTCAGCCTCAGACACTTAACACAAAACTGGCTGTGTGACCTTGGGCAAGTCACTTATCCCCAACTGGAAAAAAAAGCTCATTATGACCTCTTCTGTCAGATAATTTACCCCATTCTACCTCTCTCACCCCTTCATTTTATTTTTGTAGACAGAATCCCTTCATATTCAACTCATACCAGTGTCCTCTGTCTATGCATACATCTTCTAACTTCCCTAATAATGAGAAAGTTCTCAGGAGTTAGTTACAAGTATCATCTTACCTCATAGGAATATAAACAGATTACCTTACTGAATCCCTTATGATTTCTCTTTTCTGTTTAGTTTTTTATGCTTCCCTTGAATCCTGTATTAGAAAGTCAAATTTTCTATTTCGCTCTGGTCTTTTCATCAGGAATGCTTAAAAGTCCTCTATTCACTGAATATCCATTTTTCCCCCTGAAGGATTTTACTTAATTTTGCTGGGTAGGTGATTCTTTGTTGTAATCCTAGTTCTTTTGTCCTCTAGAATCACATTTCAATCCCTCCAATTCTTTTTTTTTTTTAAAGCAATCTGGGTTAAGTAACTTGCTCAAGGTTACATGGCCAGGTGTTTCTGGGTGGGTGCTAAGTGTCTGAGCCCGGGATTCGGATCTCCAGGTCATCCTGACACTGGAGCCGGTGCTCTTACTCTCTGTGCTACCTGGACGCCCCCCTCCAATTCTTTAATGCAGAAAATGCTAAATCTTGTGTGATCCTGACTGTAACTCCATGATAACTTAATTGTTTCTTTCTAGCTGCTTGCAATTTTTTCTTCTTGACCTGGAAGCTCTGGAATTTGGCTATAATATTCCATGGAGTTTTCTTTTGGGGATTTTTTTTCAGGAGGTGATTGGTAGATTCTTTCGATTCTTATTTTATTTTCTGGTTCTAGAATATTATTCAAAGTTGATGGCTAGGGGTGGCCAGGTGGCACAGTGAGTAAGAGCACTGGCCCCAGCATCAGGAGACCTGGGATCAGTTCTGGCCTCAGATACTCGGCACCTACACAAAAAAATAACTGGCCGTGTAACCTTGAGCAAGTTACTTAACCCTGATTGCTTTAAAAAAAAAAGTTGATGGCTAGTCATTTTTTCTTTTGGATTATGGCTTTCAGGTAGTCCAATAATTCTTAAATGATTTCTCCTTGGATCATTTTCCAGGTGAGTTGTTTTTCCAATTAAGATATTTCATATTTTCTTCTATTTTTTCAACTTTGTCATCTTCTACTTGCCCAATTCTACTTCTTAAGGAGTTCTTTTCTTCAGTGTGCATATTTTTTCCATTTGGCCAGTTCTGCTTTTTAAGGAGTTCTCTTCAGAGGATTTTTGTGCCTCTTATTATTTGGCCTATTCTGTTTTTTTTTTTAAGGTGTTATTTTCTTCAGTATTTTTTTGTGTCCCCTTTACCAAATTGTTGACTTCCCCCTCCCCAGTTTCTTGTATCACTCTCATTTCATTTCCCAATTTTTCCTTTAGTTCTCTGATTTCTAAAATCCTTTTTGAGCTCTTCCAAAAATTTTTTTCAGGGGGCCCAAGACCAATTCATATCTATATCTGTGTGTGCATGTGTGTGTGGTGTATTTGAGGCTTTCGGTTGTAGCTGTTTTAACTTTGTCTTCTGAGTTTATATCACTATAGTATTCTATGCTTAGGCTTTTTTTGTTTGCTCATTTTTCCAGCCTGTTTTTGGACTTTTAACCATGTTAAAATTGGGCTACACTTCTAGGATAGCAGGGGGCACTGTTCCAAGCTTCAGGCTCTTTGTACAATTTTTTCAAAGCTAGTTCTGGTGGGGGGTAGGGTGTTGTAAGTTTTCAGTTCTTCAAAGGCAGTATATTTCTAAAGAGAGGTGTGTTTACTACTCCCTGGGCCTGTAAGTGATCACAAGCACTCTTTTTTTCTCCCTGTAACTGTGACCACTATCCCTGCTCCCCTGTAGCTAGAAAGCTTTGGTATACTAGTGCTCTCCCTTGCCCTAGGACTGTAACCCAGAACTGGGACCCGGATCCATGGATGGGCAATCAACAGAGTGCTGCACCCAGTACCAGCCATGGGACCTCTATGATGTCCTTCTGACCAATTGTCAGACCCCTTCCCATTTGTGGGCTGTGAGCTCTGGAAGCCACTGTTGCTGCCTCAGTTGTCACCAAGGCGGGCTGCTGGTTTGCCAGGGTGTTACCTTGGGGTGGACTGCTCTTTACTCTCACCTGAGTGCAAGAGACCTGCTGATCTTGTAGGCTGTCTAGGGCTGGAAAATTATTTTACCTTATCTTTTTGTGGGTTCTCCAGAATTCATTCTGAGTTGTTACTTTAAAGTTGTTTGGAAGGGAATTTGGGAGAGTAGAGGGGGGTCCCTGCCTTTTCTCTACCATCTTGGTTCAATAATCCCTCCCCATTCCCCCTGATTAAGTTTCCTAAAAACAGATTTCTTTATATCATTTGCCTGCTTAAAAACACCTAATGACTGAATACTGGTCCCCACTGATAACATGATAAAGTTGAATTCCTTAGATCGACACCTACAACATGGACCTTGTGTTTCTAATTTCATCTTCCATTAATTCTCAACAGACTCTTTTGTTCCAGCAACACTGACTTATTCACTGCTCCCCCACCTTCTTATATATTCGTTTTTCAAGATCCACTTAAGTCCAAGCTCATCCATGAAGCTTCCTTAACATGATGATCTCCCCTCCTGCCTCACCACGACCACTCAACTGGTATTATCACACACTATCTTATAGGTGTATAATATATATATATCAGACACTCAATGTTATACTATCCTCTTTCCCCTACCCAGTTAACTTCTGTTCCTATTTTTCTTCTTGCCTAAATATTTTATCTCTATCTCAATTTGAACATGGTAAACAGAAGGCATTCTTCATTTATCATTTATTTTATTTTACCAGTTTTTCTGTCACCATGGTATGCACCACCTAATTTTTTACAGCTAGAGGATATTAACACTACTTTCATTCCTCAACTTCAGCTTATTGCTGAGTACTTCAATACTTCTTATATAATACCTAAAAACTAATTTATTCTTACAGATTCCTTTTAATATCTTAAAGTAAGCTCTTTTTTAGTTTTTGACAATGTTAAACTTGGGACCATTACATCTTTACTCTTTCTAGGCTCTTACTCTAATACCTTTCCTCTGCAACTAGGCTAAATCACTAAAGAATGGGGGCGGGGAGAAACTTTCTCATCTGTCACTTTGACTAGGTCACTGCCCCCTCTCAAATACTTCACTGGCTCCCTACTGCTTTTGGTATCTAATCCAAAGTCACTCTTTATTTTCACACCCACCTCCAATTGACCCTTTCTAGTAATCACCTAATTTGTCTCCCTATTCTTTCTCAATCAGCCTTGCTCTAGTCATACTTCCATTCTCTCAACGCCTATATCCTTTATTTTAGTTCTGTGTTTAAATTTCTTTTGGTGGCTATCTTTTTGTATAAGTTTTATGCCCTACAGACTGAAATTTATCATGCAGTTTTGTTTATGCACTTATTTCATCATTCAGACATTAAACTTCGAAGGGGCAAATAAAACTAAGAGTTTTATTATACAGTTTTATGTACCCACAATAAGTCAAAACATTCTTTTATGATGATACTTAGAAACAGGCACCTGAATTAAAAAAAAAAAAAACCTCCTTTCCCTCACTTTTAGCTGTATTCTAAGACTACCTTCTTTAGGGGACCACTGATGAACCTGGTGGTGTGAGGGATTTCCATTCATCTTCTGATTTCTTAATATATAGCTCTTTGGTTAATGGAGGGGAATAAGCAAATAATCTAAAGTTTTTCTCCATTAACGTTAACTAAGCTAAATGGGGTGACTCAAGGAGTCACTAAGTAACGCTCTAGTGGCCAACGGAGCAAAGTAGCAAATGTCATAGGGACGTTTCAGTTCCTAAGTATAGAGAGACAATTAGGAAAAGCATTTTATTATCTAAGCAATATCATATCACTCTGCCTGCCAAAAACCAAACTTCAATGACAAGGAAAATCCTACTTTCTAAACACTCTCTCTACTAATATATTTATTGCTTTTATTACCTATCAGACAGGAGAAAGAGTACTGTTCACATTTAGTTTGCAAAGTTTTTGTTAGTTTCACACTCTGTACTGCAGTTATTTATATTTGAACAAGGGCATTTTATTCAAAGGAAAAGCTATCAGATATGGTCTCCAATTTTTAGCGGTGTGGAAACAAGCCCTTCTAGTAGTATTGTGGTTTTGTGAAACATTGCTTCAGTAAGCTTCAATTTCCTCATGCCACTCTAAGTAGATCTTCCCTAAACAATGTACTATCTTAACACATGAAAATCATACACCATGGATTTGTGGCAAAAGAAAGACAACAAGAACAAAAGACAGATTTGGGTAAAGTGAATTGGCATGTAGGTGAAGGGCAAAAAAAAAATCAACTAGGCCTTAGGAAATCTGACAGACTGAATCCCCATGGTTTTAAGAAAAATACTAGTTAAGGTGAACAGAAGATAATGAGACTACTAACTGGAAAAATCCAATAAACACAGCTGAGGTTAAAATATGCTTCAGAGAAACATTTAAAGCACTGAGTTAGAAAAACATTACACAAGAAAAAACTTTGACCTTTTTCCTCATATGAGTTTCCCAAAGGCATATCAATATGAAGTTAAAAAAAAAAAAAGGTTTACTTGTGTTTTGATGTTACAATTACAGATTACCTTTGTAATAAGTTATAGTTGTTCAGTCATGTCCAACTGTGACCCCTTTCTGAGGTTTTCTTGGCAAAGATACTAGAGTGGTCTGCCATTTCCAGCTCACTTTACAGATGAGGAAATTGAGGCAAACAGAATTACTTGCCTAGGGTCAGAGCTAGTGTCTAAGACCAGATATGAATTCAGGAAGATAAGTGTTCCTGACTCCAGGTCCAGTCACCTAGCTACCTCTTATAATAGTCAAGTAATTCATCTGAAAATGCACACCTGTAGCACCTGTCCTGACTCTATTTAAAGAAAAAATGATCAGAAATCTTTTTTCTTCCTCCCATTCCCTATCCCTACCCCATTAGAAAAGGGAAAAATAAAAACAAATCTCTTATAATAAATATGCATGGTCAAGCAAACAAATTTCCTCAGTGGCTATCTACAAAAAATTGAAATGTCTAACTCTGCATTCCAATTCTGTCATATCTCTGGTGAGTGACAGTCATAAATTTTCTCATTTCACATACCACCTTCCTAGAGTTTTGCACACCCTCTTCGCCTCTAGGTTTTTGCTACTCAAAAAGAGATGCCATAAATATTTTTTGTACATAAAGTACCTTTCCCTTGGATCTCCTCTGGGCATAAGCAGTAGTATAACTGATTCAAATGGATGAAAAACTTTCTTGTATATAACTACCAATTACTTTCCATAATGGTTGTACCCTTTCACAGGTCCACTAGAAGTGCATCAAGGTGCCTTGATTTTCCCATAGCTCTTCCAACATTTCTCATTTTCAACTGTTGTCATCTTTACTACTCTGATGACTATGAGGGAGAATCTCAAAATTGCTTTAATATGTAGTACCCTAATTAGTAGTCATTTGGAATGGTAAATTTCTTTTTCTAGGACTACAGAAAGCCTGAATTTCTTCCTTTGAAAACTATCTGTTCCTATCCTTAGATCATTTATCAATAAGAGAATGGCTCTTTTTAAAAAAAAAATACATTTCAGTTAAATGAGACCTTTCCCAGAGAAACATGCTAATTATTTTCCCCAGTTAATTTCCCTTTTAATTTAAAATCTTAAAATTTCTGTAACCAAAATTGTTCATTTTATCTTCTGTGATCCTCTATTCCTTTTTTAGTTATAAACTTTTCTCTTATGCATAGATTGGCTAGGCAGTTTTTCCTACATTTCTCTAATATATTTATGATGGGACCGACCTTCTATGTTTAGTTTATGTAATTATTTGGAGCTTATCTTTGTATGAGGTGAAAGGTGCTGATCTAAATCAAACTGCTTTAATATGACTATCCAATTTTAACCACAGTTTTTGTCAAATAATTCAGGGCTTACTTAGCATAATGCCCAGTACACAGCAGGCACTTAATAATGTATTTACAGACTTATAACAAATTCTTATTCTGTAAGTTGAAGGTAAAATTTGAAAAGCTATTTTTTGAAGACAGTAGACTAGCAATAAAGAAGTTATTTGCAGACTCTCCTCACTGTAACAGTAACTCCCTCAATTATAAGCAATGATATGGAAATGAATTTTAGCTAAGGTATTGTGGTACACATGCTGAATATAAGCTCTTCAGAAGCAGTTTCCAGTAAGATTTGTCCCAACAAAAAGCAAGATCCAGAGTCTGAAACTAAGCAAGATGGTTACCAAGAAATTTAGCAACCAGGAAATTAAAAAAAAAAAAAGGTCAGCCTGTCTGCACTATGCAGAGTGGTTATAGTGAAACTGTCATGATCAATGTTTTCAAGACTGCTTCTACCAGCAGTGTCAGAATGTCACTGTTGTTACTGCCTGTTACCTTAGGTTAGCAAAGAGAAAAGTCAAGACCCAATCCTAGCCAAGTTTATGGCAAACATGCTGTTTATAGCAAGGGTTGATCATTTGATCATTATGGATTTTCATACTTCTCCTTTTCAGCACTTTTAGATATCCAAGAACCTAACTTGTATTATGATCCAGCCTGTTCTGATGTGGCTAAAGTAGAATTTACTAACTAAAATGCCTGTATTGTTCTAGAACCTGATGTTGGTGAAATTGTTGATTGGCTGAATATGGACTTGGACCTGATTGACAATGAGCTTCAATAATATTACAGAAAGGCACTGGTGAGAGATGTCAAGCACCAAAAAAGCCATTAACATAAACCAACACTTGTCATATTATCATACCATAAGTAGATGGGGCCACCAATACTTACTCCATCCTTATGCATGAAATGTTTCCTGAATCAAATAGGTCTTCTATTAACAATGCCTGCTTTGAGGCTACAGTCAGAGTCAAAATATACCAACTCAAGATGACAAGATGAAACTCTATCCACAAACAGAGATGACTACTATCTTCACAATTCTTTCAGAGAACATCAAGACATAACATAATGCAGAATCTTTCTCTTATCCATTTATATATATATTACACACACACATATATCTACATATAACAGATATAACTAACATTTTGGGTTTTATTTTCACCGTAAACCAATTATTAACTTAATATTAAACAAACTATGTAAAAGATACAGCTGGCTGTCCTACAGTATCCCTCATTTTTTTTTCACCTGGTCACATCAGGTTTACTGGAGCTGATCTTATCTTGGGCCAAATGTTGGCATTTCCATAAGTCCATCCACAAAAGCACATTGAGGATTTTAAAAACTGCTTCAGGTTTTCATTAGTTTAAGTGAGCCTCGAAGCACTAATTGCAATTTTGTGGAAAGTAGACCTTTGGCACAGCAGCAACTGCTATAGTGGTACAGGTTTGTGGGGGTTTTTTTTAGGGGTATACAAACTAAAAATATATACAAACTCCACAAAAACTCCAATAATTGACTGTTCCTCCTAAACTCTAGCAAGAATCTCAAGTTACTTCAGAAATACTCGAGTATGGCATGCAATGAAGAGCAGGAACAGGGAGTCTTCCAACACAAGGAAGTTGTGTGTGTTTGTTTTTTTTTTTAAACCTTTAAGTCTCTGAAGCCACTGTGCAGTATAATAGGGGAAGCTCAGAACAAGGTGCTGTGGGGGGCCAGGACTACTTTTGTCAGGAAGGATGTTTAAGAACCATGGTTGTCTGCTTTGGTGCTGGTCTTATTTGGGATTGTGAATTCAAAGCTTTACTATCAGCATAGTTACTTCTATACTTTTGATCTATGGTCTGCCTCTCACAATACAACTACCTGACTTTTCCTAATCCAATACTTTTCTGGGTAACCTTGCTGTTACTTGTACTGGTGTTGCTAAGATGATAAGTTTGAAGTTATAGCACTGTATTCCTTGGTGTGTTCAAAGTCCTTTGTAGTAACAGGCTATGTATGAATTTAACATAGGAAATGTATGATAAGAATAATGGCTGATATACTGTTAGGTTTAGTGATCCCTTGAGGTTCTGGTACTCATCTTATTAATTCTATGGAATAAAACCAGTTGGTCCCTCATTTCCTGTGTGTGTGTGTGTGTGTGTGTGTGTGTGTGTGTGTGTGTGTGTGTGTGTGTGTGTGTGTGTGTGTGTGTGTGTGTGTACACACTTTACTGAGTCTGAGCAGATGCCCTCCTGCTACTTATTGGTAGTTCTCAATTCTCTGCTACCAAACTGTCATTTGGCAGTGAACAAATAATGGTTATGGCAACATATTCAACTTTCATGACTTCAATCAAGAGATTAGATTTAATTTGTATTAAAAAAAAATTCTTTGAATTTTGACTGGGGGGGGAGGCACACATGTCTAATTGTTTAATTTTAGCTGTTTCCTGTAAAACTACAGTTCATCCATAAAAGATCTACTACACAAGTGAAGCATAAGCTTTGGAAGGCCCTCCTGAGACAGAAAAGCTCAAAGATGTACCTGTCAAATTGTATGTATCTTGATCAAAGATCAGTGTATTGAAGTTTGGAGGTGATCATTAGAAGGTTGGCCATTAGTGACAGACACTTTTAGTCACAACTCAATTCAAACATTAGGCCCCTAACATCTGTTGTGCATATGGGGTACAAAGACAAACAAAACTTTGCCCCCCCCCCCAAAAGCTCATATTCTATTGGGAGGGTATAAAATATACAAGGATAAGTGAATTAAAAACAATTTGAACACGGTAAGAAAACACTAAATGAAGGAGATCAAGAATGGTTTCACATGGGAGGGGGTAGCTGAATCTTGAAGAAGATGAGGATTCAAAGAGATGGAGATTAAGAGAGAATGCAGTTTGAGCATGGGAAATTGTGAAAAAACTTAGAAGTGGGAGATGGAATAATGAATAACAAACTGGTTCATGTGGCTGCAATAACAAGCACAAGAAGAGAAACACGGATCATCCAGAAAGGTAGATCAGATTGTGAAGGACTTTAAATTATAGGCTGAGAAGTCTATATTTAATTGTAGGGACAATATGGAGAGCCAATAAAGATTTTTTCAGCACAGGAGTGACACGATTAGACTTATATTTTAATAATATTAATTTGGACATCTTTGGAGAGGGGCAACCAATAATAGTACAGGGTAGATATGATGAGGACTTCCATGGTACTGAGTTAAGAGAAGAAAATGAGAGATGTGGTATCTAGAATATTATGCAACCAATTAGTTACAACAGGTGATAAGAGTCAGGGATGCTACTGGAGACAGGGGTGATTTCAATATTGTGAATCCAGATGACTGGTAGGGTAGTAGTATTGGCAACAGAAATATATACATCTGGAAGAGAGAAGCACTTAAGGAGATATGATGAATTTGAGATACTAAAAGGGACAACCCAGTAAGGATGTCCAAAAGGAAGTTGTCAATGCAGGAATGTCCTATAAGTTGTCATGCTTGGTTAAGGCTCCATGAACATAATGCTTCTCTCAGGATAAAACTCATCATCAAGGAGACTGTTTCTCTTGCATACTCCACCCATCTTCAGGACCCTCAGTTGTGTCTCCCCTCTGTTTGGAATGCTAGAGGACAGAATAAGAAACTCCTCCCAAAGTCTCCTTTATAGAAGGCTCAGAATTTCCATCCATCTCTTCGTTTCTTACCAAATGCTTAGCTAGGTTTGGACTGCATGAATATAAAGCCACCCCACTCCTCCCTTTCAATTTCCTTTTGTGTACTGTCTTTCCCCCATAGACAGTAACCTCAGTGAGGGCAGGGACTGTCTTCTTTTTCTTATTTGTTTCCTTAGGGCTTACCACAGTGCCTAGAACACAGCAGGCACTTTGTTTAAAGGCCATTGATTAAAGTCAATAAGGGGATTAGTCAATACAAATCTAGGTTCCTGGATTTTAGAGTTAGCTTCATAGAGATGATAACTGATTCCATGGTAGTTTATGAGATAACCTAGACCATATGTTGAAGCTGTTCAATGTCTCACTCTTTGTGACGCCATGGACCACAGCACACCAGGTCCTTATCCTCCACTATGTCAAAATTCACATATCATGCTCCTACCTATCCATCTCATTCTCTGTCATCACCCTTTCTTTTTGCCTCCAATCTTTCCCAACATCAGTGTCTTTTCCAATAAGTCTAATTAAATGGCCAAAGTATTTAAACTTCAGTTTCAGTATCTGACCTTCCGGTGAATAGCCTGAATTAATTTCTTCAAGTATTGACTGATTCAATTTCCCTGCTGTCCAAGGGACTCTCAAAAAGTCTCCAACACTACAATTTGAAACTGTCAGTTCTGTGATGCTCAGCTTTCCTTATAGTCCAACTCTTACATCCATACATTACTACTGGAAAAAGCATAGCTTTGACTATACAAACCATTGTTGGTAAGGTGATCTCAGCTTTTTAGTGTGCTGTCCAGATTTGACTGTCTTCCCAGGGAGTATCTTTCAATTTCATGGCTGCAGTCCCTTCTCTACATTGATCTTTGAGCCCAAAAATATAAAATCTGACACAACTTCTACTTCTTCTCCCTCCATTTGCCAGGAAGTAATACGCAGTCACCAAGATCTGTTTGCCTCAGTTTCCTCATCTGTAAAGTGATCTGGAGAAAGAAATGGCAAACCACTCCACCATCTTTGCCAAGAAAACCCCAAATGGGATCACCAAGAGTTGGACAAGCATGAAAAATGATTGAACAACAAGTAGAAGAGGTATTGGATGCATTATCAGGACCCAGAAGACAAGAGAAAGATCAAATAAATGGAAGTTTCAAGTAAGAAAATTTAGGCTTCCTAATAATTAGGGGTGTCAATTGAAGATTTTCAATTACAGCAAGGGTTTTTAACTTTTTTTTAAAATGGGAAACAATTTACTATTCATGTTTTATAAAACAAGATTTAGATCATAATCTATATCCCCCTCTATTTTCTTTTTTTTTAATGCTTTATTAACTTCTGATTTACATCATCCGTTTCTGCCAGATTGAGTTACAAATTTTCTCCCCATTTCTCCCCCACCCACCGCCCCAAAATAGCAGTCCCACAGGATATCCCCTCCTCCAATCTGCTCTCTCCCACATTTTCCCCCATACCCCTTTCCACTTTTCCAGTGGATCTCTATGCCTCAGTGCCTGCACATCCCATTTCCCAATTACATGTAAGATGGTATTAATAACAGTATATATATACACACACGTACATACATATTTGGATATTTGATTTCAAAACTTTCAATTCCAGATTCATTCCCCTCCTTCCCTGAAACCCACCCCTACTGGGAAGATGCGCAGTTCCATATCATGTGTGGCTAATGCAAAACAATAACATAGTAGATACATTGTAAAAGACTGACTACACTTCCCTCCCTCCCATCCCACCTCCCACCCACTCTACTCTCCACTTTGATCCCATCTATTTTCAGAAGTGAGTGCTTCCAAACTCCCTCCCCCACAGCCTACCCTCCCTTCTATCATCCCCCCTCTCAGTCCCTTCATCCCCTACTCTCCTGGAGGGTGAGATACCCGATTTAGTGTGTATTTCAAGCCAAACTCAATGGGAATAAGGTTGACCCATTCCCTTTTGCCTTCCTATTCTTCCCCTCCATTGTAACCATTTTCCCTTGCCTCTTCTGTATGAGATAGTTTACCCCAATCTGTCTCTCCCCATCTCCTCTCATTATATTACTCTCACCTCTTAATTTCACCTTTTAAGTATCATTCCTTCCTGTTAAATTGGTCCTGTGCCCTCTATCTATGTATACCTGTAAACATGTATACACACATTCACATATGTATTCATATGCCCATATACCCTCATATATAGACAAATATATATATTTCTAATCCCTTCAACTACTGAGAAAAGTTTCATCAATTACAATTATTGTTTTTCCATGTAAGAATGTTAATAGTTCAACTTTGATAAGTTCCTTATGTTTCCTTTTCCCTGTTTACCTTCTCATGCTTCTCTTGCTTCTTGTATCTGAATGTCAAATTTTCTATTCAACTCTGGTTTTTTCAGCAAGAATGCTTGAAAATCCTCTATTCCACTGAATGACCATATTTTCCCCTGAAACATGATGCTCAGTTTTGCTGGGTAGGTGACTCTTGGTTTTAATCCCAGCTCCTTTGACCTCCCAAATATCATATTCCAAGCCCTTCGGTCCCTCAGTGTAGAAGCTGCCAGATCCTGGGTTATCCTGATTGTGTTTCCACAATATTCAAATTGTTTCTTCCTGGCTGCTTGTAATATTCTCTTTTTAATCTGGGAATTCTGGAACCTGGCTATAATATTCCTAGGAGTTTTCTTTTTGGGATCTTTATCAGGAGGTGATCAGTGGAATCTCTCAACCTCTATTTTGCCCTGTGGCACTAAAACATCAGGGCAGTTTTCTTTGAGAACTTCCTGGAGGATGATTTCTAGGTTTTTACTTTGATCATGGCTTTCAGGTAGTACAATAATTTTTAAATTCTCTTTCCTGGGTCTATTTTCCAGGTCAGTGGTTTTTCCCATGAGATATTTCACATTGCCTTCTATTCTTTCATTTGTTTGGATCTATTTAACAGCATCTTGATTTCTCATAAAGTCATTAGCTTCCATTTGCTCCAATCTAATTGTGAAGCAATGATTCTCCTCATTGAGTTTTTGAGATTCTTTTTCCATCAGGCAAATTCGGCTTTCTAAGGCATTCTTCTCCTCATTGCCTTTTTGGGTCTCCTTTGCCATTTGAGTCAGTCTGTTTTTTAAGGTATTATTTTCCTCAGTCAGGCTGTTGACTCTCATTTCGTAATTTTCTTGTATTGTTCTCATTTCTCTTCCCAGTTTTTCCTCCACTTCTCTTATCTGCTTCTTAAAGTCCTCTATGGCCTGTAACCAGCTTGTATTTTCCTTTGAAGCTTTTGGTGCAGGAGTTCTGACTTCACTGTCTTCCTCCTGTTCCATGCTTTGCTCCTTTTTATCCCCAAAATAGGAGTGTATTGTTGGAATCTTCTGTCTGCTTTGTTTCCTTTGCCTGCTCATTTTGCCACTCAATTACTTGACTTATGGGATTTTTGCCACAGTAGGACTCTGCCACCAGACAGGGGAGCTTTTGTCCCAAACGCTGGGGTTTTCTCAGCTGCCGGAGGTATTAGATGGGTGCCCTCTCTGAGGTCTCCACACGCTCTGGCAAGCTGGACACACACCCCAGAACCTCCACCCTAGACTGCAATCCAGATCCAAGCAGGTTAAAGCAAGAGCGATTACCCCTCAGATTGGTGCTTGGTCCCCCTACACTCTGCAGGCCAAGAGCTGAAGCCGCCACGTGGCACTGGCTGGCTGTGCCAGAGTCTCAGTGGCTTTTCACCCTGGGGGTAAAAGCCACGCACTCTCACTTACTGGTCCCAAAGTCCAGACTGCACTGACCTCTCACTTTGTCCTTTGTGTCTATGTGTTGATAAATCTGGAAACGGCCACAGCTGCTGCTGATCTGGAGTCCCTCTGGCAGGCAGCTGGTCAAGCCCGCCCTGGGGCTAAAGCCTCAGCGTGGGGCTGGGCTCGGCTCCCAGAGTGCTGTGCTGGATTCCTGCCAGGCTGCCTGGGTGTCCTCGGTGGGAGGTTAGCTTCTCTGTGTCATTTTGTGGGTTCTGTAGCTCTAAAGTTTGTTTAGAGTCCCCTTTTTACATTGTTTAGAGATTGGGGAGGGTGGAAGCCGGAGCTGCTGGAAGGTCGTGCTTCTACTCCACCATCCTGGCTCCGCCCCCAGCTTTTTTTGTTTCATGGACCCCGTTGGTAGCTTCTGAAACTCATAGATTCCCTTCTTAGAATGTTTTTAAATGCATAAAATACATTGGGTTACAAAGGAAACTAATTACACTGAAATGGTAAAAATTATAAACATTAAAAAGTAAGTCCACAGCCCCAAGGTAAGAACTCCTAAACTGGGGGATGGATGACCATTCATCAGGTATGTTAGTTATATTTTGGGTATCGGTTTGTCTACTGAGATCCCTTTGAACTCTAAAACTCTGTGCTTCTGGCCCAGAAGAGAATTGTTGGGGTAATAGCTATACTTTGTAGTTAAGTGACAGATGAAGCAACAAAGTAGGTTAAAGAAAGAGGCAGAATTGCATTCTGGACCTGGAGTCAGAAAGAAGTAGGTTCATATTCTACCTCTAACATTTAATAGTATGGTAACCATGTACAGATTACTTAAAAAATTAGGATAATGTGTGTGTATAAACATGTATATGTATATGCATGCACATATATCTCACTAGACAACTCAGGAGTGTTATCACATCCAAATGAAACAATAATTTTAAAGTGCTATATGAATGGCAGCTATTATAATAAGAAGTTGTCAGAGAAGTAGGATAAGGACCAATGTCACTGAAGGTAAAGGAAGAGAGAACATGTAGGATAGGTCATTCAAGAGTGAGTACCTAAAGCAGCAGAAAGTCAGTTAGAATGAAAACTATTTACTATTACAAGAAGAGGTTGCAATGTGAATTAGAAACATGAACTGTGATAAAAATCAATGAAGAAGTAATGTTGCAGGTAAAAATAGTAAATAAAAAATGGTACCTGGCCTATGATAATCACACTTTGCATAGACACACACACCCCTGGAATATTAGAGATCAATTACTCAGATCGATTTATTTATTGTACAAATGAAGAGACTGAGGTCCTAAGAGACTACATGATTTACCTAGTGTCATATAGATAGTTAATGACAGAGGCAGAGCTGGGGTTCAGGTCTCCCATCACCCAATCCAATGTTCTTTCCATCACAAAATGTTCCTTTTAAAAAAGATCCTATGAAAAACCTACAATAGTAGAAACCTCTCTCATTAAAATGTCTGCAATTACCAACTAACCATCACCTAAGATTTCAGAAGAATTATTCACATTGAGTCTATTACTTTTATATTTTAGTATTACTTGTTATTATACATTTACCTTTTAGCATTCTTAAGCTTAAATGTCTTTAGGCTAATTCCTGTCTACCTCCATCATAGCACTTACACAATCTTTTCCAAAATGTATAACTGAGCAATGGCACCAAATTTTGAGAACTGACTTTCCATAGAAAATGAATACTGAGCTTTTCCAAAAAACACTATCATCATAAATAAGACAAAGGTGTTCTAGAAAAATAAGGCATAAAGTTCTCTGATGAGTTACTTAAAACACATACACAAACATGCTATAAAAATTAAAATAAAATTTTGAGCAATGTTTTTAATACCAGAAAAATGTGAAGACTAATTTTCTCTTTAGGAAAATGTATATAATTATGTCTTGCTATATTCCCATGTAGGGGGCACTGAAGGCTTTTCTGAAAGGAATTCTCTTCTTTAATATTAAAAAGGAGATGAATGTGCAATTTTTCCTTCTTGGAGGCTCCTAGGAAAGAAGAAGTCTTTATCACCTCACTTTTCAAAAGCAAATATAAGCCTTTAATAGTTTTTGCTACAAAATACAAAAGAGACCAGATGGGTGCCTGGTTCTTGGCTCATATTGTATTCCCCACAGTCAGAAAGCAAAAGGATATTTAGGAAATCTTTCCCACTGGTTGGGGAAGTGAGAAGTTGCCCAGATGTTTGCCCCTAAAGAAAGGACATATCCTAGAGTTGCTAATATATCCTTCCACAAACTGTCCAACTACTATTAAGAGCAATTAATCTAATTGTTCAAAGAATTCTAACTGATTTAACTGTGGTCCCAGTTGTAGTCGGCATATAATGGGAAATAGAATCACTCTGCTAGAATCTAATAATGCATTATTCTAAATATAAAAATTGGAAATTTTAAAAAGCTATAGTTTATGTTTGAAAAATCTACGTTAATAGCCATAATCTGAGCACCAACTTATTAAAAATCTATAAAGACAACATAAATCAGTGCCAATGTTTAATCTTAGAGGTTTTGGTGATTTAATCCATAGAGAGAATCACTCTGCTAAATCAGAAAAAAATCATCCTCATGAAATGAGGGTTTTATAAGGGGGGAGGGTGGGGGACAGAAGGGCATTTGACAGCCTATCATTTAGTGAATTCTGAATTTAAACTGGTCACAGAACAAATATAAGGTCTGTTAGTATACTTTACATTTTACTTTCCAAGAGCAAAATCTCCTTTCCTTATTCCCTATTTATATCCCAAATCTCTCTAGATTCAATAGAATTCAATTCAATAAACATTAAGTAACCATTTACTATCAGGCAATGACCACACAAAGAAAAAAACAAAGCAGTCTGTCCCCAAGGAGCTTACATTCTACTGTAGGGAAGCAACACATACACAAAGGAGTCAATCAAAATATATACAAAATTAGTACAAAGTGATATGGTACAGGAGAGAAAATTAACAACAGAGGGAGAATCAGGAAAGAACTCTTTTGGAGTTGACACTTAAGTAGAACCTTAAAGGTAGGAATTCTATGGGGGGGAGTAGGTAAGAAATGGGATAATTTTTCAAAGTCAGAGGTGGAGGATGAAATATCATGTAGAATATACAGCAAGTAGCCCAGTTTCACTAGAACACAGAAGGTATGATAGGGAAAGATAGATTAGAAAATGACAACAACAAATGAAAAGGAACCTGAACTTCAAATAAATAAAAAACCAAGGAAGGTCTAAAAGAAAAGAAAAAAGAAAAACAGCTTTCTCCTTGTGGCAGAGAAGCAGAATGTTTGTATACAATCACACACATTAGCTCTATTTTAGTTTTTGCCTTTTTTTTGTTTTTGTCATGAGAAGCTTCAATTTGGAAGGGGGGGTACACAGAGAGTCATCCCATCCTCAGAAAAGACTGCTGTGTTTTTTCTTCTTCCTTACAGGAGAGAAGGTAGATTGGATTGAGATAATTAAGGGCTTTAAATGACAAACAGAGGAATTTATATTTTATCCTAGAGGCAAAGGGAAACTATTGAAACTTCTTGGGCAGGGGAGAGTTTTAGGATTATCAATTTCAAAGTGCAGAGCAGAGGGATCAAACATGCTGCCCCAAAACACTCCTGAGTGCCACAGGAATCAGATTAAAATGTAATTGAGAATTATTTAATAAAATAAATAAAAATACTAAAACAGATAATATTAATATGTGGTTTTCGAAGTCATTATGTGGCCCTCAGGGATCCTTATATACAATTTCTAGTTGAGTTTGACACTTCTAGTATAGAGAATGAATTAGAGAAGAGACTGTCTGTGGGGGAAAATTAGGAGGCTATTAAAAAAGTCCAGATAAAATTATGCCCATTTTATATTTTCAGGCTGGTCTATATTATACAAATTACATAATACAATACACACACAAACACACATATCTCCATCTCTTATCCCCAATTTTGCTTCATGCCCTCCTGCTTCCTGAAGGACAGTATATAAAGAAAAGGAATAATGGAATAAAATAATTAGGATATTAAGTTTTTAAAAAGATATTAAATAACTCTTACTAAAAAGTATTTTTTTAAAAGTTGTATGTAGTTTATTTTATTAAAGTATTATTATTTGTAATAATAAATGGGAAATGGCCTCCAGTTCATATAGACAAGTCCAAACATATAAGACTATTTTTTTTTTGGAGGGGAGAGGGCAGGGCAATTGGGGTTAAGTGACTTGCCCAAGGTCATACTGCTAGTTAAGTGTCTGAGGCAGATTTTAACTCAGGTCCTCTTGACTCCCGGGCCAGTGCTCTATTCACTGTGCCACCTAGCCGCCTCTAAGAATAAATATTTTAAGATAAAGGAGAATGAATCAATACCTGATGAGGCAGATCACCTTGTGGATTCCCAATAGAGCACAGAACCACAGTAGTATGTTCCTAAATGGTTTGAAACATCAATAATAACATAATATTGAAGAGACCATTAAGAAATTTCTTTTGAAAGTATTCAAGGAGACAAGGATGAAGGCAGAAGTCTAATATGAGGTATGATGATACACGAAGAGGCCTGGAACATCATGAACATTTAAATCTCACAGCATCTTCCCTATAAGTGAATCAATGTTTTTTTTTTGGTGAGATTTAATTGCAAAATGGTGAGGCATAGAAAAGGGAAGTTGGGAAGAAGATAGAAGAGAATATGTGATGTACTCTAATCAAATCAAAGTTTAACAATGAAGGGGAAAGAAGTCCTCTATTCTCTGAAGAAAAAGGCCTACAGCAGAATGGGTGAGGAGGCAAAAGGAAAGACTAAAAACAGCATAAAAGGGTGAAAGCTCTTTTCAGTGCTAAGAGGGAGTCCCACTGAAGAATATTCCTATGGACGAGGAGAGCTATTTTATAATGGGATATCAGGATTGCACAATGGGTATAAATTATTAATGGGCTTTGTTAGTAATGAATTTAATCATCTCTTCTCATTTTATTTTAATAAAACCTTTTTTTTTTCAGAAAGCCTAATCATTTTGCAAAGCAAATATAGTATTACAACAGGTAACACAATAGCACTATATTTATTACTTGTCAAAGAACAACATTAAAGCAATATAATGTAATTGATCTATGAATTTTTAAATGAAGATTTGTTGGGGCTACAGACATGGTATCCCTCCAGAAACTTTGGTGCATGTCATATTCATAAATGCTATAATATTTGTAGTATTTTAAAGTCCTTTTATTTTTAAATACCTGGAGTGGGTGTAGGAGGAAAGGGAAGGAGAGGGGTACTCCAAAACATCTATCTTAAAAGAAGAAAAAAAAATTGACAGGTGCCTTATTGACAAACAAGCTAAAGTTTTGTCAAACGGAAGCATTTTATCTATTCAATTCACACTGTCTACTTTATTTCTACAGATTCTAACAATCTAAAACATATTTCAGTTTCCATGGAATCTAAGAAATTAAGGTTAATTTAACTTCCAAGTCAATGTTAATAGCACTGCCCATCTAAAAACTATCACTAATCTATAACCTTTAGGATAGAGTAATCAGATTTTAGGTTTATAGTTAACATAAGCCAATATACAGATTTTCAAAAAATACATTTTGCAAAAATATGAGTTTAATAACTAACTTAAGAGTGATCATATTTCATATAGCCATAAATCTGAAGGCAGAAATTCAGTTTTCTCTTAACAATTTAGAGAAGACTGAAGATAAATGTCAAATATACTCAGGCACTAAGGGAAGAAGCACAACTACCCAAAGCTAATTATATCAAGACATACCTCTTATAATTTTATTGCAAGTATGCACACATTTTTTACTGACACATACTAGCTAATTCACAAAAGATTTTAATTTGTTAAAATTTTTTTTCCAGATAGTCCTTCAAAAGTCTTGAGGCACACTTAAATGTAAACTCTAATGTGCACTTTTGATATGACTGAAATGAAAAGGGCGCCAATCACAATGCAGCTAATGCTATATCACCTAAATAGCATTTGAAATCATACAATTTTAATTTGGCCTTAAAATGTATCCCACTTTAGGGTCATTGTGATCTAATTGGGGAGAAAACTGCAACTTGGGGACTTGTAATCAGATACCTATCATTATTTCTTTGTCAATGGAGCAAATCCAAGACAGACTGATAACAACTGAAATTCATTACTATCACCATCTGGATAGTGTTGAGTGTTCTTTGAAAGAGGTAAAAAAAGGTTAAGTGGTATCTGTTCAGTTTCTAGAGATCAGGTATAAAAACATCACTTTTGGTATCTCAGGATGAAAGCAGTACAGAATGTGTAATTTAAAAAATGTTCTGATGTTCATGAGACTTAGCTTGCTTTTTGTTTGTTTTGTTCTAACTAACTGGAAGGTCAATGAGAGTAGGGGTTCACAGTAGTCCAATTAGTGTGCATCTATCTTACTGAAGTAGACATTATGTATCGGGCATCTTAACAAATGCTAATTTTACTTTTATCATTAAGGTAATGTTTTGGTGCCATTAATAAAAATTTGGAAAAACAATCAATAGTTTACTTACATACCCAAGAAACTATACTTCTCAATGTACTACCATTAAAATTGTAAGGCTATGAGTTGGTGAACCAATTTTCTCAAGTAAGAGCTCTAATTAAAAACAAGTAAGTAATCAACAGCACTGGAAGTAAAACTATGATAAAAAGTTGAAAAGTACTCATATGATACCTCTATCTATGAAAATCCAGTTGCTTTGCAATAACTGAGATTTGAGTAAGAAATGGTTAATTTTTAAAATATTATTTCATACAGAGTAAATCTTTAAAAGAATTAACATTTTTCTTGGTAATTTTTGCAATAAAGTTCCATATTTGTATTTTCAAAAGGTAAAAAGTTCAACATAACAGAAATTTTATGTCACTTTTAGAATACAGGTAACATTAGTCAAAATTATTCAAATAAAACCTGACAGCCATCTAAAAAGTTATACAAACTACACAACAGCTTAATCCTACTGACAAAATTATATCCCTTAAAATGTCTTTTATCTTTACCTTTTATTCCCAATAAGCATAATGACCATGTTGGAATTGGAATGCTGGCGAGCATCTTCTAACCAAGTTGTCAAGTGGTTGAATGTATCTCTCCTGAATGCAAAAATGATGAAGATTAAAATACTTTTTACACAGTGTTTTCTGACAAAATACTACATAATGAAGTTTTATGTTAAAATAATTTTCTACTAATATGGGCACCATTGATGCTAGTGAGCATTTGCTTATGGAATTACCACATTTGGCACAAATTTCAATGACCTGTATTTAGAGAATTTCATTTGCTAAATTTCAATTTGTAAAATGTGTGTGCCAAACACTAGAATTCCTGATTGTAACATCTACAATGATTAAAATGAGTAATTAGGGGGTCATTATTTGCATTACTCTAAGGGTTCATCACTGTGTGCATATATATATATATATATACATGTATATGAAACATATAGTGTACATATATACCCATATATGCATATAACATTTTAGGAATGTAGCAATTAAAAAAGGAGTCTTTTTTTTAACTGCTTGTTTTTGGAATGGCTCTAGAGGTATGGTGATTTCATTGGTACTAGGAACTCTGTGATATAAATGTTGTGATATAAAGTTGATCCAGTGATTCCTATACCGATCATAGTTTTACAGAACTGCCTGAAGCACTGAGATTAAAGTAAGTTGCCTAGGGTCACAAATCTGGCATGTGTCAGATGTAGGCCTGAATTGTTCCTGACTCTAAGTTTGGTCCTCTATTCATAACTCATGCCTCCTCTCTTTAATAGTATTTAGTAGTACAACATCTACATTTATTAAGAACACATTTCTATTGATATATACTTCCAAAATACTTCTATTTTGTATCAAAGTTGTATCAAATACAAATAAAACCAAAATACTTCTACCCCCCCCTCCAAGTTCTCACCTTGTTATATCATACACTAGTAAAGCCCCTGCTGCACCTCTGTAATATGACCTTGTGATGGAACGGAAGGACTCCTGCCCTGCCTGTGAGGAAAGAAAAAGGTGAGAGCTTTCCTTTAATAAAGTGCCCTCCACAGCTTCATAAGAAGAATTGACTAGCATATTATTCACATACAGAATTTGAGATGCATAGGTAAGGAGTGAATGAAAGAAATGACAACTTCCCCAGTGTTTGAAAGGAAAACCACCTAAGACACACACACAGACACACAGACACACACCCCCATCCCTAGGAACAAGACCTCTAACCCTTTTTTGGCAATCCCTGACAACCCAATTTACTGAATGGTTTCACAATACATGAATCATTATTAGAGCACAGAATGGACTCCTAGCAACTAAGCTCTGAAGACAAATTTGAAAGGAAGCAAATAAGCCAGAGCTTCACATTTGAATTCAATAACCTGCTCCCTGGGGCAGCTGTTGACACTAGAATAAATAAAGCCCATTGTAAATAAATGATGAATGACATCTTTACGCCCACCATCTGCTGGTGTAAAGGTTGTTGGAAGGCCAAGGATGCAGATTTTATCCGTTATATCATAAACTGCAGGCAGCTTTCAACAGTCTTCAGACTAAATTCTTTCAATAATCATTTTATTATGAAAAGCAGAAAATGGTTTTGAATTTAATTTTATATTATTCAGTTCTTTACTTATCAGTTTCTTCTATATCTTATACATAATGATTGTGGACAGGTAAAAGGATGTAATAGCCATCTTTATATCCATTTGTGAAACAGACAGCAAAGATAATGCATAATTAGCTAATTTCTTCCCTTTTTTGGGGGAAGGAGAGTACTGTATTCTGTTAAAACTATGGTGGTAGTCCATTGATACCAAATTTGGAGCCATAATTGTGATTTTAAAATGGAATAATAAATTAAATAATGAATTTTATTTTAATGAGAAGCCTTCTCTATTTTATAAAATAATTCATAAAATGTTGTCTATTTAACATTTTATTTATAAATTATTTAATCCACTTTAAATGAAGCCAATCTAAACAGCTTCAGAACTAAATATGGACTAAGCTTCTGAAGAATGCTCACATGCAGAGATGTTCTGAATGATATTCTTTCAACATCTGGTACACAGGAAGCACTGAATAATTACTTGCTAAATAAATGAATACTTAGGCAACAATTTTATTAGGGGTTCTGCAACTATACTTTCAAATTTGGTTTTAAGTCAACATCATTCATCCTACCAAGTATTACAGATCAAAGACTATGACCAGACATAGGATCACAAACTTAGAGCTGGAAGCAGTCTTAAGATGAAACATTTTACCAATGAAGAAACTGAGGCCTGGAGGTTAAACCACTTTCCCAAGATAATTAGTGAAAGGCCGTATTTGAACTTAGATCCTCTGACTCCAGAGCTGGTGGCCATTCTTTCCACTTCAAAGACTCTTTTTTGTAGAGTTCTAGAATAGTTCTCAAGCAAGAAAATACTCTTTATATGTTGAATTTGACCAAACTATAGCATGTAGGCAGTATCATAACTAAGAACTCTAGTTCCCAGGCCAAAGTTGGGGGTAGGGATGTTAAGTGCTGAGGTCGTTTACCCTGGCTATGTTTCAGGCAGTCCAGTGGAGCAATTCTTGGGACGAAGTAAAGGTTGAAAGGGATGGGGAGGGGAAGGTGCAGAGGAAAGTCCCTAGTCTTATAGTCAAAATGGGAGATTGCCAGGGGGAAGCAAAGAGGTGGAGAGCTGGCAGTCAGTGACAAGGTGTTGGGCTGAGTATATTGAAAGATGGTATCAACAGAGAAGTAAGACCAACACTTGATGCAGTTGCACTAGAAACCCAATTCACAAGCAAGTCAAGACAGCAACCTTGTGACATCATTGGTCCTCTTTGAAAACTAAGGACAAACAACAGTGGCACTAGAAAACCCCTCTGGAAGAGGTAAGGAGGAGTGGAAAGCAACAGTGAGGCCATGAGTTGGGACCTCAAGAGGGGAATGGACCTTCATGGCACCAACATTACCCTGGGGAGGAATTCAAGGAAATAAAAGAGAGGCCTCATCAATAGAACATCATAATATAGAACAGTGCTGGGCAGCTGCATAGGATGAAATAGAATGGCACAACAATTGAAGAGGGCAGTGCCTCTTTGTGGTACAAAGATTCCACTGGTGGACCCTCTTAATGCCTTGAAGCTAAGGGCTCATAGCTTGGATCAAGGGAGGAAAAATTACAGCCCCTCTCCCCTCAAGTTAGCAACCCAGAACAAAGTTCTGATTACCCCACCCTAGTTACAGGTTTACAAGTAGCTTTACTAAGACTGAATGGGAAAAATAACAACTAAAACAATAATTATATTCAATTAACTAATTTCATGTGAATTCTAAGACTCTGATAGTTTAGAGTTTAAAACCAATACGACTGGGGTGGCTAGGTGGTGCAGTGAGTAAAGTGCCAGCCCTGAAGTCGGAAGGACCTGAGCTCGGTTCAGGCCTCAGACACTTAACACAAAAAAAACAGCCGTGTAACCTTGGGCAAGTTACTTAATCCCAATTGCCCTCCAAAGGGCGAAAAAAACCCATCACCATGACAATCTGGTAATACTAGAAAGAACAGGATTATATTTTTAAAAACCTTACTATTCCAATGTGTTTACTTTAGATGCTTTCTTCTGAAAGAATTAAAATAATAAAAATTCTTTTTAAAAAACGGCCATGGCAGTTTGCTTTTTAGTCACATATTCTGGGAAAATGAAAAAGACATTATGTAAGGACTCTTCAATAAGTAACATTAAAATAAAATTTTTTGCTAAGTCTGAATAAAAATCAAACTTAAGAGAGAATTAATGGCTAAATAAGTTACAGTATATGAATTCAATAGAATATTACCAATCTGTAACAATGAATATGTTGAACACTGAGATGCATGAAAAGATTTACATGAATTGATAAAGTGAAGTCATATACACAATGACTACAGTAGCAATGTAAATGGAAAGAACCACAAAACAACTGAACGCGAATGACAAGCATCATCCAAAGAAGATATATGAGAAGACATCCCTACCCCCCCTCCTCTGCAAAAGTAGAGTGGTAACCATTAAAGAAGGGAGCTCAGCTCAGACATATTGATTTCTCATCTGGCTGCACTACTCTGAGACTTCTCTGACTTCCCCACCATACCCAACAAAGCTCATTCATGATGAGGGAAAACCTCATGATCCTTCAAGATCCCATCATCCTTGGTATTCCGCATTGATACTCAGCTCCTCTGACTGAAGGGGAGAGTCCTGAATTGAAAAATCACCATTTAAGGAGCAAGTTCAGTTCAGACATCTCATTTCTCACAAGGATGCAGTATTCAAGAACTTCTCTGAGATTTCTGCCCCAAGTCCCCACACTGGGCTCTTACCTCCCACTTCCCTTTTAGCCGTTGTCTTCACTCATTAGATTGCAAGTTCCTTGAGGTCAGCATTTCTCTTGACCCCTCAGTGCTTAACACAGAGCCTGGCACTTAGTGAGAACTTAATGTTTATCCAATACTGGTACAGTGCCCAGACCTTTTCAAAGTATTGTTGATCAATTTTGCTGATTTCTTCTCTTCTTTTTCAATTTTTCTTTAACCATCATTGGTTATATAAGATGGCTCTCTAGATGGGGTAGGGGGAAAGATACTGTGGAAAATTTTGGTGATGCAAAAACAAAAGACATCAATAAAATTTATTTTATATAAAAAAAAATCAATGGCAGAGCATTGCCAAGAAAATGTTTAAAAATAAAGTACCAGTAAAACCAGTACAGCAAACTTACTGAAATCTCCAAATTAAATTTTTTTTTTGAAATGGAGTTCTGTGAAAACGAATACCTTGCTAAAAATCTCACTTAAGGTCCTAGAGATGAAATAGCTCTGAAGTTCAGTCTCCATTTAGTAAAACAGTAAATGAAAAGATGTGCTTTAAACCCAAAAGGCAAATGAGGAATTATCATACACACAGAATTTGGCCCACTCCTTCACTGCTTGTAGATGTTTGGTGAGCAGCTTGGGAATTTAGGTGATTTAGTGGGATGTCTGGTGTAAGGAGAGGTGAGGAAGGGCGATCAGCAGGTGATAATGCAAAGGTAGTGTAAAGAACTAAGTTATTATGTTCAATTCAATTATCCCCAAGCCACCTATAATGCAATCACCACAATAAACAGTGACTTCTACAGGAACTGAGAAACAGAGAAAGTACTTACATAACTTATCTCTTATAGAAAATTTTAAAATGAGTTGGGATTCTTTGACATCTACTGATGTGGGTGAGAGTAATGTTGGTATTTATATGTTCCTGTATTTAAGAATGAGGGTAAAAATGCCAATTCTGTGACAGAAGGAGTATAGAGATTTCCTTTCCTTAAACAAATTAGTAACAGAATATTGTAACCAAAGTAAACCAGAGTTTCTAAGGCTCAGGATATACTTAATTATTTCAATGGTATTTGCTGTAATGAGACTGTCCTTACTTTAAAACACACCAAAACAAGAGAGTCCAGAATTCATAGTTAAATGAAAGGGGCAAAAGGAACACAATTTCAAGAATTCTGAATACATCCCAGTAATTAATTTCTAGGTTTTTTAAAAAAGACCCCCCACAGTTAAACTTTTCATTGACTGAATAATTCTGGAGGCATCTAGATGGATTTGGAATCAGGAAAATCTGAATTCAAATCTAGTCTTAGATGATATTAGTTGTATGACCCTGGACAAGTCACAACCTCAGACTCAATTTGTTCATCTGTAAAATGGGGATAACACTGAAGTCACGAGAGTTGTTGTGGGGATCAAATCAATTCACTAAAAGCCTTAAAGCAGTGTACGGAGATAGCTATTATTGTTATTTCTGTTATTCTGAAATTCATCAACCTCCTCAGATAAGGTCATCTGGGCTTTCATTCAACATCAACCACAAGGTAGTAGTGATGAGTGAGTTCCTCACTCAGAATGCTCCATCTTCTTAATCCACAACTCTGAAATTCATTTTTCTAACTTCCTATCCTTCCACGTCCTGTGCTTCACCACTCCTAAATCCAGTTTCTGTTTTTATCAAAACCTCTAGTCACTTCACTCCTCTCTGCTTACTCCAACTATGCAACCTTACTTTCTACTTTCCTTATTTTAACTGTATCGATAACCAGTTCCAATTCATCCCTCCTCTGTCCTTTTCCCTTTCACTTCTTATTCCCTGTATGATTACAACACATCCCTTTTCAAAACCCAACCATGGATTATTCTCCCTATCTAACCTCTCCATTTCTTATTCATCCTATTGAAAGTCACAACTTTACTGACTGGATCCACTATAAATTTATGTCAGAATCAATTGAGGCCTTAGTACTACATACCAAATATTTTCTTCCGTGGTTATTGTACTCTGGAAGCATTTATTGTTCTTTCCTCAAGTTACCTAAACAACTTTTTGTCCCTGTCTTCTTAGCAAAGCATCCTTTATGGGAAAACTAAAGCTATTTATTGTAATTTCACTCTTCTCCCCAATTCTATACCTCAACATCATCTTCTACACTTCCCTCCTTTGCTCCAGTCTCTGAGAAAAAATGGACCTTACAAATGTCTTAATGTTCTCAACATGTGTGTTTTATCCTCCTCTGATCTCTTCTAAGAGTCTTCCCTTCTATTATCATCTCATCATTCCTAAATGTTAATCTCTTCATTTCCTGGCTCTTCAAACTTTTAAAAATCATCACTTGCATCTAACAACTTATATCTCTTCTCACTTTCATACCCAAATTCCCACTCCCTCATTCCCAACTAATTTATAATTCTTTGAGATCTGGTTTCTAACATCACAGTGCCATTGAATTTGCTTGTTCCAAGGTAACTAATGATCTCTTAAGTACTAATTCAGTGGCCTATTCTCAATCATCATTCTTCACATCTCTGCAGTACTGAACCCTGTGGAATACTACGTCTCCTGAATATTCTCTATATACTCTCTCCTGGTTCTTCTCTTGTCTTTCTGTATAACCCTCAGTCTTCTCTGCAAAGTCATATATGTGTCCTGCCTATACGCTGGTTCTGCCCAGGGCCACCTTCTGTCTTGGTTACTTCAGGTCCCATGAGTTCACTGATCTTTTACCAACTTACACAATTAGACCCCGCATTTCCTTTGAGCTATAAATTTACATTATCAACTATGGCTGGACACACAAGTCACTTAATCTTTCTGAGCCTATTTCTTCACCTCTTACAATGAGCTATTTATAATAATAATCACCACTTGAATACAGACAATGTCAAACTCAACATGTCCAAAATCGAACTGATCTGCTTTCCTAATAAAACTCACTTTTCTTCTTAACTATCTTATCTATATTAAGGACAGCTAGCTGTACAAGCCTGGAGTCATCTTTGCCTCTTTACTCTGCATCACTTTCTTATCTAATCATTTGCCAAGACTTGTGGATTACAACTCCAGTTTGTGCACCAGATTTCTCTTCTATCATACCCTCTCAGAGCTGGGACACCCACTCCTCCGCAAGAGTGAAAGAGAAAATAGCACTTGAAAGATATTTGAATGTAAACTGGAGAGGAAGGGGAAAGGGAGAGTTTGTGGTGAAAAGCATTATTTTTTTTTCAGTGAAGCATAAAAATAAGCTATATATAGGAAATAACTAAAAGAGGAAAGGCACTAGAATTAAGAGGAGTTGGGAAAGGCCTCCTGTAGAAGATGGGATTCTAAATGGGGCTTAAAGGGAGGCAGAGAAGCTAGTTGGTAGAGATGAGGAAGGAAAGCATTCCAGGCATGGGAAAAAGCCAGAGATGGAGTGTCTTGTTAGTGCAACGGCAAAGAAGTCAATGTCATTAGATTGAAGAGTACATGGCAGGGAATAAGGTGTAAGAGGACTCTTTCCATTCTAGTCTATTATCTACACTGCTGCCAAAATGATTTTCCTAAAGTGCATGTCTAACCAGGGTAACTCATGTGGGGTCTATGTCATTCTCCTTTCTTAAATTCTAGTGGCCACATCGTATATAGGATAAGATACAAACTACTTTGTTTTACATTTAAAACTAACAATCTGGCCCCAAAGGATCCTTCTGGCCACACTCATTCTCATTAATCATTCTCACACACGCTATATAAAGCCAAACTGTACTACTTGCTATTCTCCATGCAATGATATCCCTTTTCCCAACTCCTTGTCTTTATATAGACTGTCCCTATGCTAGGAATGCTCTTCCCTAAACTCTATGAATCCCTTGCTCCCTTCTAAGTGTGACATTCTACAAAGATCTTTGTGGATCACTCTAGTTGCCTGTGGAAATCCTTACTCCAACCCAAATTACTTAGTATTTACTTTGTATATGATTTTATATTTACTTATCTGAGGACATCTTGTTCCCAGCAATAGAATGTAAGCTCCTTGAGGATACAGAATGTTATATTTCTTGTCTTTGTATCCCCAGGGTCTAATGTAGTGCTGAGCACATTGGAAGCACTAAATGAACTAAATATGAAGGAAATCAATCCAGGAGGAACAAAAAGCTCTCAAAAATGAAATTCTGAATACATAAAGAGAAACAATGCCAAGGAAGAGGAAATGTCTATAAAGAAGTCAATATGAATCCATAGGAACTCAACAACTAAATGAGATTTTTAAGACAAGTACAGAAGATTGAAGCAAGGGAAGGTAACAGGTATACCTGGGTATTTTATACATCTTTACAGTTATTATGAATGGAATTTCTTTTCCTATTTCTTCTGGCAGAGATGCTGGAAATACATAGTCTGTCAACTAGCAAGCATTTATTAAGCATTTACTGTGTCAGGTACTTTGCCAAATGCTGGGGATATAGAAAAAGGTTAAAAACACTGTTTATTCTAAGGGGGAGATGTGTAAATAGCTATGTGTAAGATATACACATACGCGCCAGCACTTAAGAGTGTTTGGCATATGGTAAGTACTAAAAAAATGATTGTTGACTTGTTGATGCAAGGTAGTAAAGAATATAGAAAAGATGATGGCTGAATCTCATACATATCTCAAAAGAGAGATAATGCTACCTCTTATTTGCCAGCTATATCTCTTCAACTTCTTTTTCTGCTACTATTGCTATTGGTATTGTTATCTGTTACTATTTCTATTATAACTGAGAAATTATATAGCTATGTAAAATAAGTGATGATACTGAAAAGACTTCTAGTGTTTCTCCATTACAGAATGCAATCTACTAAAGCACTACGTATTAAAAGAACTATAACTACAAAAATCTTTAAAGAAATCAAGGAAGATTTAAATGACCGGATATAGAAAATACTCATGGTCAGGTCTTGCCAATATAATAAAATGACACCTTCCAAATTAATTTACAGATTAAGTGTCATAAAAATTAAATGACCAATGTATTACTTTACAGAACTAGACAAAATAATAATTCATCTAGAAAAACAAAAGGTAAAAAAAAAAATCAAAGGAAATAATGGAAGAAAAAAAAGGAATTTTGGGTCCTTAACAGAGTTTCAAACTATACTACAAAGCAGTAACATTCAAAACTATTTGGTACTTGTTTAAAAAAAAATTAAGCAAGACCTAGAAGCAACTGAACATAATGATGTAATGTTTGACAAACCCAAGGATACCAACTGTCCATTTACTAACTCCTTATTGGGCAAACACTTGGGAAAACTGGAAAACATTCTTGGTCTAGAGCAACATTCCACACCACATTCGCAAAACAGACAGGAACAAAATGGAGACCACATCATAAAAAAAATAAATTGAGAAGGGAAGGAATTATTTACAACTTTGTTAGGGGTTCCTAACTAAAAAAAAAAAAGGTTAGAGGTAATCACAGAAGACAAAATGGATAATTTTGATTACACAAGACCCTCTTGCAAAAAATCTTCTCAAATACTCTTTCTCTTTTAATTTACCTTAAACTACCACCAAATTACTTTAAATCTTTATTGATTGACATTTCTTTTTTAACAACCTTTCCCTAGCCCTGAATTTCCAGTTAAAACTCCTGACTTTGGGCTGAAAGTCTCTGGTCTCATTCTGAAGAACTTTTGCTTCGTAAATATTCATTTTCAGAATGAGAACTTGGCACTTAGAATACATTTTCATTAAAACTTGGGGTTAGGTCCTAAAGTCAATCCCATATGCACTACAACAAACCAATATAATCTCAAATACAACAATTTTTTTAAAAGGTAAGACGCAACTCGACTATTGTAACTTTTTCTTTTAACTAACCATTATATATACATAAACAATTACACATGCATAAACACCTTCTAAAGGATTTTAATTATGATAGCTAACATTTATAAAATACTTTCAAATTTGCAGAGTGATCATATATTATCTCATTTGGTCTCCACCACAACCCTGTGAGTTTAAGTGTCATTAAACATCTTGAAGGAAACTGAGGCTAAAACAAATTAAATGATTTTCTAGGGTCACACACACAGCTGGTTTCAAAATTGGGTCTTCTTGACTCCAACATGACTCCACTAAAACATACTGTCAGAATGCTGGATTCAGGGTTCTAATGAGTATAAATGAAGGTCAGTCACTCTGGCTGATACACATTATTTAATTCCTAGTATCAAAAACATGATCTGGAATCCAGAAGACTAAAGAAGTAGGAATAGTTTTTCAGAGATGGGTAGAGGTGTGTAAGTATTCCTGCAAGGATAGAAAGAGTTGAGGAAGGTAGCTAAGTAATGTTTTCTACCCCTCTCCTGTTTTCCAAAAGAAAGAAGTTAAACCTCTTCCTTTGAAAAAAACAACAACAACAAACTAGAGCTCCCAGGCTTCTCAGCCTGCTGGCTCTGTACTCATACAAAGGCAGGTCAGTGAGCCTCTCTACCTACCCACAATAGATTCTAATATAGACAAAGCAATTATGGATGAGAAAAATGAACGTACGGAGATACAGGACTAACATTTCTGTAATGGAGAAACACTAGTACACAACTATTAATAATAACAACAGACATGCATGTGGTACTTTCATCACAAAGTGTACACACACACACACACAAAACTTCACTTGATTTTTGCAACAGCCTTGTGAGGTATATGTTGTCTGTAAACCTATTACAGTTAGAGGTAAAAGAAAGGAAAAACCATCTAGTTGGTAGATGTTTCTGAAGTTTGACAAAGGGGGATCAACACAAATCTAGGGCCTCATCCTCAGTTTTTTAAGTTCAAGAACATCATTTTTTCGTTATACAAAGGTTTATTTGGAGTTACATGTATCCATTTATCCTGAACAAATGTATAGTAATTACATAAATATAAGGAAAGGCCAAATATAATGACAACAACTAGAATTCTAATCTTTATCGTCTGATAATGTCTACCAGATTTCCTTTTCTTGACTTCTGTAATACTGTTCTTTCTTGGTTAGTGACTTGCCCCAGGGTCACACAGCTAGTATGTGTCTGAGGTCATACCTGAACTCAGGAAGAGAAGTCTATCTGACCCCAGGCCCAGCACTTGATCCATTGTGCCACCTAGCTGCCCCTGTATCTCAAACAAATGTGTCTTCAAAGGCTTATCTCTTTCTCTCTATACTTTTTCTTTCGGTAGACTCACATATAGATGATGTATAACTCTACATCTAGCATATCTAACTCCAATCTCTCTCCTGAACTCTTTCTCTTTTACCAACTGCTAAACATCTCCACCTGAAAGCCCTACAGATACCTTAAATTCAATATTTCTAAAATGGAACACATTACATTTTCCCTAAAACCCACCACTCCTGCATACTTCCCCATAGTTGTGGACAGTCCTATTTCTACTTGGCTACATTCACAATCCTGGAGTAAAATGTGTCTCTTTCCTCTCTCTTACCCCCCCCCCCCATATCTATTATGTTCTCAAGTGTTGTCAATTCTACCTCCATACCCTCTCCCACATACTTCCCCTTCTTTTGATTCACACACAGTCTCCACCTTACTTGAGGCCCTCATCATCTCTTAGCATGTCCAGTGCAACAATCTCCTATCTAATTGGGTCTCCCTGCTTTCAATCTCTCCCCTCTTCAATCCATCTTCTACATATCTGACAAATTAATATTCCTAAACTGAAAATCTGACTGTGTCAGGGGATGACAGGATCACAGATATGGTGCTGTAATGGAGGTCATTAAATCCAACCCCTTTGTTTTATAGATAAGGAAACTGAGACCCAGAGAGGTTAATCAACTTTCCCAGGGTCATGCAGCTAGCATTTCTGAAGTAAGATTCATTTGCCTACTCAAAAAATTCAGGGTATTGAAATACATCTAAAATCTGGCTCTTGGGTAGGTTTTCAGTCTTTATCTCCCCCCCATGTCGCTTCCCTTTACACTCTGTATTTCAGAGAAGCAGATCAACCAGCTATACATCATACAAGATATATACCTTCTCCAATTTGCATGTCTTTTCCCCCATGACTGGAATAAAGTTCTCACTTCTACCTCAGAGAATGCCTAGATTCCTTTAAAGTATAGTTCAGGTACTACTTTGTCCATAAACTGGTTCCTGATTCCCCAATTATTAGAACTCCCTCCCTCTTAAAATTACTTTGTATTAATTACCACATATACTAACTGATGGAGATGCTAAAGACATCTGCAGTAATGTGGGCAGGGACTACTCTGTTTTTGTATCCCTAGCATCTTATATACCATAAGTGCTTAAATCAAATTCATCAGACATTTTTTAATTTGGGAAAAATGTGAAATGTCTTAATCCAGAAAGTTCACAGAATAAAGTGACTTTCATGCTTCCTGAACCATTCGTTCCAAGAAGTAATTTTTTGAGAACAGCAATAATATACAAAGAGCCAAGAGTGTCATGTAAATAAGTATGTCATGTAAATATGAGAGTTCACTGTTAAGTGAGGGTGAGGCAGAAAGATAAATAAGGTATCCTTGAAATAAAAAGTTTATTTTCTATTTAGTTCTATTTAAGTACTATTGTTTCATCATACCAGATATGGGTCCTTTAAGATGCTCTATATTTGAAGCCATTATTAGTAACAAATTGTAAAACAAATAAATAATCTATTAGGAGAGAAAAAAAAACCCTAGCTTTAAGAAACTGATGTGAGAAAACAAGCAGAAATATTTCCTTTGAGTAGCAGGCCCCAAGTTTTGTAGCTACAGGGAAAAGTAAATAATATTACATCTTCTTTTCTTTCTTTCTCTGATTCTTCTAATATTGTGATCTCTGACAGAAGACTGATGAGATCTGAGAAACAAGGTGCTAAGCTGGCAAGTCTATGGCAAATCAAGTAAGGACTATAAAGAGGCTTTTACGATTGAAAAGAGATAAACTTGTGGTCACGCTAACAGAGATCTCAGGGAGTCAAGCAAAAATCTCAGAATGGTTTAGACACTAAATTAAAATTCTGAATTAGAAAAGTTATCATTTCTAATCCGTCTGTACAGGAGATCAGATTAAGCTACAACTGATAATACTTCAAGAGGTACCAAACTATCTTCCAATTTGATATTTACCTTGTGATTAAATGTAGTAGTTAATCAATGTTTAATTTTAACTTTTAATAACATTTCAGAGGATGAAGATTAGAATTCTAGTTGTTATTTATGAGTTGTGAGACTACAGTCTAACCAAAAGTTCTTTGACCCTCAGTGTCCTTGTCTGTAAAATGAGGGAGTTGGAAAAGCTCCAAGATTTCAGTTCTTAGTCTTAATATCTTATGCTACACATTTGATTAAAATTGGGGGGGGGGCAGAGACACAGGAAGAGCATGGTAATCTACCTCAATTAAAAATGCCTAAGTATTATTCTTCACTTCTTAAATTGTAGGGTCACTGCCTACTTCAGTCACCTAATGGCAGCAAATCAGACTTGCAAGCAGAACTTTTTGAAGTGCCCATCTGGCAAATTAAAATGATAGCAAATGTAACAGCATATGTGACAAGGTGTTCAGTTACTAGAAGGTTTTACATAGATTGCAAGTTAAAATATTAGCAATTCAAGGGTGACTGACCTAATCCTTTGAATTTAATAAGACCAATATAATATTTCATAGATTTGAAAATGAAAAGTCAAAACACAGGTTTGGACACTGGTATCTAAGATTAAAAGTCTGGTGACCACAGTACTCGAATTTCAATCATGTTTACCATTTTGTTCTATGTGTATCTACTCTGATATGTTGTCTTTCTTAAGAATTAAGTTTTATATGTTATAAATTATATATTAATATGTACATAAATACACAGAATTCTAGATTCTTCTGATATAGGAATATTTTATAATTCACAAATAGGACAACATGGGATGTATATTGGTGTTAAAAGATAGGCTTTGCATCAGAGCTACTTGGGATCCTTAGGGTTATTGCTTGGCTACTTCACAAATTCACACCAAGTATTTATTAAATATCTACTATGGGCCACGTATTCCACTAAGCACTGAAATACAAAGACAAAAATAAAATGTCCCCTGACCTCGAGGAACAAGCAGCCAGCATACTGACAGGAAACACACACAAATATGAGTAAATATAAAATAAACACAAAGTAATAAGGGTGGGGGATACCCATGTAGGAGGTGGCACTTGGGATTCTAAGATGTGAAGGTGAGAAAGGGTCACATTCCAGGAATGGAGGACAATTGGTGCTGACACACTGAGATAGAATGTCCTATTTGAGAAATGGAAAATAGAACACTTGACTGCACAAAAGTGACTAACGTGTAACAAGGCCTAGAAAGATAGGCTGAAGCCAGGTTGTAAAAAGCTTTAAGTGCCAAAGAACTTTATGTTTAATCCTGGGAAGTAGCTACTTCAATTTTCTGAGGTGGGAAGTGATGGGATCAGACTTGCATTTTTAGGAACATCACTGCCAACTGTATGGAGGATAGATCGAAGAAGGAAGACACTTAAGGTAGTAAGTCATTGCAATAGTCCATGGAAGAGGTTGTGAGGGCAGGACTAGAGTGTTGTAGAAAGGGAGAGAAAGGGACAGATGTGAAATGCAGAGGTAGAATCAACAAGATTTGACAATTAGTTACAGAGGATGGAGAGGTGGGGGAGAGTGAAGAATTGAGGATAACTTGAAAGTTGTGAACCTGCATGACTATAATGATGGTGAAGCCCCTAGAAAGAAACAGGAAAGTGAGGAAGAGGAGTGGGTTTTGGGGGAAAGATATTGAGTTCTGTTTTGAACATTTCAAGATGGAGATGGAGATGGTTGTTCTGTTAGAAATGTTCAAAAGGCAGTAGGCAATATGGGCTCATCATCAGAAGGTTGGCCATAGCACACTCAAAAAGATTGTTTTCTATGGTATGGGGAGGCTTTTGGATTTACATTAACAGAGGGTGTACCCACAAGAAAGAAATTACAGATCTTCATAAGCACCTAAGTATACGCACAAAACTGTACCCACCGATAATACAACTACTTGAATACTCCCAGGATCCATGATTACATTGCCGTGGGACACTCTTTCTACAAGTATAAATAGCAACAACACTCAATACTATAGGTGGCAACTTTTCAAAAGCATAGGGTCCCTTCTATAACATAGATTAACCATAAAACTCCCCGATAATTCAATATGCTCACTAACTGATGGCAGCTGAAAATATTTCAAGAGGAGAACAAAGAAAAACAAAGCCTCCTCTGGTACCAATTGTAATGCTAGGTCACAGGTGGAGAGTATCAGTTGACAAACTATGACAAAAAGTAGACTCAATGAATATTTTTTAAACATGAGGCAGATGCAATGTACTTTTGCTTGCTATACTTACTGTATCCCATATCTGAAGCTTTATCTGTTTTCCATCAATAGTTATCATTCGAGCACCAAATTCTACACCTGAATAGAATAAAAAAAAAAAAAATTTTCATTCAAACTGGTAGGAAAAGTATATGTTTGACATTACATAATTTTTTAAAATGTAAACTCATATATTCAAGCAGTATTATGCTATGTGCCCACAGATCATAGTCAAAGGATTTATATCATAAGGCATTAGTGCTGACAAATATAAAATCAGATAGTCAATAAACATTTATTAAGCACCTACTATGATCCAGGCACTATGCTAAAAACTGGGGACATAAAGAATGGTAAAAGACAGTCCCTCCTCTCAAGGGCTTCATGGTCTAATGGGGGAGACAATATGTAAATAATTCTACATAAGCTACACAGAGGATAAATGTCAAATTATCAACAAAAGGAAAGAACTAGAATTAAAGGGGATCAGGAAAAGCTTCTTGTAAAAGGTGGGATTTTAGTTGAGACTTGAGGGAAATCAGGAGGTGGAAATAAAGGAGAGTATTCCAGGTATGAGGGACAACCAGTAAAAATGCTCAGAGTCTACCAAAGGAGTTTCTTGGGTGAGGAATGGTAAGAAGGTTGAAGAGTACTCTGTGTGTTTGGGGGCAATTGGGGTTGAGGTGATGGTGGTATAAGAAGATTGGAAGACAGGTAAGGGGCAAGACTAGAAAGGAAGGAGGTGAGAGACTGACTACAAAGGCCTCTGAACACCAAACACAGTATTTTATATTTGATCCTGGTGGTGACAGGGAGCCCCTAGAGTTGAATGAGTACAAGAGTATCACGGTTGGACCTCTACTTTAGAAAGATCACTTTTATAGCAGAATGGAACATGATCTGGAGGAGAAAAACTTGTGGTAGGTAGACAAACCAGAGGGTTACAGCAACAGTTCAAGCATGAAGAGATGAAGGCCTATACCAGGGTGGAGGCAGTGTCAAGTAGGGGGTATATTCAAGAAAGACAAGAGAGAAATGACAGGACTTAGCAAATGATTGTATATGCTGAATGGAAAAAAAATGAAAAGTCTAGGATAACTCAGGTTGTGAGACTGGGTGATTAAGAGAAAGGACAGCCAGGTGGCACGTGGGTGGGGCGCAAGCCCTGGAGTCAGGAGGACCTTAATTCAAATCCAACCTCAGAAACTTACTTGCTGTGTGACCCTGAACAAGTCACTTAACCCTGTTTGCCTCAGTTCCTCATCTGTAAAATAAGCTGGAGAAGGAAATGACAAATCAATCCAGTATCATTCTCAAGAAAACCCCAAAGGGGGTCATGAAGAGTTGCACACAAAAGAAACAACTGAACAAAGATTGAGAGAATGGTGGTACCCTTAAGAGTAATAAAAAAAAATTAGGAAGAAGTGAGGGCTGGGCAAGGGAAATGTTAAATACTGGATGGAGACACAAAGAAAGGCAAAAGACAGTCCCTCCATTTGAAGAGCTCACAATCTAATGGGGAAAACAACTATGTACTCACAAGTTATGCATATGATAAATAGGAAATAATCAACAAAGACAAGGTACTAGAATTAGGGGATTAGGAAAGGTTTTTAGTAGAATGTGGGATTTTACCTGGGACTTCAGAGAAGCCAGGAGGTAGAGATGAGGAGGGAAAACATTCCAGGCAAGGGAGGCAGTCAGTGAAATGCATCCAGAAATGAAATATCTTGGGCAAGGAGTAGCAAGGAGTTAGTGCTACTGAACTGAAAAGTATGGCAGAGGTGGTACATAAAGTCTCAGAAGACTTGGTGGGGAAATGGAGGAGAGGCTGGATCATAAAGAGCTATTTTACATTTTATCCTGAAAGTGGCGTGGAGTCAGCGGAGAGCTTTTACATGACACTCCTGGCTTAGTGAACATGAACTGGATGAAAACCCAGCGGCGGAGACTGGGGAGGGATGAGACAAACAGGACACTAAGAAGAGTGTAGCATCATGGAAACTCTAGAGAGAAGCAAGTACCAAGGAGAAGAGAGGGATCAACAGAGTCAGTCAAGACGCGCAGGGGGGACCAAGGGAGCCGCCGAGTGTAGCAATCACTTCTTTTTACTAAATGATGAGGTCAGACTTTGGAATTGTTTAAAAAGAGCCAAAAGGAGATGCACCTTTTTAGAAGGTCTTCTTAAAGGGTTTAGTCACAAAAGCAAAGGGAGATGGTGGATGACAGTGATGGGGGATGATCAAGGGAGGGTTTTTTGAGGATGGATGTTTTTAGGCTATAGCAGCCAGTAGACAGCAAAAGAATAAAAATAAATGACAGAGTGCATATGAGACAGGGAACAATCTGCTAAAGAAAATGGGATAGGATAGGATCACTTGTTCATGTAGTGGGGCTTGCCTTAGCAAGGAAAAGGGCCCACTCATTATGTGAGGCACGGATAAAAGAGAAAGTGGGAGAAGGAATGTGACTGACGTGAGAAGAGAAGGAGGGGAGAAGAGGGAGCTCTCAGGGAACGGCCTCATTTTTCCCCAGTAAGATATGAGGTAATGCTCTTAACTGAAAGGGTAGAGGGAGGGAGAGAAATGGAAAATTTGAGGTACAAAAAGATTTAGAAGTGCAGCTATGGTGAATGGGAGAGTAAATTAATTAATGAGCTGCAAAAAAAACTGCCTTGCAGCGGTGAGGGCTCAGGTGATTTTATATTACATAAATTTGTAGTGGACCCAGTTTAGCAAGACCCTGAAACCACCCCCCACCCCTTAAAATGTTTTTAAAGCAGCATGTGTGTAAGGAGTGAAGGCAGAGGATGCTGTGGGTAAACCTGCATGGCAAGTTCAGCAATATGTTAAGGGAAGAAGAACCTCAAGAGACAAGGACAGTGTAGAGTTGAAAGGAAAAAAAGTGTAGCTAGTGTAGGGGTTATGGCCTTGGAAAAGAACCAAAAAGCTGAAAGACTGACTGTGTTTGAGGCTGCAAGGCAGAGAAGGAGGTGAAACGATGACACACTATGATCGTATAAGAGAAATTCAGAGTTCATAAACATGGAAATGGTGGTATTTTTGGATGATGGTAAGATCAAGGGTATGACTATCTTTGTGTGTGGCCAAAGTGAAACATAGTAATAGGTCATGTGAAATTATTAAACTGAGGAACTCTGAGGTTTGGGTGTTTTAGGATCTATAGGTATGTTCAATTCCTTTGGTACAAGGGAAGGCACTGAGGAAAAAGACTGTTAGGCACAAAAGGTACCAGAATTTTAACGGGGTGATAGATATGGAGTGGGTGAACCTCAAAAGGGAAGAGATTACTGAGTCACAGTGGTAGAGGGAGAACTTGGATGTGGCAGTGAGGAGCAAGGACTATTCTAACTCCTTCACTTCGACCAGTGAGTCAAGGGGAATGAAAGTGAAGCTGTGTCATTAGGAAGGAGTCAGGCCTCTGTGGTAGCCTGAAGATGAAACTAAGTCTGTTGCTTATGTAGTATTCTAGCAAGCAGTGTTGAAGTAGTGTGTAGCTTTTTGGTGGGACTCTGAGGATTGGGTTAAATGGAATGGGAATAAGGGATTGGGCAATGATAAAGTCTGAATGATGAACACCAGTTCACAATCACTGTGATGGGTAGGGTCTGACCAGAGGGAGTTTGTTAATCACTGAGGAAGACTTAAGTAAGAAACAGAAATTTGGAAATAATTTAAAAGGCGTATTAGCTAAACTCAATGCATTCTATGGATAACTGAAGTAGGACGAGTGGTAATGGTGGTGGTAATATAGTAATTCTAGTAATAATAACAGCATTTTAATAGTGGCTTTAAGGTTTACAAAATGCTTTTTATAAAGAAGCTCTGTATGTAAAATATTATCTTATTTTATCCTCATGACAACCCTGGGAAATAAATGATGCCTATTTTACAGATGAGGAAACTGAGGTACCCAATGTACCCCTAGTTGCCTATTTAGCAACAAACATTCACAACACAATAGAGCTTTAAAAAATTTTTCAGGGTGGCCAGGTGGTGCTGTGAGTAAGAGTGCCAGCCCCAGCATCTGGAGACCTGGGATCGGTTCTGGCCTCAGATACTCGGCACCCACACAAAAATAACTGGCTGTGTAACCATGAGCAAGTTACTTAACCCTGATTGCTTTAAAAAAAAAAAAAAAGAATAAACATAACACTGAAGTACAAGTTAAAATTAGCTGAAAACATTGGGGCAGCTAGGTGGCACAGTGAATAGAGCACCAGCCTTGGAGTCAGGAGGTCCTGAGTTCAAATCCAGCCTCAGACACTTAACACAAAAACTAGTCATGTGACCTTGGGCAAGTCACTTAACCCCAATTGCCCTCCAAAAAACAATTTTTTTTTTCAAATATAGACAT
>NW_027186304.1:70130954-70244689 GCF_028583685.1 Petaurus breviceps papuanus | reverse complement strand
TTTTTTCTAATTCACTAATGATCAGCAAAATGCAAATTAAAATAACTTTGAGGTACCATCTCACATCTATCAGGATTGGCTAATATGACAAAAAAGGAAAATGATAAATGTTAGAGGGGATGTTGGGATACTAATGCACTGCAGGTGGAGGTGTGAACTGATCCAACCATTCTGGAGAGTAATTTGGAACAATGATCCCAAAGAGTGATAAAACTGCATGCCCTTTGACCCAGCAATATCATTACTAGGTCTGCATCCCCAAAGATTTTTAAAGGGGATGGGGAAGTAGAACCTATATGTACAAAAATATTTAGACTACTTCTTTTTGTGATGGCAAAGAATTGGAAATTGAAGGCATGCCCATCAATTGGGGAATGGCTGAACAAGTTGTGGTATATGACCGAAATGGAATACTATTATGCTCTGAGAAATGACAAGAAGGCAGATTTCAGGAAAAACCTACAAAGACTTAGATGAATTGATGCAAAGTAAATAGAACCAGGAGAACACTGTACAGTTAACAGCAATACTGTACAATGATTAGATATTCTCAGCAAAACAATGATCTAAGACAAAGGACTTGTGATGAAAAATGCTATCTACATCCACAGAAAGCTCTGATGGAGTCTGAATGCAGATTGAAGCATAACTATTTTTCACTTCATTTTCGTCATGGGTTTTTTTTTTTAAATATGGAAATATGTTTTTGGTGACTACACATGTATAACCTATGTCCAACTACCTACGATCTCTGAGAGGGAGAAAAGGGAGGAGGGAGAGAAATTTGGAACTCAAAATTTTAAAAAACAAATTTTATAAATTGTTTTTACATGCAATTGAGGAAGACATTATAAAAAAGAAAGTATACATAAGAAAATATATAAATCCCAAAACACTGTATTCTTAATTCTCAGGTAAAAGTACCAATTTCAGCAGAACATTAATAAACAGAAATTATAATAATTTGTTAGGGTGAAAATTCTTCCTTTTGAAAACTGAAAATGTCAGTGAATTGTCAAACTATCAACTTCAAATTTACTTTGAATTCACTTAATTAAAATTTCCCTCTTACCTCTCTATCTATTCTTACAAACACCTCAAAGAATTCTCACCAACAATTCAGTGGACACCTGAACTACTGTAATAGCTCACTAATGGGTCTTTTTTCATCTACTGCAGGCCTGTACAATATGTGGCCCACCAAAGGATTTTAGGCAGCCTGTGAAAAATGTAGAGTATGAACAGTGTGTCCTACTATAGCTGATCAGATCAATAGAAGATCAGAAGGCTCTACCACAGGTCAGGCACAAATAGTCCATATGAACATTTGGAGAGGAGATGTCTCTAAAGTTGTGCATCTCATGTTTCTTTTGAGCTACTGCAATTCTGTGCAAGAGTTTTTGTACATTTTTTTTTTGTGTGTGTCTTTTGAACACAGGGTAGGATCCCTGCCTGCCACAGTAAGCAGGCCAGGGTTATGTTAGGTGAAGCAGACAATCTTTAGGGGACCATTTTCTAGCCCCTTCCTCATGCGAGGTGGTAAGCAGTGCAGTCCTTAAAAAAGACTACCCAAAGGGAGATTTCAAAAAAATAATCTGGAAAGACTGAAAGAACTGATGCTGAGTCAAGTGAGCAAAACCAGGAGAACACTGTACACAGTAACAATAATACTGTACAATGATCAAATGTGATTGTCTTAACTCTTCTCAGAAATACAACGATCCAAGACAATTCCAAAAGATTCATGATGGAAAATGCTATCCATATCCAGAGAAAGAACTGATAGAGTCTGAATGCAGATTGAAGTATACTAACATCATTTTTCCTGTGTTTTTTTCTGTTTCTTCTTTCACAACATGACTAATGTGGACATTATCTTTTATATTACTGCACATGAATAATCTATATTAGATTGTTTGATGTCTAGGGGAGGTGAAGGAGGAAAGGAGAGAAATTTGGAACTCAAAATCTGTCAAAAATGAATGTTGAAAATTGTTTTTACATGCATTTGAAAAAAAAAAAACAAAATATTGTTAAATAAAAAAAAAAAAAGACTGCTCAGACACTCAGAGTGGCTGCCAAATCCTACTGCTGCTACAGTCTAGTGAGAAGACAACCCTATGCCCTGGGTCACCTATGTGAAGAGTTGTGACTATAGCTTCCTCATTTGCCTGTTGCCACAGAACTTTAAGGAAGGCAAAAATGGTTAAATGGTATGAGTAATGTCTTTTGACTCGCACATAAATGAATATAATATCTACCCTGCATGATTGTAAGCTCGTATGCAGGCCGGGTCTATAATTTCCTCTTGACCGGATGCAGAACCTGTGCCAGTGCAGGATCTTTCTCCTAACCAAGTCCCCAATGACTGTAGACCTTCCCGCCTGTCTCCTTATATTAAGCTGGGTTAGACAAATGACTTGATTAAATTTTTTCTGGATTTCTCCATTAGGATTCAGTCTAACATATTTTCTAGTAAATTTGTTGAGTAAAAGCCTAAGAGGGGTGGAGAGGGAACTTTTTTTTTTTTGGGGGGGGGGGAGGAAGGTAGGGCAGTTGGGGTTAAGTGACTTGCCCAAGGTCACATGGCTAGTAAGTGTTGAGTGTCTGAGGCAGGATTTGAACTCAGGTCTTTCCGACTCCAGTGCCTGTGCTCTATTCACTGAGCCACCTAGCTGCCCCCGGGGAGGGCACTTTAAAAGAAGATTTTTCAGGAATTCCAAAAGACTGAGATGAGCAGAAACTATGAAATATAAATCCGTAAGTCAAAAGAAACTTTTGGATAAATACATTTGAGCAATTGAAAGACACTAAATAATACCTACTTCCATTCTGATAGGGGGAAAATAATTGTGTTCAAGGGTCACAGATGGACTTAATTCTCTTTTGAAGATTTAAGACAGAAAAGGGAGGGGAAAAGGCATACACTAAATACACATATAGAAACTTTCAAAAATAAAAGACAAACCATTAAAAAACCATGGAATTGATAAAATTAAGTGCTGGTTTTAAGCAAAATAAACTATTAGTTAATTTGACTTTTTTGAGGGAAAAATCAAATTACCAATAGAAAGAAAAAACAAATGAAGAGGATATAAAGGAAATTAACAAAAATTCCTTCTATAAAACAAAATATGGTCCTGATTCCTAAATCAGAGAGAGGTAATTCAGAGAAAAAGAACTAGACCAGTACCTCTGATTATTAATGTAAAAATATTGAATAAAGTATTAACAAAGGGGCTACAGCAACACATTAAAAAAAACAATCATATTGATGGTATATCAAGATAAGTAGAAAAAGCAAAATAAAATCATAGGAATGAATGGACCTTTCATTAATATGGTAAATGGAATATCTAGATGCAAGAACCAGGATTATCTTTAATGGAGAACTACTAGAGGCATTTGCAATAAAATAAGGGTTTCATGAAGCAAGGATGTCCATTATCACAACTATTATTTGATGTAATAATGGAAATGTTAACTACAGCAATAAGGAAAGAAAAAGAAACGGAGGTAAAGAAACAAAATTACTGTGCAGCGGATAGAGCACAGGGCTTAAATTTTGGGAAGACTTGAGTTCAAATCCTGACTTAAGATACTTGGTAGATCTGTGACTTGACTGCTGCTTGACTCAGTTTCCTCATCTGTAAAGTGGGGATAATAATAGCACCTACTTCCCAGGGTTGTTGTGAGGATGAGATAAAAAGATACTTGTAAAGTGCTTTGCAAACTTTAAAGTGATATGTAAATGTTAGCTATTATTCTAGTTACATTTGTAGGTGACATGATGATCCACAAAGAACCCAAGAGAGACAATTAAAAAAATAAAAGTGAAAACACTAACTTCAGTGAAATAGCTATACATAATATAAACTAAGAGTCCAACATAAAAATTGTGTTTGTATTCTTATTTGCCTGTCTATACACATGTTATCTCTCCCAGGAGAATGTAATCTCCTCAAGGAAAGGGAATTTACCTTTCTTTCCACCTTTGTATCTTCAAAGTCTGGTACAGGGGTCAACAACTACAGCTGGAGAGCCAAATCCAAGGAGAACTAAGGATTTTTTTTTTTTTTGCATTTTTAGAAACAATAAAGCTTTGTTTAAAAATGTAAAGGATATTCTTAGCTCACCTGGGTGCTAAAACAGGTAAAGGATTAGCTGGCTGACCCTTGCCTTAGGACAATGCCTGGCACACATAAAGTAATTATTCCAACCCACCTATGCTTACCCATTCTGTGCTACTCTTAGCCATGCCCTTTCTAAGTTCAACCTGATGCATATTTTCCAATAATACTTTATCACGTACCAACAACAGGCAGGAAGTGCACAGTGCATAAATCGGACCTGGAGTCAGGAAGACCTGAGTTCAAATCTAGCCTCAGATACCTATTTATCTGTGTGATCCTAGGCAAGTCACTTATTTGCTTCACTTTCCTCATCTGTAAAATGGGGATAATACTACCACCTACCTCCCTATGTGTTGTTTTGAGGATCAACTAAGATAATAATTATAAAGTGCTTAGCACAGTATCTGGCACATAGATACTACAGAAATGTTAGCTATTATTATTCTACACAGAAAACTATCAAAATGACAGTATATAAAATAAACTCACACAAATAATCATCTTTTCTACATATTATCAAAGAAATTCAGCTAGAAAAGATAGAAATTCCATTCAAAATAGCTACTATTTATACAACATTTAAGGGTCTACGAAGAAATAAGCCTATCCTTAAAACCAAATAAGTACAAAGACATTATAATATCTAAATTAATTTTATTATTCAGTGATAGACCAAAAATTTAGACAGGAAAAAATGGACTAAAATTTGTCTGAAAAGAAAAGGCTGTTTTTTTCCTTAAAAAAATTTTTCAAGGAAAAAAATGAAAAAAAATATAAAGGGGCTTCTTTTCTGGATTCACTTAATATTATTTAACTTGATTCATTCTACATTCCAAACTGAACTATTTGCTACTCCCTTTATATGACAATTTTTATGGCTTCTATGCCTTTCTATAGGGTGGTTTCCCACAAATGGAATGTAGTTACTCCAATTCTTAGGATTTCTCTAGTTTTCTTCAAAGCACAGATCAGATGTGACCTACCTACTACACAAGGCTTTTCATGATCCACCAGTTGTTAGTGATTTCACCTTTTTAAAAGTACTCTGTATTTCACAGTCACAGAATTTTAGAGCTAGAAGAGACATCAGAGGGCACTTAGTCCAATGCATATATGAACAAAAAATCACGTCCAGCACTTGTTCATCCAGTCTGCCTGGGCACTTTGAATGAGGAGGGCACTCACTCCAAAGATAGATCCATTCCACTTCTATACAGCTCTTTCAGGAAGATTTTTCTGACTTCAAGCTAAAATCTGCCTCTCTGCAATCTTTTTTTACCCATCTTGATTTGTACTAGACTCCAAAATGAACAAGTCAAATCCTTCTTCAAGTCAACAATCACTCATTAAGCACTATTTTGTCCTGAGCACTGTGCTAAGCATTGAGGATACAAAGAAAGAGGAAAAATACTTGTCCTCAAAGAGTTTACAATCAAATGGGAGGGACAACATGCAAACAAGATAGGCACAGGAAAAATGGAGGTCATCTCAGGGAAGGTATTAGCATTATTAGCATTAAGAGGGACCAAAAAAAGGAATCTAGAAAAGCCAGGAGGCTAAAACCAGGAAAGAGGAGAGAATTCCAATCATAACAACTGCCAATGAAAATGCATGTAGTTTGGAGATAGAGGTGTCCTGGGATCATAAAGTACATGAAGAGGAATAATGTATAAGACAACTAGAAAGGAAGGAGTCCAGGTCATGAAGAACTTTGAAACCCAAAAAGAAGATATATTTGATGTTGGAGGTGATAGGGAGCCAATTGAGTTTACTGAATAGGGTAGGAAATACAGCCAGATTGTACTTTAGGAAGATCAGTTTGACAGTTGAGTAAAGGGCAGTCTGGGGTGGAGAAAGCCATGAGGCAGGGAGACCAACCCAACTAGAAAGCTATTGCTATAATTCAGGCTTAACATGATGAGGGTTGGAGCATCAAAGAAGAGAAGGGGGTATGTATGAGAGATGTAGTTTTAACCTGAACAGTAATAGAGAAATTAGGAAGGGGGAAGAAGGAAGTCCCAGGAGAAAGAAAATGAATTCAGTTTTGGACACACTGAGTTTAAGATGTCTATCAGACATCCAGTTCAAGATGTCCAACAGGCAGTTGGAAATAGGAAATTTTAAGTCAGGAGAGAGGTAAGAGTTAGATAAATAGATCTGAGAATCATCGTATAGAGATGATGGCTGAAATTAATTTAACATAGCTATTATGCTCCTTCCTCTGCCTTCTCTGCTCCAGGCTAAATATTCCCTGTACCTTTAGTCAGTTAATCAATAATCACTCATTCAATAGTTGTGACTAGCTATTTACTAATTGCCAACTATGTCCTTTCAACTTTATTTGTGAAGTTTTTATCCTCAAAATATTTCAGGTCAACCACAGATAGCTTGGATCCCACTGTAGCAGCCAGTGACATCCAGCTTTTCCACTCTCTACCACCAAAATAATCTAATTGGAATATCTCTTGGCCATTAGCCTGATACCCATTCTTCTCTCTCCAAAGACAGTCTCAGAATTAAGTGCTGAGACCAACTATGATGACTTGATCTTTTTCTTTGTCAGATATGTATACAATTATATCTTTTAAAGTATTCACACATTTAATTATTTTTTTAAAATGGAATTTAAACAGGGCAGGAACTTTTATATGAGCCCCTGATTTACTTCTTTGTAACTTGGCCTACATCTTGGTTTGTATCAGATCAGAGGTTCACCTTATTTCCATGTCTTGAATCTAGGAATGATATAAATAATAGTGGTATCAGAAAAAGATTTGGACTTGTGAATGTTTGCCCTAATTTTGAAAGAGTTATAAAAAGTGCAGCCTCCCTCAAAATTCACAGTCCAGGAAATATTTACTGTTAATGTGCTATATTCTTTTACTTGCTAACAGCAAGTTAAGTATCCTTGAGAAGAATGTTTTTCATTTTTACCTTTGTATCCTTAGCCTATCACAAAATTTAAATTTTTAAAAAATTAAATCCCATCCTACAAACTTAACCTCTTCTGAACTCACACTATTCAATGAATTATGATAAAGTTTCTTGCAATATACCTTCATCTTGTGAGGTTAGAGAATGTAAAGTCTTATATTTGAATATAAACAGTTAACTTTGTAAAGGACAGGATAGAGAGATGTCTAGAACACAGTTCAACTAAAAATAAAAAGATATGGGGGTTTTAGTGAACTAAAAGTACAAGAGTCAAAGGTTTGATATGTCAGCCCCTAAAAAAGCAAATCTAATCTTACACTTCATTAGATGAGGCACAGTGCCCAGAATCAAGGCACTGATAGTCCTTGCTACACTAATCTGACATACTGTATTCATTTCTGAGCATCACATTTTAGGAACGATTTTGCTGAAAAGAGTCCAGAGCAACCAGGAAATTAGGAGCATCAAGATCAACTCTCTCATTTTACAAATGAGAAACTGAGGCCAAGAGAGTGATTTGTCAAAGATCACACAATTGTTAAGCAGCAAAGCCAGGATTTCAAATCTAGGTCCTAAGGATGTCCAGTCTGAAGATGAGCAGATACAGGAAATACATAACAGTTTTCTTCAAATATTTGAAGAGCTGCCACAGGAAGTCACATTGGGTTTATTTTGCTTGGTCCCACAGTAGAAAAATACAAGCAATAATTAGTAAGAGGATGCAAAGAGAAAGATTTTTGTCTTCTCCAAAGTATAGCTTTACAAAAGCAGAATGGGTGGCAGGGTTGGGGCCTAGTAGGGGAAGGTAAGAAGGTGTCTTCATGCAAAGCCAGGTAAAAAATTATCTTTCCTTCATTAAACATCTCATCTTGTAAAAACATTTAGGGCAACAACAGTCTTTTAGTAGAGGATATTTAATACTTTATACCTGCAGTGGCACTTAAAAGCATTTGATTCAAATTTTTTTTCCCATAGAAATCTACCCAATTTCACTCATCTTAGAATTATAATAATATGGATCCTTTACCCCAACAACACTCTATATATCCTTTAAATGATTAAATGCCTTCCCATCCCTTCAGTTTTATTTAAACTATGAATTTATGAAACTTACCAATAGTAAGGTCATGCACTGGCTGAAACCTCTTGTCTGTAAACTGTAGCAGTAAACATGATTTCCCAACACCTGAAAGAAATGTACATATATCTTTTAATTACTGTTGGCATATGGTATAAAAAAAAAGAAAAAAATCAAAAGGAAGAACTAAGGTATAACCCACTAAATAATATGAGGCTTTACAAAGCATCATATTTATTACAAAATTCTTTTAAAAATCTAGAAGACTATATATCAAAATATTCACAGCAGCATACTTGTGGAAATAAATACTGGAAACAAAGTAGTCTTCTATTAAATGGGGAATAGTTTAACAAACTTGGGTATATAAAGCTCCATAAGAAATAGCAAAAATGGGAAATCATGATAAATATTAGAAGGCATTACCAAACATAACTAGAAGCACAGAACAACAATGACTACAATAAAGTTGATGAAAACATTAACCGGGAGTACAACTCTGCTTCAATGTAATGATCAGTCAACTTGTGTTTATTAAGAATCTACCACGTGCCAGGCTAGTACTATGATCAATCTAGTAAACAATTATCTGAATGAATATGGAGATTATGATTCAATGGGTTCTATTTAAATATTCTTTGTTAAAAGAACAAAGGGCAAAAAGAAATTCTTTTTGGGGGGGAAGGGGAGGGAATTAAGATGAAATGACCACAACACAAAAAAATCCTGTAATACTTTTATTTGTTTGTTTTAAGTTAGGAGGAGGGAAGCAAGATGAGGAGGTAGGAACACCTGAGGGAATGATTGCTTAGAATTCTTTGAGTCAAGTCCCAGGTACCCCAACACAAATGGGCATTCTTTTGCTGATGGTATACTAATAGCATTCACACCAAAGTGAGACTCAATAGGGAAGAATGGAGTCAAAGGAAATCAAGATGCTAACTAAGCTTTTATGTCATACCCAACCCCCTTCAAAAAAAAATCCCAAACCAAAAACTCATGATGTGGGGCTGGTGATTTTTCTTTTAGATGCTAAGCAGCTTAGAGTTACTCCCTCACCTCTGAGTGGTTCCAAAAGATTCTGAAATATCCCACTGCCATATCCTGCATTTTTTCTCTTCTTTTTTCCCCTTCCATAGCCCTCCAACTCCAAAAGTAATGGTAGCCAGAATTGGAACACAGGATAGAACTAAATAAAAATCTCATTTCACTTGGTGTCAGTATGAACTTTGAACCCTCTACAATTACTCTTCCTAATTTTAAACTATACATTCATCAATGACAGTAACCCTGATCTAAGATGCAATTATTTTTGGACTTGGATACAGTATAACTATTTCCCGATTCATGATTTCTGTTCTAAGCCAGTCAGAGAGCATACACTGAGGGACTGAATGGGAGTCCTTAAGATTGAGAGGCAAATCAAGGTTCTTATGCTTAACGAGTTCTGTGAGTCCAAGTAGGTCACTAAAACTCTATTGTTTCAGATAACTCCTTAGGACTTATCTACTTAAATCAGGGGTTAGCAAACATTTTCAATAATGAGCCAGATAATAAATATTTTAGGCTCTACAGGCCAAAAGGTAAAATCAAAGATATTATACAGGTACTTACATGGCAAAGAGAAAATAAACTTCCACAGATTTTTTATGTTCAAAATAAAATAACTGAATAAAGAAAAAAATTAATACAGATCTGAGTGAGAAAGATGGACTTCTTTTTTAGAGCATAACATTTCACTTAACTAGAGTTCAAAGTTAGTGTTCCCTATCATCAAAATCAACTGCAAATGTTTATCTGTTAATACTAATCTGCAATGAAAATTTAAGTATTTAATCTTTGAAAATGTTTGATCATAGACATAAATCAATCCACAAGTATATGATTTCAATTAAGCATATCAATCACTTGGAAGGCATTTACAGAATTCTATTAGATTTTTCCCTTGATATTCGCCTTTAGCATGTCATTTTGCACTAAAGATTAATCCGCTTCCAATCAAAATTTAGTTGGAAGCTTGTCATTTGTACAGATAGATTCTGAAAACAATATAATTTCTTCAGCACTTACACTGAGGTCCAAAGACTTCTGAATAGTAGCTTAAGCTCAAAAAATATATCTCATAGATTTGCAAGGGAATGGAAATCTTGCTTGCAAGTGAACACAAGGACAATGGCATTCTCAACAGTAAAGGGAAAATAAGAACTAGGTGGCAAAAAGCATAGAGGATGGGGCCTGAAGTCACAAAGAAAGATGTTTAAGTTCTACAGCAGACAATTAAGAGCAAAGTGACCCTGAGCAAGTCACTTACCCTCCCAGTCTCAGCTTCTATAAAATGACGGGGTTGGATTCTATGGTAGCTTCCAGCTCCAAATCTATGATCCTACAAAGTTAAAACAAACTGGGAAGTTTTACCTTTGCTTAGCAGAAACCCATACTACAAGGTATTTGTAGATCCTTTATTTGATTACATGCCGCCATGAGGGGAGGGGAGAAGGGAGCACGATTTTGCAATTTTTGATTTTGATGAATTTGCATGATGAATTTTTGATTTTGATGAATTTGCAACTCAAGGGATTGAGAAACTGAATGTTGTAAACTAAAAGTAAATAAATTAAAATAAAAAAAAATCAAGAAACCCATACTACCTTCTTTACTGAGAAAATAAAAGTCTGCCTCTTCTCTATACCTCCGTATCCTTTTAAAGTACCCCTTTCTTATCCTTTGCTACAGTCACTAATGAATAACTGTAGCTGGCACTTTACAAACATTTCACTTTATCCTAACAATCCTACAAGGTGGGTGCTATTAGGACCCCATTTTTGTAGAGGAGGAAACTAATGCTTAGATAGATTAATCAACTTGCCCAAGAGTCACACACCTGGGAAGTGTCTAAGGATAGATTTGAATTCAGGTCTCCTTTTAGGTCCAGTGTTCTATCCAATATACCACCCAACTGATGAAAAGATGATGCTTCTCCTTGGTGACTGAATGCACTATTAAGGAGAAAGAATGGAAATGTGGGAAGAAAGTATAACTGTTAATGAGAGAAGGATGGATATAAGTAAAAAGTCTCTGTGGATTTTTTGGCCGACTACAACAGCTGTTTCAAACCTTCTCTCTTTCAGTTTCCCTCTATCAAGTCTGTTCTATACTTCTAATATTCCACTCAAGATTAGAGCTATAAGCACACGGATTTGATTTAAAAAAAATCTTAAGGAATATAAGTTACCAAAGAGGTCAACTGGAACTGCCATATGTACATAACCTGAAAAGATGTAGGACAGAAGAAACAATTCTAAAAACGAGTCTAAAAAAAATTCTAAAAATTCTAAAGAAGAAACAATACTGGGGTAATATTTGATACTGAGTTCAGCAGCACTCAAACTTTTTTGTCTCGGGTCCTATTATCTTAAAAATTATCGAGGACTCTAAGGAGTTCTAATGTGGGATTATGTTGTTTTGGTTGAAATATATGTAAAATGGGGATAATAATAGCAACTGCAAAGTGCTTAGCATAGTGCCTGGCCACACAGTAAACGCTGTATAAATGTCGGTTATTGTTACATGAAGAAAGCTCAGCCTTGTTCTGCTATGTAGTCAGAAATAGAAGGAATATTTTAATAGACATGGTCTTAGAATTATTATTAAAATAGTTTTGACCTCATGAACTCCCGAATAGGGTCTCAGGGACTCCCAGAGGCAAACTAAATATATTTTTGAGAACCTCTGATCTGGTTACACCCAGTCATTTTGCAAAGGAAAAATTAAGGGAGTTTACCACATTAGAAGTGTCAAAATGTCCATTTTCCATAGGCAGGATGGACTTGTTTAAACTCCAAGGAACAGGACATACATCCCAAGATAAGCTAATTATCTGAAATCATCACACCTTTTAACCCTGGTATGGATATTCTTCACCTTCCCAGCTCCCTCAGCCTCCTCTCCTCTCACTGGAGGGCTGGGGGGTGAAGCACTAAAGTCCTCCTAAAGTTTTCCTTTATAGAGCTTAGGACCTGGACTTTCAAAGTAACGCAACTTTCTGTGCAGTTCTCCTGGTCCTGGGACCCCACTTCCACCCTTCTTCTTTGTCGTCCTCCGTTAGATTGTAAGCTCCTTGAGGGCAGGAATTGTCTTTTTATGATTTGTATCTCCAGTGCTTATTATCATAGTGCCTGGCACACAGAAGGCAAAAAATGTTTACTGAAAATGGAAAACTCCCTTCCTACCCCTACCCCCAGAGCTGCCCAAATCAGATTAAAATGAAACCAAGAAATGTTTAACAAAATACAGATAAAATACAACAACACAGATAATGTTATTTTTAGGTGCTCTAAGTCAATACGCAGTGCAGAGATCCATCACCAAGTTGAATTTGAGAACACAGAACTACCTGACCAGTCTGATTAGTTTAAGACTAGTCTAAATCTATTTTTAGTTCTCTTTGTACCTCTGACACAGACCCCTGAGAATGAATCAGCAGCAAAAATAATCAGAAAAATTAAAAGTATCTATGGTTGCTCTGCACCCTCAATTTTATCTCTTTTCTCACCTCTAATCAGTTACCAAAAAGTTTATTAATTATACCCTTGAAAGAGGCAGGATGGTATAGTGGATTGTCAGTCTCCAGGTAAATAAGATTTCATCTAGGCTAAGTAATCACTCAGCAAGTCGCTCAACCTTTCAATGCTGAGGCTCCCAGACTTTATACAGCAGAGGAGACACAGTAGCACAGGTAGAGGTAGTTTCCAATACCAGTGAAATCATAGGTCCACTCCTCCCAGCCCCACTCCCCCAGTGTTTTCTTGTCCCACAATTAAATATCTAGTTCAAGTAACAGTTACACTGAACCTGAGCTTAGCAACATTTCACTGGCCTCTCTCCTTAATTCTCTCTAGAGAACTAAAATATAACCTTCTGGCCCTCATCTTCTGCTGAGGGGCATGAATGTCTCAGAACAGAAGAATCAAAAAATGTCAATGAGAATGAATATCTTTTAAGATTATTTTAAAAAATAATCATGGTCATACAAAACAAATGATGAAATATGCACTTCTTTCTTCTCAGAAAGGAGGTAGGGGAATGATGGGAGTAGAATGTTTTGTACACTGTCAGGCAGTTTATTTTCCATTTTCCTTTGATACAAAAGAGATTTCAGTGGAAACGGAACCATAACAGGAAATAATTACGACGTAAAAAACAGATTGAATAAAACTTTTTTAAAAAAAAAAGTAGGGGCAGCCAGGTGGCTCAGCGAGGAAGAGCACCAGCCCCAGTGTCGGGATGACCTGGGGATTGAATCCAGGCTCAGATACTTAGCACCACACCCAGAAATAACTGGCTGTGTAATCTTGAGCAAGCTACTTAACCCCAATTGCTTAAAAAAAAAAGTGAGATTATGTGGTTCAGTCTCATCTCTATATAGTTCCTGCCATATGCTGAAAAGAAACTCCCAATTCAAGAACACTGGACAAATATTGAGCTGTTTATTTTTAAAACTACATTCATGGCATAATTTCATACCCAAAGCTGCTGTAATATGCTCTAGTCAAGCTTTTCCTTAACTTCCCAACATTACTTACTATATGAAACAAACCCAAACCTTTTCATAATTAAAAAGTACAAAGAATTAAAGCCAAAAAGATCTATTTCAACCATTATTTTGACTATATCAGCATTAACCAAAGCATCAATGTTGACATTAGCTTGCTAGTCTGAAGTGCTAATTTCCCAAAGTATCACAAGTGGCTGATTTGAAGATTGGCTAATTAGGACATAAGACCACAGCAAATATAAGACAGAGAATTCAGATTTAAGAATATTTTTCAAAAGATATTTTTTAAATCCCCAAATCACTCCCAAATTATGGTCTTAAAACTATATACCATTTAGAAAAATGTAAAGATATCTTAAAAACTGACATCAAAAAGGCAAGCTGGTGATAAGACTTACAGTCTAGTAGCCAATGTACCAAAGATAAAACACAATAAAAAGAGTACTTTACACATTATCTATGACATAGTTTGTCACAAGGCTCTGAACCATCCGGACAAGTGTGGGATACCTAATATTTAAGATGACATGTAATGAGATGAGTAACGAATGAATGGTGGATTACCATGTATAACATAACTTACATATTATATAACATGACTATAATCATCTTCACTACTTTGTAAACTGTTCACACAGAAGTGGGAATGTGGGAAGCAAGTACACAACATGGGTCAGAGAAGGAAGTAACATAAATTTTCTTTTTTAAAAAAAAACTGAGTCTTCCTATCTCTCTCAGGCTAGAGACACAGCCATCACTGAAAGACTTGATGCCATCACTGAATGGCATATAAGCTTTGATCTACTATTTCTGACCTAGGCCAATTCATCCCTCCTTAAGCAGCCTGATAGCTGCCCACTCTCAAGAACTCACCACACCGATGATATTGGACTTAATATAGACATCAGATTACTGACTTTTGTCTTACTGTAGCTCAGAATTCCCAAGCTTAAGCAATTCACCAGCCTCTGCCTCCCTATTGGCAGGGACCACAAACATGTGCCACCCACATCCAACAATAATGTGAATTTCCAATGTATAAAATAGAATATCTCTGAAAATGTTCTGGTTGGTCATTACTGTATTATCTCTTTGAGAATATATTAATTACAAAGAACAGGGGAGAGATTTTATTGGGGAAAAACTTATTTTCCAATGAGTACAGGTTTGACTATATATATCTTGGAATTCTGTGGATTGAAAATGCAAAGATAATTATTAAAGGGCAATTAGTTATTTGACTGACCCAATCCTAGAAAATAAGCTACTCTATACATTTTAGAAAAGAGAATTTGTTAATAAGTGTGAAAGGTTTGGCTAATTCCAAATACCTGATTCATTTTTATACATAACAGGGACACCTGTGCAAAGATAAGTTTCACATGAGGCTTCATTTTTTTATCTGCTCCTCCCAACTATCATTTCCATGATCAACAAAAATTTATTAAGTATCTAGTATGTGCCAAACATGGAACTAATGGGAATACAAAAACAAAACTGAAATAGTCCCTGTTCTCAAGAAGCTTACAATTTTACTGGAAAAGATAAAATTTACACACAAAGCAATTACAGCTAGCTTCCCCCAAATGAATCCTGTGAGACAGCAGAATTATTAATTTGCACTATTCAAAGTTATATGCAAAAAAGTGGTTCCTGACCAATGAAATATGAAATGAAAGTTTTAAAGTTTTTAGGTGTTTATTAATGTAATATAAAAGCAAAGGACAAGAAAAATGTATATTTGATTCACATTTATTACAGAGTAATAGAAAAGTTACAGAAAGCCAAATTTTTAAAATTATTGATTTTACCTGAAGTTAAATCTACACTGACAATATGCATCTACAAATGTGCATACTTTTGATTTAGAGTCAGCATTCATAATTTTTTGCTTCTCAACTTCTACTGCTCAAAAGATATAGTCATATTCTTTTAAAGTGAATTCCTTCATTTGTATATTACTCTTACATAATGGCCTTTTCAAATACTCAGTGTTGATCTAAATGATTACCATTAGTTGATTCTTCTGAGTGCACATAAAGCAATTCCCAAACATTATTTTTTAGTTTTTAGTTCTCTGACTTAATACTTTCTTCCAGTGCTTGTTATTCCTTGTTTAACAGTCTTTGTGAGAGAACCTTTAAAGCACTATGTAGCAAAATACAACTCCAAACTGCACTCATATTGCTTGTTAGTTGTCAAATGTGGAAGATATTCTTGAATGAATCTTGATGTTATAATTTTTCCAGAAGTCATCTAAAGAAATTGCATCACTGATTGTAGTTTAGTAATTGTCTATTCAAAAGGTGTTTTTTTTTTTAAGGCAGACCTCACATGTTGCACTGATACCTTAGACCATGGGTTAAAATAAAGAGGTATTCCGTGACACCCTCCCCCCCCCAAAAAAACTTACTTTTATATTCTTGAACAACGAACTTTGGGTAGTTGAATGGCTTGGAGCATTATCTTAAATCAGTAATGCTTTATACGAAATGTTGTTGCACACGATATTTTTCAATGAAAAGCCATCTTCAAAAATAGCTTTTGGAGCTAGGATAACCTAAATTCAAGTCCTACCTTTGACACACACTGACTATAAACACCTGGGCAAGTCATTTAACCTCAGTACTCTGGGCAAGACAGCCATGTTTTCTTATTTGACTGAAACCAAAGTGATAGATGGTTTTAGTTTCTCAGAGAATGAGGATTTCAAGACAAATAAATAAATATTGTCCTTAATTTTAAATTTCCTTTTGCATTATCTCCCAATAAAAGTTTCAGCTGATCCTTAAAAACTTAAATCTACATTGAATTTTTTTTTCTTAGCAATACAAATTCTGAAGCCACCCCTTTACCAGAATAAGTTTGTTTCATCCATGTTAAAAACTTGTAGACCAGTAACTCCAGGCTCTTTGATCATTTTCTTCAAAATATCAGCACATTTAGCTTCCAAGTCCTCATCTGCACAGGCTACAACTCCCGCTATTTTTTTTCCTTTTTTTCTCCCACTTAATACTATTTTATTTTCCCCCCAATTACAAGCAAAGATAGTTTTCAACATTCATTTTTGCAAAATTTTGAGTTCCAATTTTTCTTTTCTCCCTCCCTCCCCTCCATTCTCCCTCTCCCCAAGATGGCATACAATCTGATATAGGCTCTATATATACATACACACAATCATATTTAACAACTTCCACATTAGTCATGTTGTGAAAGAATTAAAAGGGAAAAACCACAACCAGGAAAAAAGGGAGAGAAAATAGTATGCTTTGATCTACATTCAGATTCCATAGTTCTTTCTCTGAACATGGACAACATTTTCCATCATAAGTTCGTTGGAATTGTCTTAGATCATTGTATCGCTAATTTTAATATTACATAATTGAGACCTATTTTTAAAGAGATGGAACCAATACAGTAATTTTCACAATCCCCTTTATTTCATTTTTTTCACTGCCTTTAAGAGTAGAAACTCAAGATGAAGGACGAAATGGTCATCCATCCAGGTGCTCTCAATGAATTCAAAACACTAGACCTGGATGAATTACATCCTAGGATGCTAAACAAATGTGGTAGATTTGAATTCTAAGCTAGTAAGATCTTTGAAAGATGCTGGAAATCAGAAAGGTGCCACAGTACTAGAAAAGGTAAATAAATGCTGGTCTAATTTAAAAAAAAAAAAAGAGGATATAAGCTATGGACACAGGGGCTTGTCCTATTCCTGTGTAACACCAATCAAGGCAACACACCTGAGGGCTGCTGCTGTGAATAATTTTAAGGGTCTAATCACAAGGTATAATGAACACACTTATTCAAAACTAAACCTTATTCAAGAAACTAAAGCATTCACAATTCATAACAACTTACTGCCAGGGTGGCCACATAGCTATCTATTTAATGTTTAAACAAAACATCATTCAGTATATAACATAACACTCAGTATGTAACATGGCACACAGCATATATCATTGCATCATTACATGACATAGCACAGCATATCCCCCACCTTATATATTCTTTATACAATGAGAGGGTCCCAGGCCAGGGAACCTTAGAACACATCCCCAGGGGTAGCAGAGAACACAAACACCTTCCACTCCTAGGTTACAATAGATTACAATCCCTTCAATCAAAACAGAGTCTCCAAATCCTAAAAGTCTTCTTGGGGGTGTATCCTTCTCTTCACACTGTTGCAAGCTCCCACCTGGAGGCTCCTGCCTTGCTACAAAGTTTTCACCTTAACTCAGGCTGACTTGAGTTCCATGACTCCTCATCCTTTGGCCAACCTCAGCTTCTGCCAGAGTTCACACACAGGCAGCTCTCTGCTTCTGCTTCTTGTCTCAGTTCATGGGAAAAAGACTGCTCCACTCCAAGCTCTCCCTGCTCCTGTCTGACAACAGGCTCCAGCAGCTCAGCTTCTGCCTCCCAGAAAACAAAGCTTAATGGGGCAACAACAATATTTACACTCATTACCAGCACTGTCATCTTAATTCACTTTCACAGCTGGAGGCTCCTTGATAAAGGTGCTTAAGCTAAGCCTCCTTCTTGAGCAGGTCTCTACCCTTCAGCTCAAAACAGGGAGGTCTCTACTGCAGCTGAAAGTCTCTGTCCCTAAGTGAGTCTCAGTCTTCCCAATGTTGCATGCTTAAGGCTCATTTTCTTCCTCTGGGTTTACATCTGTAGCTGGAGGGAGGGGAGGAGGGGAGGATATTTAACAACAGCTACCTGGAATCTGTCTAGGACACCAAGAGTTCTCAGGAGTCATGAATCCCAAGGTGATATGAAGCTTCCAGCTTATAAAAGGTTTTACTTGGCATCTGATTGGCTCAACTTGGAGAGGCTCCCCTTCCCCCCCAGCCTTCATGCACAGTACCTGATTGCCTGAGCCCACAGTGCAAAAACTAGGCACCTGGCAGGCTTAGTGTCAGTGTTACAGCTGTGGATTAGCTGGGTTCAAAGGCCTTCAGATGTTTACAATTTAGTCTGAGGCTGGGAAACTGAATTTCAAAAGAAAAACAACAAAAACCCCATCTTGCCTATGGGTTACATCCTGGCAAAATTCTATACACTCAAAAAGATCACAAAAAGAGGAAAAAGAACCATATGTACCAAAAATATTTCTAGCAGCTATTTTTGCATAAGCAAAGAGCTGAAACTGACAGGGTGCCATCAATTGTGGAATGGCTGAACAAATTATGACCAGAATATGATGGAACATTGTGCTGTTATAACTGATGAAGGTCGGGGCAGCTAGGTAGATCTAACTGGGACAGAGACTCTTCTTGACAAAATGTAACATGCCATAATCCCTACTCAAGACTTTTCATAGCCATGTATAGAAAACAGGATCAAAAACAAATAATGAAGCAGGAAGAACACACACACACAAAATCAAGGCTAGAACAGTCCTTTAAGAGTAGAGTCAGGAATTCTGAAAGCACAGAATTCATTGAAGCTGGTATGAAAACTAACACAATAAAAGTAGGGCAAAGAGAAGTACTGAAAGCAGCATGGTAGAATTGTTAAGAACACTGCAATTGCCACATGTAGATATTACTTGCGTGACCTTATGCAAGTCACTTCACCCTCCAACCTCTATTTATTGATCTATAAAATGAAGGTTTCTAGGGCTCCTTCCCAATTTAAATCTATGACCCTAAAATCCAAAGATTCGGACTACAATTTAGGGTGAATGATTCTATTATTAGCACACAGTATGCACTTAATAATGTTTATTGGATTGAATAATGAACAAAGGCAAGAAGGTAAGGGTAAGTCATTCCTGTTTTGCTTCTTTTTCCAAGCCAAAAATAGTGACATCTGAATTGGAAGAAAGAGCAAAAAGGTTAACTGGGGGATTGCTAACCATGTTCAGACAACTAAAGGTTTGATGAGCTGTAAGTCATCAGAGGCAGATAAACTATGTCCCAGAACACTGAAAGAACTGAAATGATAAATGTTCACTTCTAGTAAGTGACCTTTGAAAGCTCAAGAAGAATGAAGTAGTACTGCTGAAATGGAGAAAGACACATGTCCCAATTTTCTCCCAAAGGAAAGCAAACAGAACTTGTAAGATGCTGGTGTGCTTGGCTTTGAATCCTGCAAAATTTCAGAATGTATAAGTAAAGGGTTGGTTAGTGACCAAGAAGAAGAAGTGGTGAAATACAGAGAGAAGCAGAGAAAGATCTACTGAACTTATGCAGTGAAGTGAGCAGTCAAGCAAACAACATACACAGTAACTACAACAGCATGAATGGAAGGAACCACAAACCAAAAAAAACAAAAATTAATTTAACAAAATTATAAAGAATAAGCAGGACTCAAAAGAAGAGATAGGAAAATTCACTCCCAACTCACTCTTCATGGAGGGGGAAGATCTTCAGATGTTACAGGTTGCACATATTTTCAGAATTTCTCAATTTATCTATCAGTTGTACTGATTATTTTTTTTCCTCTGTGAAAAATATTATTTTTCATATAGGATGACTTTCTGAGAGAACAGAGGGAAAGAGCTATCTGGCATACGTATGGTGATGTAAGAAACAGAAACTATCAATAAAAACTTTAAAAAAAATATGGTAATAACAAAGGAAGAATATGGATTCCACAAGACCAGTTTTAGTCAGACTAACCTCATTTCCCCCTTTTCTCCCCTATCAACATACTAAATTGGAAGAGATCAGAATATTGTAAATAAAATTGCCTATATTTTAGAAAGACATTTGAAAGTCTCTCATGCTATTATTCCCATAGAAAAATGTGGATTAAATGATAATCATTTAGACACATTTGAATGGTTGAACCCACAGGGTAGAGTGAAATAACAAAATGGAAGTCTCCCATGAAATTTTTAATAATTTGGATAAAAGTACAGACAGATGGATGAAAGCGTAGGCAGAATATTTTATGTGTCATCTGTTTAAAAAAAAAAGAAAAACAACTTTTTATGGAATACTTTGCTTATATTATTTCATCTGATCCTCAAGAAATAGAAACAGGCTGTGAGGCAGGAAGGAAGTGTTACTATTCTCTTGTAACAGATGGAGAAACTGAGGCTAAGGTGAAATGACTTGTCTAGGGGCGGCTAGGTGGCACAGTGAATAGAGCACGGGCCCTGAAGTAATCCAGCCTCACTTGACACACTTACTAGCCATGTAACCTTGGACAAGTCACAACCCCAATTGCCCTCCAAAAAGAAGGAAAAAAAAATGACTTGTCTAAAGTCACACAGATAGTAAACGGAAGGCCTCAATGTTAACACAGTTCTCCACACTCTATGCCCAAATGTTCTTTTTTTAAACTGATTCTACTAGAGTTCAATGAGTATCCCAGGGCCCAGTACTGGGGAGAGAAGCCAGAGGACCACAGGAACAACACAGGGACTGCAGACTGGTTTTCTTCTCAGGTCCACAACAGGCAATTCTCTCAAGCTGAAGGACAGACAGATTCAGGGGAATCCTTCAAGGCCCCCTGGCCTCTAGCCTCTCATCATTCTGAAGGCCCTGCCTCACCACCTAGCCAATCTTCAGCCCAACCTCCCACATATGCCCTCTTTGCTTGGCCCCCTTTACCTTAGCCCGTCTCTTCTTCCAGGGCCCCAGACTCTCACCTCTGGCAGGGAGAGAATCTGACCCCTGGGCACTGTCATTGCCTGTAGACAAAGGAGGGAAACAACCCAGTAAGGGACATACATTGAAGAACCAGGGTGTGGGGAGGGAAGGGGACACTGAAGTGCCCACCAGAAATTATACACCAAAGCCCCCTCCCAGTTGCAGCCTGCTGGAAGAGGACTCCTACCAGGGTCCCTGGAAACCACCTAATAGGCCTTAATAGTGAGGGAATGTTTCACCTGTGTTGCTAGAAACATACCCCAGATTCAGGTCTGTTTATGTTTGTATCCAGGGCTTTGCTGGGTAATCAAGGCTTCACTAGAATCGGCATTAACGCCATTACACCCACCTTGGAACCACATTTTGTTGATTAGCAACACCTAACTCTATATACGTGTATCTTACAGAAGACTCAGTGCTGTCTTCCCTATTGGGGAGGCAGTCACCGGCTGGTTAATAAACATTCCTATCAAATTAAAAAAAAAAAACTGATTCTACTGGGTTAACATATAAACCCACTTTAGAAAAGAAAAAGTAAGCTTTGATTTGTTCACTTTTCCCCCTTTCTAATTTTTCTGGCAGCAGGGAAATAATTTTAAATCTATGTAACATACATTTTTTTTAAAAGTAAGAAACAAAACAAAACAAAAAGCCTCATCAGGATGGAATGGTAGAGTGGCATCTGGAGACTCCTCCAAGTCTTCAAGCAAACAATCTACTCGAGGTCCTGAATGATTTAGACACATTTCACTTGTCCCAAAACCAAGTGACTTCAACACTGCTTCATCTAGGATTATACAACCTTATCAACATACCTTAAATTAAGATTAAAAATCCACCAACAAATTGTACCAAGTAATAAATAACAAAGTGTCTTTGAGGTGGCTGTTTGATAATAAAAAAGAGTTCAACTCGCCTTAGGAAAGTGTTTTGCTTTCTAAGCAATGATTTACATATATTAAAATAAAGACTACTATAATCTAGCATCTGAAGCAAATGTAGCATCTGGTGCTTTAAATCTAAACACATCTTTTTTGTCCTCATGTTTTAAAAATACCATAAATAATCTTCCAAAGACAAAAATACTAAAGCACTGTGAAACAGCATAGACAATTTTATACAATGAATTCTGGCTAAGTTACTGGATAGTGATAGACATGGAAAAAAAGGCATCAATAAAATATTCATTTAAAAAAGCACAGAAGAAAGCAAAAATACACGAGGAACTAAATTTATTACCTTATTAAACTGTAACAAAGTCACTTCCTTATATAATCCTCTTGTTTTTCTTCGTGTTGAAATATTTGCTGATGATTAAATTCACAATAAAATATTTTTTAAAAACCCAACAACTGTATAGTCCACTACACTAATGGACCAATTTAAACCACTCATGATAATTCGTAGCAACTGCTTTACTGGCATGACACATGCAAAGTGTTTGAAAAATGTGTAGCATATTAGAAAAAATTGATAGCTCACTAACTACCTAACAGTGCTCATATAAGCAACATGCTTTGTAATTCTAAACCTCAGTAGCTAACATTAACATAACCCTTTTATTCTCAATTTCAATCCAGGAAGGGACTTAGGAGTGATTACAATAAACCTTTTCCCTGAAAACATGAATTCAAGAAAGTCTGGTAGCATCAAAGGTATTGGAAGCAAAGGAGAAAATATTATCTTACCCTTGTACAAACAAAACCAGAGTACACTAGCACCAACAATACAGTGTATGGTTTTGGTCTACACCAAATATATTTTGGAAGTAAAGCCAATTAAAATAATCAAGGGGATAATATCAAATCAGTCAATGAACCAAGATTTCTTTAGCACCTACTATATTCTAGGTGCTGGGGATAAAAAAACAAAACCAAAAATCGGACTATTCCAATCTAAAGGAACTTACATTCTTTCAGGGGAAAACATCAACAAAGTCAAAATGGAGTAATTTGGGGTAGGGAGGAGAAACAAGCACTAGAAGCTGGGTGGAAAAGGACAAGATTCTTAGGAGTTGGTGCTTGAGATGGATGATCTTTGAAGGAAGCTGGGAAATCTAAGGTAGAGATGAAAAGATAGTGAACTGTAAGCAAGAGAACAGAAAGAAAGGCAGTTAAGATAGAATGTCATATGTGAAGAGAAGCAATAAGGACCAGTAAGATAAAAAATCTTGGCATAAGGCCAGATTAGAATTCTAGTCTGGAATGGTGAAGGTTGAAAAGAGATAGGATTTTTTAAAAAATCATGAATTATACAGAGTAAATGTGGACTTAGTTATCAAATCTGGTGTAGCGTCAATGCAGTATTTACAGAGCCCACGATCTTTGATCGTGACTATGCATGACCTTTGATGGCAAAATATACCAAACTCTCCAGAGGAGAGAACTGAAGCATTTATTTAGACACCAAAAAACCAAATTCCTAGGGGCAGCCAGGTAGCACGGTGAGTAAGAGCACTGGCCCCAGTGTTGGGGTGACCTGGGGGATCGAATCTGGGCTCAGACACTTAACATCCACCCAGAAACACCTGGCCGTGTAACCTTGAGCAAGTTACTTAACCCCAATTGCTTAAAAAAAAAAAAAAAACCAAATCCCTAAACCAGTAAGCAGATTCCATCACAGTACCAAAAGATATTCAGAATCCATAATAACGCTGAGAGCCATAGCATCCTTCAGCCTTCCCACAAACCAATACAAGATCAATATTTACTCAGGAATCTCTCTAATTCCTTGCCTCAACCTCCTCTCTCTCCCACTGTCTCACTAGCTCTGACTCTGACCAACTTCCAGTGGGCTCTACTTCCCTTCAACAAACTCCTCCCACCACAGACTCCATGTGACTACATTCAGCCTATCAGGGGGCAGAGTTTATCTTCACAGAAGGGAACCTTCCTGTGGCCTCGGCTCCACCCTTTAGCAAATTCCCTCCATCACAGGCTCCATGTGACTACATTCAGCATATCATTGGGCAGAGTTTACTTTCAAAGCAGGGGAGGTCTTCAAACTCCCCCCTAATAAGTCTATTAAGGAGCAGGGAAGATCTTCAAATTCCCATTCCCATTACATCTGGGAAATAGAGAATAAAGGAACACCCTTAAAGACGGTACAAAGAAGAAATTCTCAGCTGATTTTGTTTTAAAAGTTCTAAATTAAGGATGTCCTGAAATTCTTACTGAGGTTTTACGTTAAGTAGCCTTAATAGACTAAGACCTCTGGGGCAGTATTTAAGGAAACACATAACCCAAAGTTCTGTCTTATAGTTAGCGCCTAATTTTGTATATTTAATAAAGTATACTATTCACAGTTATCTCTAACATCCCCCTAAAATGACTAGGGATATCCTTTATTATTCCTTCCTTTTTTTTTTTTTTTGCAGGGGGGAAGGCAGGGCAATTGGGGTTAAGCGACTTGCCCAAGGTCACATGGCTAGTAAGCATGAAGTGTCTGAGGTCAAATTTGAACTCAGGTCCTCCTGATTCCAGGGCTCTATTCACTGTACCACCTAGCCATCCCAAAAGTCAAATGAGTTTTGATTAAAATCACCAATACTGTCATGTATTTTTACAAAAAAAAAAAAATTAATAAATAGCAATCCAGGTTTTGTAAAGGCGGCAACAAGGAATATATCTATTGTAATGCCTCTTAAAATACTCTTTAGAGTAATCTATTGATATGGGAATTGTGAGAAAAGTTCTGAGAGGGATGATGAGAGACTAGTGACAGAAAACCTGGCCTAATTTAATTCCACCACTTTTCATCACCTCTGGAATGTTTCTCATATTCCTTCTGTATAAATGTTAATATTTGCTGTATTGTTCAGAAGGAAAACAGAGATTGGGGAATTGAAAGAAGATAATGTTAAAAGAAAGATATGGCAGGTATCTGAGCAGATATCAGAGTTCTAAAAGTTTACATGATGAAAAAAATTTTAAAACCGGTATAGTTTCTACCAAAATCAACACAACTCCTATATAGCAACAACAAAATTCAGGAGGCCATAACAGAAATGGAATTCTACAAAATGCATAAAATACCTGGGAATCACTTTACCAAAGTAGACTCTATAGAGATCCAATTACAAAATGTTCCTTAGAGAAATAAAAAACTAAAATAGATGGAGGAATATATGTGACTCATGGCTGGGCCATATCAACATAAAATCATTGGCAGTATTACCAAAATTAATTTACAGATTTAGTGCTAAATTAAACTAAGGAAAAAAAAAAGCTAGACAAATAAGAACAAAATTCACCAGGAATAATATAAAAATCTAGAATATCAAGAGAAAAAATTTTAAAATACAGGATTAAAGGTGATATAGCACTTTTGGAACTCAAACTATATTATAAAACAGCAATCATCAAAATCATTTGGTACTGGTTAAAAAATTAAAAAGATGAGTGGAACACCCTAGGTAACAGAGAATCAGAATTAACTCAATAACCCAGTGTTACATGAAAACATAAAATTACCTAGGGAAGAACTTTATTTCATATGAATTACTGGAAAACCATTAATCAGGCAGTCTGGTAGAAATTAAGGTTAGACACCTTACACTATACAATAAATTCAAAATGGATATGACTTGAATATTAAAGACTATACCTCGAGATAGAGGTGAGAAGGAAATATATTATATGAATGGAGGATAGTTCCAAGGAGAAAAAAAAAATTAGAGAAAGAATGTTATGTGTAAGGAACAGTAAGGATGCTAGTTTTACTAGAACTAAAGGTGAACAAAAAACAGTACAGTGCAACAAACCTAGAACCATAGGCTGTGAAGCCAGACTACAAAGGGAATAAATATCTTTTATTTTTTTTTTTTATACATAGAGAGCTAGTCAGAGTGGGTCTGTTAGTACATATATCTCAAGACAATACTTTCATGGATAAAGGAAATGGACACTATCATTTAAGCTCCTCACAATTTGGCCTTTTCCTGTCTTTCCTAATGCTCACACATGATGTTCCATTTTCTATCTTTGTACCTTTGCACTGGCTGGCTGTCTCCCAACCCCAATCCCTGGAATGCTCTCCCACATAATATGCATCTCTTAGAATTCCTGGCTCCTTTCAAAGACTCAGCTCAAAGGCCACTTCCTAGTGATTTTTTCCCTAGGGTCACCCTGTGTCTACTAAATAGAACTCTTCCATGTAACTACTTATGTACCCGTGGAATCCCTTATTAGAATATAATTCCTTGAGGGCAGGACTGTTTCAATCTTTTATTGTTATCTCCAGCACTTAGAACAGTGTCTGTTACAGAGTAAGAACTAGGAGGGAAGACTTATAGAATGATTTACGTTGAATAGGAGGAAGAGAGTAAGCTGAACTGTATTTGGAAAAACTGTGTAGTACTTTAATGACCCCAGGTTATTCCCTGGGAAGAGTCCATCTTTTCAAACTGTAATATTCTTCCAATGATGTTGTATGAATCTAAGTCATGGGTTACTTAAGTCTCTGAGGAGTCAAAGTTGAGAGACTTTCAAAGAACATCAGAAAAGTGGGCATAAGCAGGCTTCAATATGTTAAAAATGAAGATTTATGAAAGTGGCATAAAGGATGTTAGAGAAATGTATGAAAAGTGGCAATATCCAAATAACCCTTGTGCTTTACTGGTATGTACAGAATATCAAGAGCCCTAGAGGAAGCTGACAAGGATGTTGGTTGGATTGTCTTTGGAAAATTTATGAGAAAAGATGGACAAGGATACACAAAGGCACAGATAGGTTGTGATCTGCAACCCAGGGGAAAAAAAAGTACTATATGAATGAGATAAAAGATCACGGGTTTAGAATTAAAAAGTAGCTTGGAAGTCATCTGATAAACCATTGATTTGAGAGATTAGCAATCTAAAGGGCAAAAAGGAGAAGTGCAGAGTGGGGGGCTGGCTCCTGAACTCTGGACTCTGATTACAGATCGAGAGCTGTCCACCGTACTGTGCTGCTTCCAGGTTTTTTTAATAGCATATTTAGAAACCAACAAATTAACAACTCAAAGTTAAAGAGCACTATAATACAATTTTAGTAGCTCCAGGGAGGGAATGGTGCATTTCAGAAATATAGATGAGTCATATACAAAAACAATTTTATTTTTATTTGATCATTTTTCATCTGAATCAACCATTCTAGCTGAGAAGTGCTTCTTTCCTGAACTTCATATTGTTATACACAGCTTTTCTCCAGTCTTAAAACATACTACAATCATAAAATATCAAGAGGCAGCAAGAATTAGCTCCAGTTTCTGCTTAGAGAAACTAAAATACTAGAAAATAAAAGTTTAAGATCAATAAATAATAGAATCAAGAGTATAACTGAGTCCTCCTAACTTCCTTAATTAGAATGCAATACATTATATAAGAAAAAAGCCATCATACAAAAGTGATACAAGAGTATCAACAAAATAAAAATTTAAAAAGCCACATAAAAATAATGTTCTGATGGTAAGAGAAATACAAACACACACAAGCCTAAAGCATCACCTCAACACACTGCAAATTACCAACAAAAAAAGACTGGTATAATCAGTGTTAGAAGGGTTGTAGGAAGATAGGTACACTGAAGCACCATTGGTAAAACTGTACTGAATCAGTACAACCATTTTGGAAAGTAATTTGGGATCATGCAAAGAAATTGATTAAAATGCCAATACACTTTTACCCTGAGATGCCATTATTAGGCTATAACCCAAAGAGGTCACACAAAGAAAGTCCCCAAACACACAAAAATATTTAGAGCAGAACTTTTTGTGAGAGTAAAGAAATGGAAACAGTAGATGTCCATCAAATGGCTAAACAAATTGTGGTACATGAAAATAATGGAATATTACCATGCTGTAAGAAATGTGACAAATATAGAGAAACATGAACTGATAGTGAACTAAGCATTCAAGAAAACAAAATTCAAAGCCTATCACAACGTAAGTGAAAAAAAAAACACAAAAAAATCAAAAGTGAATGTTGCGAAATTATAAAGAACAAGTATAGCTTAAAAGAAGAAATAAGAGAAGATACTCCTAAACCTACCCCTTTTGCAGATATGGGAAATTCACAAGTACTGCACATGGCACCGATTTTTAGTCTTTTTCAATGTGCTGATCAGTTATGCTAATTTTTCCTTTTTTTGTCTTAAATTATTAAACTATTTGTTATATGGGATGGTATCTGGAAGGGGGAAAGATATGGGGAAAAACTATGGTAATGTTAAAAAACACAAAAGACATAATAAAAACTTTTTTTTCTTTTAAAGAATACAAGACATGAGATTTACCTTCTTTGCATCAGGGAGGACAAATTCTAGGTTCCCACAAATTTTTCTATTTCTCTGTACCTGACAGCTTAGTTTCAAAGGATAAAAACTTCAACTCTGCTCACATACAAGTTATCTAGTTGGTGAAGGGGAATTCTTGCTTTGAAAGCTCCCATTATTTTGCCAGGGGCACATTAAGAAGTTAAGTGACTTGATAAAGGCCCCTAAGCCAATTTAACCCAGGTCTACCAGAAACAAGTCTTTTCACTTGTGTTTTCCTAAAATATTTTTCAGGAGAAATAATGATAGCCAAAACCCAACGTATTGCATTGTTAATATAGTCCAAGAATATTTCATAATCAGATCATAAATTGTTCAATTCTTATACCTATTCAACTATCCTGATTAAAAATACTTGGTATAGGGTGGCCAGGTAGCACAGCGAGTAAGAGCACCGGCTCCAGTGTCGGGATGACCTGGAGATGGAATCCCGGGCTCAGATACACAGCACCACACCCAGAAATAGCTGGCTGTGTAACCTTAAGCAAGTTACTTTAACCCCATTGCTTTAAAAAAAAAAATTTAAAAATACTTGGTATAGTCTAAATTATTTCATCTTTTACCTTCTGAAGAAAGGTTAATAAAATAATTACATGATGCTTATGAAAAGTGTGAAGAGTCATACATTTTAAAATTTAAACTTACTATTCCTGTAAAAGGAAAACTGGGCATAGGAAATCTATTTTATGAGTAAGGAAACAGGCATTAAGAAATTAGTGAATATAGACAACATTAAGGCAGAAGCAGAACTGGAACTGTTCTACAATGTTTTGTTTTGTTTGGAGAAGGGAAGGCAGGGCAAATGGGCTTAAGTGACTTGCCCAAGGTCACAGAGCTAGTAAGTGTTAAGTGTCTGAGGTTACATTTGAACTCAGGTCCTCCTGACTCCAGGGTGGTACAATGTTTTTTGAACAGTACTAACCAAAGAACTGTATATAATGGCAAGCTCAACTTCTCTGAAACTCTGGCTCTATCTTCTCTTTTCATACATTGTGACCATATGTATCTGTCTGTATTCCCTATTCCTATTATATACAAAAGAGTATTTGTTGAGCATGTATGTGAACAGCATTGTGCTAGGTATCGAATGGGGTATGAAGCTGTATAAAACAGTCCCTTTCATCAGGGAGTTTACAATACAGAAAGGAGGGGGAACAACACCTCCACAAAAGCTTACAATATAAAGCGGTATGTGGAGGAAGCCTTCCTTTCCAGGCTGCAACCAGGGCTTCCTCTACCACAACCAAGGTTCTTCATCCAGAAACCTACCTCCAGCCCTGGAATCCTAACATTGGAAATATCCTCTGTCCTTACAGTAATCCTTGACTGGATGACTCCTAAAGAACCTCCATTTAAAGGAGGTTTTTAAAGTCTTCATTCAGGGACTTCCTATACCTCACCCTAAAAAGGGCAGGAGCTCTCTCTACTTGTATTTGAATTCTTGGCACTTAAGAATACTTGGCACATAGTAGGAACTTTAAAGAAGCTAGGTGACTGAGCATGGTGCAAAGGAAAGAAATGGATTTGAATCAGTCTGGGTTCTAATTCTGGCTTTGTTACTTAGTACAACCTTGGGCAAGTCATTTAATCTCTATGAGCCTGTTTCCTTATCTGTAAAAAGATATGGATTAGATCCATAAAGGTTCCTTCAAGCTCTAAATATCTGTTCTTATGAAATACCATTTATTGGTGCAAGCTAAGTGGTATAGGAGTGTGGAGTAAAAGTTCATGGATGATATCTGACTTAACTTTTACAATAGTGATTTTAAGCTGTGGGAAGATTTTTGAAGGAACAAAGGTACATAGAACAAGAAAGTACATAATCTATGTCCAAAGAGCGGCAAATAGATCAGATTATCTAAAGTATAGTGTTTCTCCTGGTGTAAGACATAAATAAGGCTAGAGGGGGTCAGGCTAGTTGGTGGAAGCTAAAAAGGAACTACATTTTTTAACTTTTTATTCAACAATGCAAGACCTATGAGATTAAGGTGGTTTGCAACTTCCCAGTGCCCTAGCATAGTCTACGAACAGAAGGACTCCAAATGCTGAAGACTTGGTATAGCCAGCACCTAGGACAATGCCTGGCTTATATTAAGCATTAAATGCTTGCTAATTACAACACCAATAGTAGTCAGGGCATGCATAATCAATAAATATTAAGTGTTTGTCTCATGCCAGATATTGTGCTAGGCTCTGGAGGATACAAAAGCTAAAATAAAATGCACTTTACCTTCAAGGAGTTTACATTCATTCTATCAGAGAAGATAGCTTTTATATACATATAAGGGATAGGGGCTGGACCTTTGATTTCATTGGTACGAGGAATCTGCAGGTGAGAAAACTCCCTTGAACAATGAAGACTGACATCTTTGCAACTTAGTCGTAGACAGTTACCCTGGAAACTGAGAGGTGAAATGACTTTTTTAGAGTAACACAGTATATCAAAGGTGAAATTTGAACCAGTTTTTTACCACCATACCATACTATATATACACAAAGTAATGATAGGGAAAAACGGTAGCACTAGAGCAAGAAGGGAAAGGTCTCATGCAAAAAAGGTGGCAATTAGTGGAAGTTTGAAAAAAAAACAACAAGGAATTCTAAGGAATTCCAGGCATGAGGCAAGGCACATGCAAAGGCAGAATCTTGGATGAACTTCAGGGAGCTTGAAAGGGAATAAATAATGCACCAAGTTCAAAAGGTATGTAAGGCCAGAGTAATGAAGGGCTTTAAAAACCAAATAGAGTTTAAAATGATCCTAAAGGTAAAAGGAGACCACTGAAGTTTATTGATTCAAAGACTGACACAATGAGACCTGCTCTTTATGAAAATCACCTGACTTTAGTAGCTAAAAGACCAAAGAAAAGGAAAAGGAAAATATTTTGGTGGTAATAAACAAGGTGCTTGGGGGCTGCTTTGGATAAATTCAATCCACAACATCTAATGATATATCCTTTTCTTTAAGGGCAACCATGTGGCTCTCTCTCTTCATTACTTGGTTATCTAAAATATGTTATTTTCAAAGACTTCTCACCTTCCTAGTTCCTATCCCTGTCCACTAGAACAGACTACTATTTTTGGCTGACAGCCTAAGCTCCACCCCTCCCATGCTCAGGTGTGTCATAGCAAATTTAGAAACTTGTGTTATCAAATAAAAAATCCAGGAAACGGAATTATCTAGCCGTACTATCTTGAAAATAATATATTTGCCATACTCCTTAAGAACCTGGAGATTCTATCGGCCTCTTCTTATTCAACTAAGGGATTTTTGTTAATTTATTAAGTACTGCCACATCATCAGGGGCAATTGCAAGAATATATCCAAAGTTGTGCAAGAGTCACCACTGAAATCAGACTCTTGTATATTAATAGTTGAAGTTGTGACACCAAGTTAACTAACACCTGAACAAGGCTGTTTTATTATTAGATTCAAAGCAATACCAAAACAAAAAGGACTAAATGAATTGATTTCAGATACACTAAATATCGCAAATTCTTAGATATAATTTTAAGAACACTTTTCAAGTTTCTAGCTGCTTCGAAAGGAAGTTTGGTCTTCCATTAAATTACCTCCTGGATCAGCCCAAGAGAACCTAAGCTCTTATGGGCAGGAGCTTTTTATTTTTGGTAATATAGCAACAATACCTTACACATAGCAAGGACTTAATAGTCAACAAATACATATTAAGCACCTATGGGATACAAAGGAAGGCAAAAACAAAAACAAAAAACCTAGTCTCTGCTCTACAGGAGCTCAGTCTAATGAAGAAGGCCACAAGCAAATAACTATGTACAAACAAAATCTATACAGAATGAACTGGGCATTTTTTAATGCAATAGCATTACGATGGATCAGAAAATGTTTCCTACAGGCGAGATTTTAAATGGAACTTGAAGCCAAGGGACAAAGATAAGGAGGGAGAGAAGTCAAGCCAAGAGACAGTGAGAAAACCTAGAATCCAGAGATGGGAGTGTTTTGTTCAAGGAACTGCAAGGAGACCAGAGTCACTAGACAGCAGAGGATGGGGGTGGGGGAGTAGAGAGCAAGGTGTAACTAGAAAGGCAGGTGGTAGGCCAGGTTATGAAGGGCTTTGAACAACATAGAGGACTTTCTATTTGATCCTAGAGGTGACTGAGTCACTGGAATTTTGAGTCGCTGAGTTAGAATTGGACTGGCTTAAATAACTAAGATATGGTATGTTTTCCAAATCCTAGTAATTCCAATGTTACACATTCATATGAATATGTAAAAACTTTTTTTAAAACCGTATTTCCTAAATCCTAGTATTCCTGTTACACATTAATAGGACTGATACACACAAAAAAAAACAAAAACAAAAACCCACAACTGACAGTAGCAACTGTTCGCAGTATCTTGACAGTGGTTAGGGAAGATCTTCAGGACCCAGTTTGACACTCCGATGACCTCAAAAGGTTTTTCCAGGGTCCTAAGATCAAAACCATTGTTGCCTTAAGTAAGGTTTGTAAAAGGCTGTTCCACTGCCTTTTCGGAGAGGCAGCCCCAAAGCCTCCCCGGCCTAGGAACGGCAGTAGCAGGCCTTTACATAACCATTAAAGTCAATACACAGGCAGCCCCAGCCGGCAGACCCAGCCGGGAGGGCAGTCGCGGCCCCTCCACCTGCCCTAGGCCGGGGGAGGGGCTGGGCGCCCGGGGCTCCGGCGATCCCGGCCCCGCACAAGCCTCCGCGTCAGCTGCCTCCGGGGGCCACACGTTGCCGCCCCGGCCTCCTCCCGGAGCTAGTTCGGGGAGCGGCCGGGACGGGCTGGGCGGGGGCCCGGCGGGCCAGGCCGCAGCAGCCGCTCGCAGTGCCCACGTCACCGGCTCCAGCACTGCGGAAATGGAGCCGCGGCGGGAGGAGGGGAGAGGGCGGAGGAGAGGTAGGAGGCGGGGGAGGGAGGCACCCGCCGCCAATCGCGCTCGGTCCCGCGGCCCGGGGGGCTCCGGGGGCCGCGGCCCACCAGCCCCCTCCCCGCTCCCTGCCCACCCATCTCCGGGCGACTCACCTGTGTCGCCGATGATGATGTACTTGAAGAGATAGGCGTACGCCATGGCCGCGGCCGCTCCGTGCCCCCGGCACACGGCTCCTCCTCCGCCTCCTCCCCCGAGCCGCGGCTCCTCACCCCGGCCCTGCTCAAGATCCCAGACGCCGGTGCGTCCGCCCAAAAGAGGAGCCCGGCGGTGGCGACGGCGCTGAGCCCGCAGACCGAAGAAACGGGTAAAACGCCGACGCGACGCCGGCGGAGGCGAGATGAACCTCCCTGCCCAGCCCAGCCCCCCAAACGTCGACCCGGAAGAGCAGCAGCAGAGCCGGCAGCCGGAGGAACTGAGGAGGAGCGCCCTCCCCCGCCCCTTCCCCCGCCCCTGCCACGGAGGGCGGGGCCCTGAGTCGAGCTAGAGGGAGGGAGAAAGAACCCGAGCCAGAAGCCGCGGGCGTGGGTGAGGCCGAACCCAGATTGGGAAGAACTACGGGCGGAGGGGGCGGGGACTGGGGGAGGAGCGCCTCTTGCGCACGCGCGCACTGGACGTGCGCCGGCTGGACGCGCTCGGAGCTGGGTGGTGTTCCCTGCGCTCAGGGGGGAAAACCCAAAAAGATGTTTTTGAGGCATTTTCAAGTGGTAGTAGAAGGAAAGAAATGGTAATTTAGGAAACATTTGAAAAATGTGAAAAAAAAATCCATCTAAATTTCGCCTGAGCAGCAACTCCCTATCACTAACTGCCGGGTGGTCATCTTCATCTGAATGTCCCTGAAAGCGTCTCTCAAGCTCTATACTTTTCTGTCAGCCAGTCAATCGACAAGCATTTGTTCTATTATGTTGCTATATATTACTATATGCCAGATCGGATGCCAAGGCTGCGAATATTCAAATACAAAGCATTGAGAAAAACCAGCCTTTGCCCTCAGGGAACTTACATTCTAATGGGGGCTAGAGGTCCAGGTAGCGAAATACTGAAGGGGGGAGGGGGCAGCCAGAGGAGAAACGAATGCAGAGCAGTCCGGGGTGCTCCTCTTAAATGAGAGGTTCTGGGAGGAGCTATCCTATCAGACGGAAAGGCCACAAAGGAGGAGGATATTTCCTGTGAGTAAATTCTGTGGTTGCCACGATCTTCCAGGAAAAGAGATTTCTGGAAAATAATGGATTCTAGAGTACAGAATGGTAAGAAACTAAGATAAGGTGCTTTGCAAACCATAAAGCGCCACAGAAATGCTAGCTATTACTCTCTGAAATGGAATTCTTTATTTTGACAATCTTGTTCCTTTTTTTCAATTTGTATATTTCTCCTGAAGTCCACACTATTACCCAGGTTCCTAACCTCAGAAATATCCTTAATTGCGTCCCCTCCCTCACCCTCCACATTTCATCAGTTGCCAGCTCTTATTGATTCCACTTTTTCCATTTGTACCCTTATTTGCACTGGTACAGCTCCCACCCAACTCCTGTTCCCAGGTCCTGGTTACTTCACAAATTGATTTCTGCAAAAGCACCCTAAAGACTCTCCCTGCTTCTCTATATACGAAATCAGGCTGTCCATTTAAAGCCCTACACAATCAGAGTCCTATCTGCCTTTCCAGACATTTCATCCTACTTCCTTTTGAGGGGGTACAGGCTCTCGGAAACCCCTTGAACTCTGATTGAATCTTCCCACTAGATAAAGCCATAAGCCTTTCATTGTAGCTGGGCCCAAATCTCAGTTACCCTTAACCTAGCCTAGCCCTCCATTGTCTGTCATCTCCAGGTAGCCTTCAACTGTTTCCCATCCTTAATCCCATTACTGGAGTCGAACCTCAATTCCCTCTAAGATTCTCCTTAGACTCCTCCTCAAGACCCTCCCCAAACTCCTCCTCTAGACCACCCCTAAATCCTCCCACAGTCTTTCTTTCATATAAAATCCATCTTGCCTCCATGAAGGGGCGGAGATTAATCTGGCGCAGACTCAGTCTGTGTCAGATTATTCTGACCTGCTTGTCCAATACAAGTGTCACAAATACGCATGCTCTTTAAGAGTCTACCCGTTATGGCAAATCTTTTAATAAACTTTACTTTGACTGAGAGAAGATTTGAGTCAAATTCATTTGGCAGGACCCAGTGTGTTAGTATTTTGGGGTCTCATGCACCCCTAAACCTCAACACTTTCATGTAGTCTTCTTTCCTAATACCTGTCGTCCAACCAGATCTGGGCATTCCATCTTTGGTCTACTTTCTTATAGGTTGCACTCCATGCTTGGAATGAATTCACTTTCTAACTCTTATCTTTTAAATTCTTTGGCTTTATTCAAAACTAAGTTTAGATACCACCTTAAATTTGAGCAAAATTTTCCTAATCCCTTGTATGTTCAAATAATCTTTCCTTCATATTATATCTGTACATTTGTGATCTCCTAATTGAATAGAAATTCCTTAAGGGCAGGAACTGTTGCATTGTTGTTGTTTTTTAAATTCTCAATGACTTGCATATTTGTCAAACTGAGTGGAAAATCTTTTATAGATTAAAAATTGCCTTAGGAATGTGAAAAATAAGTTTTGTGCAAACTTGCTCAGGAAATTATCATGTTTTGAGGTAAAGTTTAGTTCATTGGAACAGTAATTACAAATTAGGACAAAAACATAACTATCCCCACCCAGACTGATATTTTTGTGATGGTAAAATTAGGCCATCTTTTGTCTCATTTCTTATCTATCTTTTAGTCATTGAAAATGCATTTCCCTGGGACAAATTGGAGCCTGGGAAACTTAATTTAGAAAGGCCAAGGTTATTCACTTCATCTGGGGCCATGACCAGGCATCTTGACTTTCATCTTGCTACTGGACTTCCATGACTCTGAAGGAGAGAGTGAGGCTTCACTTAACTCATAGAAAAGTCAAGACATCACCCTGTTGATGTCAATGGTCCTCTTCAAGAGTGAAGAAAAAACAACTATCCCAGAGAGCAAATAAACAAGAGGGACCTTATTGAATTACCTTTTAATTAAATTATGATTTTGCTCTTGAAAAGTTGCATCATACTGCTGATCTGCACTATTCAGATGTTTTTATTGTATAGTTTTTAGAAATTATTTCTGGAAATTGAAAGTATGGGCAACAATATTTAAATATCTCATAGAAAATATTTTGTGCATCCTTTAAAATTCATAATTAAAAATTTTTCATTTTTTTTTTCCTCTCCTGACTACCACTCACTTTCTGAGAAGAAGCACTTTACTCCTTCTATCACTCTCTTACATGGTGCTCAAAGTTGGCAATACTGCCCCCAGGGAGCACTGGAACAATCCAGGGGGCCATAGAAGCCTTGGGTGAAATTGGGGGACATTGAATAAAATTAAGGGGACAGTAGAAGCATAAGGAAAGATGAAAAGATGAGAAAAATTTGAAAAACTGTTTGTATGGGTTTCATCTGTTGTATAACAGTTAAAAGTCATAGTGATTACATTATTTTCCAAATAAACACACAAAATACAAGTTATAACCAATCAGTGGTCAAGTCTGCCAACAGGTTTTTAACAAGAAAGTGTTGGCAGGTGAGTGTATTTCCAAGTTGGGAAATCCAGCATTCATAGGCAGGAACACATGCATGCAATGATTTGTTTGCAATGTGATACTATATGGTTACATGATACAATATATTAAGTAAGCAAAATTTCAATTAAGGAAAAAAATCCACAAATTTACAATATAAAATTTTTAATTTAAGATACATCCTTTTAAAAAATATATTTCATATATTTTTGAAATGATACAAATTTTAAAAAACATTAAAAGATTAAAGAAAGTAGGTTTCCAAGGGAGTGCTGAGTAATTTTTTTTTTAATGGGGTCGTAGGCCAAATAAGTTTGAGCTCTCTTAGGACTTTAGCAACCTAACTTTCATTTATTTCATGGGTAAACACCAATTAAGCACCTACTATGTAAAAGAAACTTTTCTACTATATAAAAAGTTCAACTAGTATTATGTGACTTTCAGCTAATTTAAGAATTAAATAATGAGGGAAAGAATAAGATCCTAAAATGGACTAGTGACCATTTTCATTCTTTGGGCCTTTACCAAATCACGTCCCTAGGTTTTTCTTGTTTGTAGGGAATGAGTTGGAAAACAGTATTAATCAATATTAATCCCACTTCATCCCATGTGTCAGTCATAGTTACTCTCTCAAAAATCAGCAGTGATAATAAGGTATAAAGGGAAAAGCACTGGATGTAGAATGAAAGGACCTGGGTTCAATAAACATTTTGTGAAGGTCATGTGACCAACAAGATGGAGACCTAGACATTTGCTCTAGTCTCTATCTCAAAAAAAAAAAGGTACTATGCTATACTAGAAGCAAAACAATTACAGTTGCTCTAGGAAAGTAAAAGAAGTTCTACAAGGTAATAGTCATATAAATTAACTGTGGAGAACACCAAATCTTAAAGTATTCACTCAGCTCCCTTCCCATAACCAATTTCTTCTGTACAGAAGAAATAATGTCCATATTAGAAAAACTCCAATACATGGTGGCAAGTCTCTCCATATAAGGAAAAGAGAGAATGGATTAGGAATGCAAATATACAAAAGTGAAAGACAGCTTGGAAGAAAGGAAGAAAAAAAAGGAATAATATTAAAAGAATATATCATTTCTATAAAACAAAACTCATTGATCTCAAAGAAGTGTAGAGACAACTTAAGAATACAGAATACAAACCAAAAATTCAAAGGCTACACACATAACCTCCAGAAACAAAACAAACAAAAATAAAATGAGGAAAAACAAAGAAAAAAAAAACATGCTTCAAACTCTAAGATACATAGTGGTTAGATTTAACAATTCTGATGACAATGAACAAATTCTGCAAGTGATCATTTCTTTCAAATGGAAAGGAAATTTGAATAATACAAGAATGTTCTTCACCCACCAAAAATGGCAAAATGGAACAAAGTAAAATATTCTGAAAAGAAAAGAAAAGCTCAAGATGCAAATGAAATTGCATTTCTTGCAAACCTAATCATCAGAAAAAGGGTGAATATTCAATAAAAGAGAACCATTTGAAGCTTTCCTGTAAATCTTATTTTTGCTTCTATCTACCTAGGTGATCTTGTGCAAGTCACTTAATCTCTTTGAGCCTCAACTTCCTCATCTGCAAAATTAAGAATTTGGACAAGATGCTCTCTTAGATTTCTCCTAGTTCTAAATCCTATGACTGATCCCACTTTGTCTATGTGGTCTGTAGCCAATACTGTCCAATATATCTTTAATGAAGCTTTTTCTTCACCAATGAGAGTAATAGAGTAGGATAAGTGGAAATTAACAATGTGATTGTAAATTTTTGCTTTTAGTAGAATGACAACTTTGTATTAGTTGTTCATTTTTCATTCTTTGAATTAGGATCTTTTGAATCTTATAATTTCTAAATATGCTAATTTTTCAGATGAAGTGCTATTCAACTCCCAACTCTTATAGCTTCATTGCCCATATGCTCTGCCTCCTACCAGGTGCACTATTACAGTTTTCTTATGATTAATGATCTTCCCTAAATGCCAGCTTCTGGGGATCATGGGTAGTGATAAGCCTGGAAGGGATTGTGTGGGAGGGATACTTTCTTATCTCTGCCTTATTCTTGCTAATGTTAAGAACCCTCCCACACCACCACACCATAGAATATCTTTCTATTTAGTTTTTCTGCTATAAGAAAAAAAGAAACCTTATGGAAGTTGGAAAGACCAAGGTCATTCTTCTAGATAAATACAAACCGAGAGAAAAACAATTAAGTCAAAAAGACTTTGTTTCTCATTACTGTCTAAAAATATACTGTAAATGTTAGTGAATTGACATTTCACAACCCATGTATTACATTTTGAATTGGTTCTTCACTTTAAGAGTTAGTGGAATCATAAAAATAATGCCATTGTATATCTTATTGTTGCAGCAATCAAATGTCTTTTTCTCCCCATGGTTTTAATTTACTATTTTTATTTTTTTTTATACAATCTGAAGAGAAACCAGAATACCATAATTTAGAACTATTTCCCAATTTGCTGGGTATGAGGTAAATTTAAGGGTTGTTTTACTTTGCATTTATCTCATTATTAGACTTAGAGGATTCTTTCATTTGGTTGCTGATAGTTTTTATTTCTTCTTTTGGAAACTGCCTTTTCATATCCACAAACCATTTACCTGTTGGAGAATGTCATGTCTTACATGTTTGTAAGGGCAGCAAGGTGGTCCCATGGATACAGTACTGGGTCTGGAGTCAAGAAGACTCATCTTCCTGAGTTCAAACTAGCCTCAGATACTTACTAAAGCAAGTCATTTAACCCTGTTTGCCTCAGTTTCCATGCCTGTAAAATGAGCTAGAGAAGGAAATGGCAAACTGTTGCAATATTTTTGCCAAGAAAACCCCAAATAGTTTCATGAAGAGTCAGACATGACTAAAAATGACTGAACAACAACAAATATATGTGTATCAATTCTCTCTATATATTAGATATGGGACTTTGATCAGAGATAGTTTCTCGAAAGTTTTTTTTTTCCTCAGCAAATAGCTTTTCATTTTAGCTATATTAATTTTGTCCATGTGAAAAATATTAAATTTTAATTAATTGAAATAATACTTTACTTGATAAGATCAGGGGTGAAAAAAGGATGTCCACTATCACTCCTCTTATTCAATCTGGTACTAGAAATGTTAGCAGTAGCAATTAGAGAAGAAAAAGAAATAGAAGGAATCAAATTAGGCAAAGAAGAGACTAAGCGATCACTCTTTGTGGATGATATGATGATATACTTAGAGAATTCTAGAGAATCAAGTAAATAACTACTTGAGACAAATAAATTTGGCAAAGTTGCAGGATATAAAATAAACCCACATAAATCCTCAGAATTCTATATATTTCTAACAAAATTAAACAGCAAGAAATAGAAAGAGAAATCCCATTTAAAGTTACTGTAGACATTATAAAATATTTGAGAATATATCTGGCAAAACAAACTCAGGACCTATATGATCACAACTACAAAACACATTTCACACAAATAAAATCAGATCTAACTAATTGAAAAAAACATCAATTGCTCATGGCTGGGTTGAGCTAATATAATAAAAATGACAATTTTACCTAAATTAAATTACATATTTAGTGCCATACCAATCAATCTACCAAAAAATTACTTTATAGAGCTAGAAAAAATAGTAATAAAATCCATTTGGAAGAACAAAAGGTCCAGAATGTCAGGGAATTAATGAAAAGAAATGCTAGGGAAGGTGGCCTAGCCATACCAGATTTTACTCTGTATTATAAAGCAGAAGTCATCAAAACTACTTGGTACTGGCTGAGGAATAGAGTAGTGGATCAATGGAATAGATTGGGTCCAAGAGACTCAACAGTCAATGACTATAGTAATCTACTGTTTGATAAATCCAAAGACCCCAGTTTTGGGGATAAGAATTCACAAAAACTGCTGGGAAAACTGGAATATAGTATGGCAGAAACTGGGCATAGACCAATATATAACACTGTATACCAAAATCAAGTCTAAATGAGTGTATGATCTAGGTATAAAAGCTGATACTGGAAGCAGTATGGGAAAGCAAGCAATAGTTTACCTGTCAGATTTATGGAGAAGGGAAGATTTTATGATCAAACAAGAGTTAGAGAGCATTATAAAATGCAAAATGGATCATTTTGATTACATTAAATCGAAAAGTTTCTGTACAAACAAAGTCAATGTAACCAAGATTAAGAGGGAAGTGGGAAATTGGGAAAGAATTTTTACAACCAGTGTCTCCGATAAAGGCCTCATTTCTAAAATATACAGAGAATTGAGTCAAATCTATAAGAATACAAGTCGTTGGTACGGCCAGGTAGCACAGCAAGTAAGAGCACCGGCCCCAGTGTCAGTATGACCTGGGGATTGAATCTGGGCTCACACGCTTAGCACCCACCCAGAAACACCTGGCCGTGTAACCTTGAGCAAGTTACTTAACCCCAATTGCTTAGGGGCGGCCAGGTGACTCAGTGAGTAAGAGCACCAACCCCAAGGTCGGGATGACCTGGGGATCGAATCCAGGCTCAGATACTTAGCACCACACCCAGAAATAGCTGGCTGTGTAACCTTGAGCAAGTTACTTAACCCCAATTGCTTTTAAAAAAAAAAGAATACAAGTCATTCCCCAATTGATAAATGGTCAAAGGATGTGAACAGGCAGTTTTCAGAGGAAGAAATTAAATATATCTGTAAGCATATGAAAAAAATGTTCTAAATCACTATTGATTAGAGAAATGCAAATCAAAACAACTCTGAGGTACCACATCTCACCAGCCACATTGGCTAAGATGACAAAATAGGAAAAAGACAAATGCTGGAGAGGATGTGGAAAAATTGGAACACTAATGCATTGTGGGTAGAGTTGTGAACTGATTCAACCATTCTGGAGAGCACTCTGGAACTATGCCCAAAGGGCTATAAATAATTGCCTATCCTTTGACCCAGCAATACCACTTCTAGGGTTATATCCCAAAGAAATCATAGAAGTGGGAAGAAGACCTGTATGTACAAAAGTATTTATAATAGCTATTTTTGTGGTGGCAAAGAATTGGAAATTAAGGGGATGCCCATCAATTGGGGAATGGCTAAATAAGTTGTGGTATATGAATGTAATGGAATACTTTATAAGTATAAATGCTTTATAAGAAATGAGGAGCAGACAAACTTCATATTTACCTGGAGAGACTTATACAAACTGATGTTGAATGAGAAGAGCAGAACCAGGAGAAATTTGTATACAATTACAGACACAACGGATGTGTGATGACCAACTTTGATAGACTGGGCTCTTCTCAGCAATGCAAGGTTATAAGACAACTCCAAAAGACTCATGATGGAAAGAGATGTCTACATTCAGAGAAAGAACTACAGATTTTGAATGTAGATTGAAGCAAACTACCTGCTCTCTTTTTTTTTTTCTTGTTTGGTTTTGTTTCCTCTTTCCCATTGCTCATTCCATGAGTTATAATCCTTCTTTACAATCTGGCTAATGTTTAATGTGAAAGTATTTGTAGATCCTATACTTGATTGCATGCTGCCATGGGGGTGGGGGTGGGGAGTAGGAAAGGGGGAGAAAATTTGAAGGTGGAATTGTGGAATTGAATCTTATAAACTAAAAGTAAACAAGCAAATTAAGAAAGACAAAAAAAAAAAAGAAATAATACTTTATTATTAGTGATCTCTTATAACCTTTGATTTTCCCCCTCTAGCCATAGTAATAATAATTATAAGTAATATAAGCTACCTTATTGCAATTTCTTTCTTTTTTTTAAATGGTGGTCTTTTATAGTTACATCACGTATCCATTTGAAGCTTATATGCTACTTTTTTGAGGACATCAGCAAAAGAATAAATTGGAGAAAAATAAGGATATAATTTATTTATTTTGCATTTTGGAGGGCAGTCGGGGTTAAGTAACTTGCCCAAGGTTACATGGCTAGTTTTTGTGTGTGGGTGTTGTGTCTGAGGCCAGAACCGAACTTGGGTCCTCCTGACTCCAGGGCCAGTGCTTTACTCACTGGACCACCTAGCCACCCCGTTAGGGATATAATTTGAGGGGGTATCAGTATGAAGGAAAAATATTTGTGCCTTTCTAAAGGTAGACAATGCCTGTTCAGGTGTACTCAGAAAAGAGAGAAGGAAAGAAGGTAGGGGAGGAGAGAAAAAGAGAGAGAGAGAGGGAGAGAGAAAGGGAGAGAGAGAGAGAGAGAGAGAGAGAGAGAGAGAGAGAGAGAGAGAGAGAGAGAGAGAGAGTGAGTTTAGGAGGATATGAAAAGGAATGATAGCAAAGGATGTCATGGTGGGTGAGGAAGTAGCCTCAACTGAGTCATTACTGGTGCTCAACAGTTCTACTCTATCCACATTGACTCCCTGAGTCATTCTCCTCAGAGGACAAGAAGAGATAGGTACCAGGGTACTCTTCTCACTGTCTTACATTGGAAAGGGGATTGACATCTCCAACCTATCCTTAACCCAACTCAAATGTTAACTTTTTCATGAAGCCTTGTGTTTTCTCTTCTGGTTGACCTTCCTCCTCCATCCCTAATACATGGTGCTTTGTCTAAAAGCACCATGTTTTGCTAAAGTATTGATCATGAAATATTGTATGTTATCATCTTTAGGGTTGTTCTCTCCTCCTAGTAAACTACAAATTCCTATAAATATGCAGCAAGCTTATTTTCTTTAATTTTTCTATCCCATCCAACACCTAGCATTTTATTTTGCACAAAGTAGGTGTTTGATACATTTCTATCAAATTAATGAAGATTTAGATGGTTTAATAAAAATAGAAGAGGGAAGATGAAGGAATTTACAATAGACAACCCCCTCAGAAAGTAGGAGGCAAGGTCATAAGAGAGTGTCTTGTCTGGCTTGAAGAGAAAAGAGGTTTAGATCAGTGAAGTATGAGGAAAAAAATCATTCTGATATGGAATTATGCCTTCTGTTTATAACATTGTTGCTATGAAACTAACTGCACTCCCAACACTATTTCACCTGAAGTCATGTTTTCTTCAAACCAATTAACAGCCTTAGGTAGATTATGCTTATGTGTTACTTTATAAATTTTCCCAGAAAGAGGCTACAAATTCCAAGCAATTAGCAAAATATAAAAGGAAAAAGAAAATTACATTCAGTAAGAAATGATATATGTTAAAGTGGTAGAATACAGATGAAATATATCTAAATTGCTAAAAATAATTTTTAAAAATTATAACAAGTACATGAATGGTAAAACATTAAGATATTACCCAGCACTGTGGAAAGTACTGAGATAGAAGAAAGGGTATCAATATCTAAAAATAGAAGAAAGGATATCAATAGTTCCATTGTCAAGGAGCTTACATTCTAACTAGGTAAAATAACACATAAGGGAGAGCTGGAAAGGAAGGGGGGGGGGGTATAGTTTAGACTTGGTGGCCAAAAGCAATGTGGAATTCTCGTTATGGAAAAGATAAAATGAAAACTCACCTATCAGAGCCCAGAATGGTTCCGAGGGTAGAGGTAAGGTTCCAGAGGGAGAGATATGAAGATAAATTACTTAATTAAGAATCTGAGTGCTTAAGCTTGTTGTTACTAAGTATTAGTAATACAAGTAGAAATAAAAGACTACCCTCAAGGAGTTCACATTCTAATGGAGAAAAGACACATAAGGAAGATTTCAGCTGCAAGTTAGATAGAAATGTCCAATGGTCCTTAGGGTACAGCAGTAAAGTGGATGTTAATGCCTCTTTTTTTAATGTAATTTCCACTGATAAAAATATATGAGTTTCCTTTTTAAATTTTGGCCTGTTTGGTCATGCCAAGGACTTTGGTGATAAGTACTTTCTTTTCTGAGTTGTTGATATGGCTGTAGCACCTGCAGGGGGAAGTTACCAGGTGAAATCTCTACAGAGGTTGTTTCCTAGTACGATGGCTGAGGGCATTGGAGCAGAAACTCAGTTCTTCCCAAATTTCCTGGGTTCAGGACCCTGGTCTGTCTCCATCTGAGTGCTAGTGGAAATGCTGGTTAAGATAGTAATGGTCTGATTTACCTGATATGTGCTACCTTCCATCTCTCCCTCAGGGTATCTTGCTCCAGCTAGGATGACTTGCCTTCCCTATGGGTGGCAGTTGGTGGGAATGGCTGGCTCCTTCTCCACAAGAGTTGATTTTCTGGATGATGACTGTGAACACTGAACTAGAAGTAGGACCAATGGTCTGGAAGGTACTGACTCTCTCAGGGCTCCTGTGCCTCTCTGACTGTTGGTAGCAATTGGTTAGTGGTTGTTACTCATAGTGATGAGGAAGGTGAACCTGCTTTCCACATTGATTTCTCCACCTTGATGATGGTTATAGGGGCTGAGTTTGAAGCAGATTTAATTGTTTGGAGGGCACTGCTATCCCCAAAGCTCTTGGGCTCAGGGCCTGGGCTGTCTTCTTCAAGGTCTAAGGGAAAATGGTAGTCAAAGTGGTGGTGGTGGTGGTGGTTTATTTTCCTGGTACATTCTGCTTCCTCTTTATCCTTCAGAGTGCTTTGCTACTTCAGCTAGGCTGACTTGTCTGCCCTGTGTGTGGCTGCTGGTTAACAGATGGTGGGAATGACTGGCTCTTTCTCCCCAGCAGTTATTTTCTCTATGATGAGTTGGTGATGAATACGGTGGATGGTGTTCAGGGAACATGGCTTGAAAATTGTGTGAAAAAAAAGAAATAGAGTTAACTGCTGAGTTCTCCCAGCATTTTGCTATGTTTCTGCTTTTGTCATTTTCATTTGTGACTTTTTATTATAGTTTAAATTGCCAATATTTGATTATTATTAATATTCAAAGAAATAATTCATTTTACCATAAAACTGTTTTTCTAAATATGAGATTTAAAATAATATATCAATTTCTTAAACAAGTTTTTACTATATTTTATCACACTTCCAGTTCATAATAGAAGTCAATAGAAATTCATTTACAGCAAGCTTTGCTGAAATGCATCTGTTCTATTAATAAAAAGCAAGCCACTCCTTCCCTTATCCCACCTCATAAAGCTGCTCAAAACAGCCCCGATATGATTCATAGCCAGAAAGGAAGAAAGATGCCAAGGGGATAGTCATTCCTCATTACATATCTAAGTCATCAGTTTTTCTAGCCATAGAGACAATAAAAGTCAAATTTTCATCATCTCAAAGCATAAATCCTTTAACCCTGAGTTATACATGGCAAGAAGCATTCCGCAGGAAGTTTCCACATGGTTAATGGGAACTAGAAATAGCAACTCCATGGATTTGTCCTGTAAGCCGATTGAACCTTGCTACATGAAAATCACAGTTTTAAAACTGCCTATAAATACTAATTTCCAAGTTTGTCTTTATATGTAAGGTCCTTCTTCAATGAGCACTTAGCGAACATGCTGTTGCTATCGAATCATATCAATCTTGATATTCTTACTATAAACAAACCAGAAGATAAAAGGAAGTTGCAGATAATGGAAGGATGGTTCATAGGTTCTTCTTAGAGAACAAATGTGAAAGCTGATGGAATTGGTTTTATTTTCTGTCCAAATGAAACAAAAAAACATTTAATGGAGTGCATTCATATTCAAAGTAATACTAATGAGCATTTGGAGGAGGAAGAAAGACCATTGTGGGTAGAAAAATTGTATTTTACACACTAACATCTTTTGGAGACAATGTTCCCCTACTCATTATGTAGGGCATATGTCAGGATAGTGAAAAATATGTTGGAAAACATAATTCAAGAGTAAGGAGTGAAAGAAACCAAGGATTTGTAGACTTTGTAGAATCTATATACTTAAATGTCATGAATACGTTCTTTGAAAAAAAAAGATTAAAAGGTGCTGGGCATGGTGAGCTCTGAAAACACCATCCCTGAACCCCCTCCAAAGAGAAAAAAAAAAGAGAGAGAGAAAGAAATTGACTATATTTTAACAGATAGGTAATGACTCATTGCTGATGTCAGAGCTCTTTCTAAATTAGCTCTCTATGTAGAGCAGGCCACCAACTCATTAGAGCAAAGATCAAAATTCATAAGAAAGCTAAATGAAAGAACAAAAATGAGAAAAAGATGTGGTATACAATTAAAACAATTACAACGTGTCCAAGTTAAACAAATTATTGATGCCAGAAAATTAGAGATGGATGGGGGAAGGGACATCAACAATGATTACATTTTCATACAGAATTATAATGTAAATAAGTTACCTTAGAGAGGAGATGAAAAAGCTTAAAAGCTACCTTAAATAGCTAACCCTCAACCTGCTTGGTAAGAGGAGAGATAGCAACAAAGAACATTATTAGTTTAAAGTATAAATTTGTTTGCAAAATCTTATGGAAAAAAATGGTGGTAGATTATAAACAGTATGATTAATAAAGTAGTAAGGAGCAGTAAAGGGGGAAAAGTTTAAAAGAAAACTTGGCAAGAGATCCATCAAGCTAAGTTACTTGAAGAACATTTAAGGTCAAAGCTGGAATCAAGAACACAAACAGGTAAAAGATGAAAAATGAGGAGGCTGGGCTAGATGACCTGTGATGTCCCTTCCAACTCTAAATCTATAATCCTATGACTGGAACCATGTTCTCATGAAGGGTATAGCTGTGAGACAATTATTATGTAGCTAATTTTTCTTCAGCTAATAAAAAGGTAAGAGAAAGTAAGGGAGAAAATAGGATCCTACATGGGAGTAGGGTCTGTTTTGATTCATTTATCCTCTTTAAAACCATATTCCTGGACTTATTCCTGTTTATAGGGAACAAGTTAGAAGAAACTGCTTCTTTTTACAGCAATATTAATCATACTTTGTCTCATGTAATGGTCAGTCAGTTGGTCTGTCTCTCTCTCTCTTGCCTTTCTTCTTTCTTCCCTCCTTTCTTTCACAGAAACTGACTATAATAAAGACTAAGGAGAAAAGTACTAGATTTGGAGTCAGGGAGCATGGGTTTAAATCCCACTTTCACTGCTTACTACCTATGTGACCTTGGGCAAGTCACTTAACTGCAATGAATCTATTTTCTCATCTGTAAAATTGGGGAGTTGGACTAGTTTGTCTCTAAGTTATCTTCCAACTCTAAGCTATATTATTTACTCCAGGTTGAGTTTACTGAGCCCTCCCCTGCCCTGTTGGTGAGAATGATATAGTAAGGTGAATCCTAAAAATGTGACTATATTTCTACCTTGAATAGGCTGAAAACTCTGTATTAATTATTTCATTTTGCTTTCTTTGAATTTATGATCATTTGTAAACACAAATTAGTTTTTCTGATTAAAAAATCTTATAACTTCATATTATAAACCTTGATTCTAAATAATATACTCTCTAAATATTAGTGACTTTGTGTATTTTTAAGACAATTTATTAAATTGTGAATTAGTTCTTAATATAAGGCTTAGAGCAAAGACTCCACAGAGTCCTAAAAATAATATCACTGTATGTTTTATGGCAGCCAAATATATTTTCCTACCTATGACTTTTGTTTGCCGTGGTTTCAGAATATGCTAAAATTTCAGCAAACTTGCTATTTATTTCCAGCTCTTACAGCTTCATTGCCCATATGCTCTGCCTCCTACTAGGTGCACTATTACATTTTCCTTATGATTAATGATCTCCTTTAACTGCCAGCTTCTGGAGATCATGGGTAGTGATAAGCCTGGAAGGGATTGTGGATGAAGGATACTTTCCTATCCTTGCATTAGTAAATTTGTACTATACTGGCTGCTGTTAAGAACACTCCCACACCACAGAATATCCTACTATTTAGTGTTTATACTATAAGAACCAGAAACTATGGAAATTGGAAAGATCAAAGTTATTCTGCTAGCTAAATACAAATCAAGAGAAAAACAACTAAATCAGAAAGAATTGTTTCTCATTGCTCTCAATGTGAAAGAAAATCCACAAAAAGCAATGTGTTGGAGAGAATCAAATCAAGCATGGCATCCTCTAAAATGGCAAAAACCATTATTTAGGATAGAATATATTAGAATGTGATGAAGTAGAAACCATGGCAGAATATGCTACTGTTTAAAATGGACAATACAATCCCTAAAGAAACTGCCATTTTGGGGTGGTGGTAGGGTATTTGAAAATTTAGTCTGGAGATAAGAACTTTCAATAAGATGAACAATAAATTATATATATACATGTGTGTGTGTGTGTGTATCCATAATGTCTGAGCTTAATATTTGTTGTTTGCCAGTTAAGATGAGAAAAATTTAGCGAATATAGGTTCTTTGTCCCATGAGTTTATAAATCAGACAAGTTATAAATTATAAAACAAAGTCCATTGATAATATTGCTATTATCATTACCATTAGTATTTTGATGTATCTTATCTAATACCTTTTCAGACTTGCTTGACATATATTCCAGCTTCCTTCTCTAATAACATATTTAATCTGTCAAGACTTGGGATAATAATAATAGCTAGTATGCATATAGCATTCTAAGACTTACAAAGGGTTTTATATATATTATCTACTTTAATCCAATACAACAACCCTGTGAGGTAGGTGCTATTATCTTGGTTTTACAAATGAAGAAGCTGAGGCAGATAGAAGTTAAGTAACTTGCCTAGGGTCCCACAGCTGAGGAATTTGAATTTGAATTCAGGTCTTTTTGACTCCAAGTCTTGCAATCTATCTGCTAAGGAATGTTAAAGGCCATCTGGTCCAATCTCTTCTTTATGAAGGTGAGGAAATGAGGCCTACAGAGGCTAAATAATTTGTCCAAAGAAACACAAATAGTAAGTGCAACAGCAGATTTTGAATCTATGTCCTTTGGCTCCAAATCTAGTACTTTACCCTTTATTCCCAAATCTTGTACTCTTTCCACACCTACTTCAATTTCCAATTTTTTGCTTTTATATTTAGGTAAATTTCACCTTTTAGAATCTCTGTGTGTCTCCTTCACACATACACACATATATCTAATTTATTACTTTTCTTCTTTCCATTCTGTATTCAAACTCTTATCAAAGAAAATCTTTCTTCTTACCCCTTTCCTTATTATCTATAAATTTTTAAAAAACCAGTTGAACAATTAAGTATATATAAGCTTTATATTTTTCTTATCTTTTATATAAAGAAATAAGTTCCATGGCATTTTGGAAAATGAGATTAATTTGATCATTATTATAATTCTTCATATTGTGAATTTTTCTAGTCTTTATAAACCATTTATCTACATGTATACACATGCACACACATGTACCCACATATAAATTTTATGTTCATGATTATGTTATAGGTTCTTCTCTCTGTGTATTTTTAGATTGTAAATTCTTTGTGGGCAGAGCTATTTTCTAACACAAATTATGTAAACATCATAACATCTGGTATTATTCAAAGTACTCAGTGGAAACTTCAAAAAATGATGATTTCCCTCTCTCATAACTCAAAGGAAATAGCCCCCTACTATGGAAACCAGAGTTTGATGAAACCTTACAAAAGCTTTACTGGGCCTCATGCTCTCTCTTCCTATGCCATACTGTCCTATCTGACAGGATCCTACCTTCTCTATAGAGTCTAGTCTCCAACCCTATTCACTACTTTGTCCAAAGACTCAACAAGGTCTCCTTTCTCCTTGGAAACTACATCTACTCACAACATCAGTTTTCAATGCCCCAATTACTATTGAGTTTAATTTTATAGAAATTAAATTAAATATAAAGAAGTTACAAAACTATCCTTATTTTCTAATGGCATGATGATTTACTTAGAAAATTCTAGGGAATCAGCAAAGACTCTAAGTTAATAACTTCAGTAAAGCAGTTATTCAGTTGTGTCCAGCTTTTCATGACCCTGTGGACCACAGCAAGACAATGCTGGTCATGGGGTTTTCTTGGTAAAGATACTATGGTAGTTTCCATTTCCTTTTTTGGTGGATTAAAGCAAAGAGAGGTCAAGTGATTTGCCCAGGATTACACAGCTGGTAAGTGTCTAAGAATTTAAACTTAGGTCTTCCTGACTCTATGCACTGTGCTCTATCCACTGAACCACCTGCCTCAGTCTAGTTGCAAGCTACTAAATAGACCCACAAAAATCTACAGGTTTCTATGTAGGCTAGGTAATAAAACCCAGGATGCCATAATAGAAAGGAAAATCTCATCCAAAATAATTGCAAAGTGCACAGAATATCTGGAAGTAAAAAAAAAAAAACAACTTACTACCTGTAGAACTATAAGTACAAAACAATCCTGAAAGAAATAAAGAGCAACTTAAATAACTAGAGGAATATTGATGCTTATGGCTAGGCTATACTATTATAATAAAAATACTAATACTGACACAATTAATTTATAGACTTAGTTCTCTACCAGTAAACCTACTAAGGAGACATCTTACCACATAATAAATACATAATTTCTCTATAGCATGTAGTCATAGTATATAGTCTATTATTGTCTATCTATTATCTGTTATTCATGTGGAGTAACAAAAGGTCTAGAATATCCAGGGAAATAATAAAGGGGCAATAAGGTAGGAATGAAAGGAGAATAGCCTTTCCAGACATTAAACTACATTATAAAGCCATAATTATGAAAACTATTTAGTGCTGACTGAAAAAATTGCAAAGGTAGATCAGTGGAACAGAATAGACAAGAAAAAAATCAGAAATGATTATACTCTATGGATATACATTCATATATTTTAGTAGTTAGTTGGAAAAGTTGGTCTCACCACTTCAAACCAAAAGATTGTAAGAAAAGGATACAAAATTAGACAATGCCATCAAAAGCTATGATTTCTTACATACTAAAGTGTGTTTGTGACTTAGTTTGGTTAACCTTTTTTCAGATACTTCCTTTAAGAATGGATGGGAATATTAGGATACCTTTATTATTTGTTTAAATGTAGAAGACATTTATTTTAAGAAATTTTGTGGTTTGAAATATTAATTACAACTTAGTACTTTTAAAAATTTTTGAAGGACCACATGTGCAAAAATATTTATAGAAGCTCTTTTTATGGTGGCAAAGAATTGGAAATTGAGGGAATGCCCATCAATTGGGGAATGATTGAACAGGGTGTGGTATATGAATGTAATGGAATACTATTGTTCCATAAGAAATGATGAACAGGATGATTTCAGAAAAATCTGCAAAGACTTATATGAACTGACGCTGAATGAAGTGAGCAGAACCAGGAGAACACTGTACATAGTAACAACAACATTGTGTGATGACCAACTATGATAGACTTAGATCTTCTCAACAATACAATGATTCAAGACAATTCCAAAAGACTTATAAAACAAAATGCTAACCGCATCCAGAGAAAGAACTATGGAGTCTGAGTGCAGAATGAGGCAAAATATTTTAACCTTTTTTTTTTTTGCCTTTCTTGTGTTTTTTCACTTTTGTTCTGATTCTTCTTTCACAGCATGGCTAATGGAGAAATATATTTAACATGACTGTACATGTATTACCTATATCAGATTGCTTGCTATCTTGGGGAGGGGGAGAGGAAAGGAAGGAGGGAGAAAAATTTGGAACTCAGACTCTTAAAAAAATAAATGTTGAAAACTATCTTTACTTGTAACTGGAAAAAAAATTAAAATACTATAAAAAGGAAAAGTTTCTAACATGTTTTCTTCATTATCCTAAACAAAGCTCTTTTAAGTAATCCATTTTATTCTGTCTACTTTAGAAGATTCCAATGTCAAAATAATTTCCTTTAGAGACTTTTGATTATAAAAGCACATCATATCTAAAATATTTGGTTAGCACTTGGATCAAGATGGAAAAATTTACAGTGCCTTACATATAGCAGATAATAAATGTTTGAATTTATTTGATTTAAATAAGTAAGCTTGTATAATGTGTGTTAAATAAAATAATATTTTACAGTTTATTTTATACTTAAACAATATACCTATTGTTTATATATACCTATATCTCTGTCAGTTACAGAGATAAATTATAGAATGTTGGAAATGGAAGAGGTATTTGAGACATCTTAAGCTAGCCCACTATGAGGATAAACTACTTTTCATTTCTTCAGAACTTTGATACTAAGGGGTCAATTACTCAATCAACAAGTATTTATTAAGCACCTACTATATGCCAGGTGCTAGGAAGAGTGAAACAACTTCTACTCACAAGAAAAAGTGCTGGTGGTCAAGCTGAGAATAGAGAAGAGAGTAACACTCCTGCTGGCTGTACTCTTTTCCCTGTTTGGCAAAACATCCTATGCCTGGAAAATAACCACAGACAACAGTTTGCAATGGCAACCCCACCTGGAGACCTACTTGATAAAGCTTTTAAGATCTTGATCTATTGGGTAGAGATCCCCAATATTCCCTACATCTAATATACTTAATTTATACATTATAATAGTAATAATAGCTCACATTTTATATCAGCATTTAGATTTTACAAAGTACTCTTCATGACATAGCCCCGTTGAGATTGCATCAGTGACAGGAAGAGCACTGGATTTGGAATTGAATGGCCTTTGTCTGAAACTGAGCTCTGCCATTTAACTTTTGGCAAGTCACTCTCTGGGCTTTAGTTTCTTTATACGTAAAATGAAAGAACCGGTAAGGTTGCTTCTGCTTTGGAATCTGCTCTATCACTAAATCCTTAAAACTTATGGAGCTCAGGGCAGGTAGGTGGTGTAGTGAGTAAAGTGCCGGCCCGGAGTCAGGAGGACCCAAGTTCAGTTCCGGCCTTGGACACTTAACACCCACCCACCCACACACACACACACAAACTAGTTGTGTAACCTTGGGCAAGTTACTTAACCCCAATTGCCCTCCAAAAGGCAAAAAAAAACCACCCCCAAAAACAACAAAAAACCCCCCCAAAACTTATGGACCTCTCTAACTACCCTGCAGTTAAGGTGGTTTACACATGTTGTCATCTACAATAAGAGTGTCAATTCCTTCAGAGCAGACCCTCATTTTTTTCCATTTATATCCCCAGTACTTAGCATAGTGTTTGGCACAGAGTAAGTGCTTAATAAATGCTTTTTGAAAAATTAGTTCTTTTGAATAACCCTAGTGTTTGATAGAATTCTAAACATAAATGAACAAGCAAAGAATTCCCCATCTGACAAGAATTGCTGTGATAACTGGAAAACAATCTGGCAGAAGTTTCTAAGAGCTTATATTATATCTAGCAATAAATTAAAAATAGATACATGACCTGAATATTAAAGATAATAATATGAAAAAACTTAAAGAGAAACAAATCCTATACTTTTCATCATTACGGGTAGGGAGTAAATTTTTTTTTTGAGGAGTAAATTCTTAATAAAAAAAAGGATGGAGACAATTACAAAAGATTAAATTGATTATTTTTATTACATGTAGTTAAAAAGTTTGCACATAAACAAAATTAATGCAACTAGAATAAGAAAAGAAGTTGTCAAATAGGGAGAATCTGTGTACCAACTATCTTTCATAAAGGTCTAATATTTAAGATATATAGACAACTACATAAATATGTGACAAAAAGACATTGGCTAATAGATACGTGGTCAAAGGATATGAACATTCCTCACCAACTCCTCCCCCCCCCCCAAATCAAACCTTACAAACTATTAACAATCAAGTGAAAGAATGCTTTGAATCACTAATAATAAGATAGATTCTGTAATAGGATCACTATCAACCAGTGTTCCTCTCCATGCCACTCCCCCATGGGTTAAATTAGTAGTTTTTCCTTGAAAGATGTTGATGCTTTTCCCAAGACTTGATTACCTCAGAGGGATAAGGCTTAAGCTGGGTTTCACTTGATGCAACTTCCTGGTAGGCTCAGGCTATATTAATCTGGCTTCTTGGTTACTTCTTGTTGTTCTTCCTCTGTTTTCAAAGAGGATCAGTGACATCATAGGTTGATATGTCAACTTGTTCATGAATTGGATTTAGGTGAGGCAGAGTTTTACAAAGTCATCAGTGTCACTTTTTCTTCTAGAGTCATCAAAGTCCAGCAGCAAGCCAAAAGTTAGGATAACTGGTGATGACTTTGGTGTTTTCAGTGTCTGACCAAGCTCTTAGCATTCCATAGCAACTTTGTCAGTTGCCTTTATGGTCATTGAAACAAATAATTTTCATCTACCCATTCCACCAGAGGAAGTCTTCTCAAACTTGTGGTAGACATTCCCCTACTCACCAAGGAGTTTAAGGCATGTCAGTTACCCTTAACCTCATTTTGTCTATCTGCCCAAGATGGTTCTTATGTGACTGCTTGTAATAGTAATGAAATTTGAAGATCCCTTTGTATTGCCAAGCTAACAGGTACTTAGCACTTAGTATCAAATTAAGCCTCTGTAAAGAAACAGAAGGTATGAACCCCTGTTGCTGATGTAACAGGAAGGGGCTGAACAGGGAGGAGCTAATACCATATATAAGGAAAAGCCCTAGCTGGGAGACTCAGAATTTCTTGGGGTAAGAATCGTTGAGGCAGAGCAGCTGCTGTTGGAGTGGGAGAGAGAGAATTTCTCTCAGCGAGTATCTGGAGCCTGGGCTGCTACTGCTGGACTGAAGACTGAACTGAGAATTAAGAAGAACTGAGAAGAGAAATGAGAATTGAGAACTGAAACAGAATCTCTTGGAGCAATCTGTGTGGAGGCTGGATAAAGTGATTTTGATTTTGAGAACAGAGCTGGAGAAAGTAATTTTGATTTTGAGAACAGAACTTGTGGTGGTGGAGCTTCTTCTGAGAGCCAAACTCCTGCTGAAGACTTTGAGGGCTAGCCAGAGCTGCCAGAGGAAGCATGACTGTGGTGTTTGTACTTTGTCTTTGGGTCTATGTTGCTTTCAAAGGCAGAAAGTGAATTTAGATGATAGTACCAATTGTTTTAATTCTGCTAAGCTTGATGTGTGTCGATATTGTTGTGGCTTTGTTGTTTTTTCTTCCCAGGAACAGAAACTGTGAAGGACTTGAGGTGGACTGGACACTGTGAGCTTCAGTGTGGAACAGGGAATGCACGGAGACCTGGACAAGGAACTGGGAGCTGCCTGCCTTTGGACCCAGATGACATTTTAGTGGATTCGGGACCATGAGAAGAGGAACCATGGAAGCTGAAACCCTGCCTCAAGTCAAGATAAAATGACCTCTCTGTGGGTACTGAGTAGTGACTGATGAAATTGTAACTTACTTGTGCCCCGTGGGTAGAGGACTTTGACCTTTTGTATTTTGTGATTGAATTGAGGACTTACCAAATGACTGAGTTACAGAATGAATGTACTTTATTCAAAACTATGTGACCACTTTGGTGAAAACTATGTGGCTATTTTAGTGATAAGTTGTAACATTGTGAACGCTGTACCTTGACTTTCTTTGAATGTTTTGTCTTCGTTTGTTACTGAATAAATAGAGGGTTTACTATACTGTATAATGAGAATGTACCTTGACTTTCTTTGAATGTTTTGTCTTAGTTTGTTACTGAATAAATAGAGGGTTTACTATACTGTATAATGAGAAGCTTGAAAGAGCTGTTTATAGCAGCAGTCCTCTGGAAAACTGTTCATGCTTGGCATTACACTGCTACATATGCTACAGTTTCTTGAAGTCATTAGTGAGGGTTGGGTGAGAGGTGGACACCAAAGGTGTAAAGCAGCCCTGAAAAGGGCTCTGCAAGCCCTCATGACAGAGGTGCTAGTTCTTCCTGAACAGTCTTACTTAATTGGGAAAAAAAGGCCCACCTTCATGGAATCAGAGCCCAACCAACTTAATGGAAATCCCAAGACCTCGAGAGTCACCACATACTGCCCTGTTCACCAAAAATATTATTATATCTGGCGATGAGGGGCACTGTATTTGCCTAACCCAAGTGTAGGATTATGCTTGTTAAATATCCTTTCTATGTCATGATAGAAATCAATCTTTTTGCTAACTGTTGAATTACCAACAAATGCCTCAATTAGTTCCAACACTGAACTGGAATTAACAGTGTACTGGCCTAATTATCTACTCCCCTCTCCTAATATAATATGAATTAAAACAAGGCTGAGGTTCCATCTCACACCCGGGGAATAGTAAAAATCACAAATAATCTCAAGAGTCAATATTAAAGGTATTATGGAAAGGTAGCATGCTGATATATTGTTGATATATCAGCTGTGAACTGATCCAATTATCCTGGAAAGCAATTTGAAATTATTAATGACTAAAAGGATTATATCCTTTGACCTAAAATTCACCTTTAGGCATGCAACCAAGGATGTACTGGTAAATGTTTAACCACTGACTGTCTGGAAAAAATGTACCCATGACATACTTTAAAGTTTAATCTTCATTAACATTTTTCTCCATCAATTTCTTAAGTCTAGACAATTAACAAAATAATAAATCAAGCCATGATTTATAGCAATAGATAAGTGCTATAAATGCTCACATTAAAGATTTAATAATTGGGAGTCAGTTCAAGCTGGCTCCAGCCCTCCTCTGTTATTTGGTCAAAGAGATCAATGACAAAAAGTAAGTCCTCATATGCTACAAGATATTTCTATCAGCACATAGGAAAGAACTATAAAGTAGATGTCCATTGATTGGGGAAAGGCTAACCATATTGTGGCACATGAATATAATGACATTTACTATGCTGTAAACATTATAATAGCTCACATTTATAAAGGTCTTTAAGGTTTACAAAGTGCTTCATATATCTTAACTCACTTGATCTTCACAACAGCCTTGTGAGGTAGATATTATTAACATCTCTATTTTACATATGATGAAACAGAGACACAGAGAGGATGATATAAGTGCTCTGCCTAAGATCAAATAACTAATAAATGTCCAGCACAGGGTTTGAACCCAATTCTTCCTAATTCTAAAAGTCCCATGCTCTGACCATTGAACTACCTAGTTGCCTCTAGTGCTATGATGAATGAAATGATGAATATGATGAATACAGAGGAACATGGTGGGTCTTTCATGAACTGCTGAAAATTAAAATAAACAAAACCAAGAAAATAATATACACAATGACTATAACAATGCAAATGAAAAAAAAATGACACCACCAAAACATTTGAAAACTGAGTACTGTTAAACTTACAAGTCTCAAATTTGGTTCCAAACATGAGGCATAAGAAGGTACAATATCCTGCCCTCCGACTCCATTTCTTTGTAGAAGTGAAAGACTATGAGTATTGCTTATGATGTCTTACTTTTGAAAGATGTTGGTTAGTTTTGATGAGCTTTATTACCCCCCCCATTATATGCTAATCAACAGAGAGATTTGTTAGGGCAGGAAAGTCATGTGTTATTAAGAGGAAAAAGTCTGGGTGGCTAAGTGGCGCAGTGAGTAAAGCACCAGCCCCAGAGTCAGGAGAACCCAAGTTCGGTTCTGGCCTCACACACTTAACACCCACACAAAAAAACTAGTTGTGTAACCTTGGGCAAGTTACTTAACCCCAATTGTCCTCCAAAAGTAAAAAAAAAAAAAGAGGAAAAAGTCTGTAGGTATTATATGGTGATATTCTTCCCCTCTCCACCCAAGGTAACTGGTAGACTTTCACATATGATAATCTACAACAAGCCATATCTTTATAGACACAAAATTGACTGAAAGATGAGAAAATATAAAATCCTGCTGTGCTGATTATTTGTTGACTATTTTTAAAAAGAACTTGAAAGGAGACAAGATGGTGGAGTGAGTCATTGCTTTTAAATCTACTCTCCCCCTCACTACCTTAAAATAATTTTTAAGTGCCATGCAAAGAAGAGAAAATAGAAAACAAATACCCTCAAGGTAATAGAAAAAACAACAGAAGACTAAGCCATCCAGAATTATTTTAGTCCTGTACTACTTTCTTCCTTCAGGTCTGGCCAGACCTAGGCCCTATTAGGGCTAGGTAGACTAAGCCACTGCATCTCTCCTTCCACATTATTACAGGTTTATCAAACTAATTCTTCTCTTCTGCAGTCTGCATTGGCATCCCCCTGCCTCCCAAACAACAACAACAACAACAAAAAACCCACACCCAATCCTAGGAGCCTGAGCCCATATGTCCACTATATGTTCTCTATAACAGCTCTGTCCAGGAAATGGGTTTGGTCTCTTGAGAAGCTTTATACTTATATAGCCCAGGACTTTGGCTCTGTCCAGGGTCTGAATCCCACCAAAGGTAAAGTCACCCACCTGCATAACCCAGGCTCAGATCTAGAAGGAGTAAAAAATGACACAATTCACCCACACCACCCTTATCACTTCGTGCCACATGTTTTCATGGTATGGTCAGGCCCCACTTTATTCACCAGTAGAAAGAATAGAGTAGTGAAAGATGTTGTATTTCTCCCTGTCCTTGTGGAAATAAAGGGTATAAGGGGTAGAGAGCAAATACAGATTTCCATAAGGGGCTTATGTGTGCATTCCTCTTTTAGATCTTATGGAGAGTTTAAGCAGGAGCAAGAGACAGTCTTTGTCTATATGTACATAGTTAAACCTAATCTTCATGCTCATCAAATGAGATCCTATTTTTAAAGCCCTTAGCATAGTTCCTGGAACATAGTAGGCACTTAATAAATACTTGTTTCCTTTCACCTCCCCTTGTTCTTTAAGAACATGTTCAGAAATCAGTTCATATTAGGTGATAAGCTTTGTCTCTCATCAATAGACTTTGAAAGCTCTTATGTAATTAGCACAAATGACTTTTTTTTTTAAAGCAATTGGGATTAAGTAACTTGCTCAAGGTTACACGGCCAGGTGTTTCTGGGTGGGTGCTAAGTGTCTGAGCCCAGATTCCATCCCCAGGTTATCCCAACACTTGGGCTGGTGCTCTTACTCACTCTGCTACCTGGCCGCCCCCATAAATGACTTTAAAAAAACAAACTGTGCTATATCAAAATGAAATCTTTAAATAAAAATTCTTAACTTAAACTAAAAGAAAAGGCTGATTTCCATCCATACATAAAACAAAACAAAAAAATTGAGATTTTACATCAAACAGTGAATCTCCATTTCACTTGTGTTTTTTTTTTTTTAAAACTGTATCAATCAGACTGTAACTGGCCTCAAATCTGTGATTTGCTGGAGCTAAACAGAGGAGCCTATAGACAGGAGAGTCAGACCACAAATAGAAGTTTAAAGTGAGGAAAATGCTTGCAAGTGGAGGTCCTCCTGAGTAGGAGAGCTTAACATGCTGGGGCAAAGGCAGTGCTTTATATACATAAAAAAAACACAAGTGGAATGGACCATGACATAATTATTCTAAGGTCTTGAGTAACAGTGTCTGTGGCAGCTCATATATGGGCAGTACAGGCATTCCTGGGTCTTGTGGGAACAGTCTCCAAGTTAATTATCTCACAGTGGAGTACACAACCAGAGAGAGCCTGGTGGCAACAGGAGTGCAATACCTGGTTTGGTTCACTTACCTGTTATAAGAAACAGAGCATATCAAGAAGTATGATGGATAGCTTTTAGGTCCCTGGGAAATAGAGGGGGTTCCAAAAAATCTAAACAGTTATTGATTAATATGAAACATAAACCCCTCAGTGAACACCTGGTGCTGGTCAAAGCAATACACTTTGCTAGAGGGTGAGATCATTTAGAGTGCAAAGGATTGTTGTTATGCCATGCCAAGCTTAGGGCACAGGCTGCTTGTTGGGCCTTAGCTCTGGGAAACAGAGTCCAAAATATTTTGACATCTGTAAGAAAAAACTTTTTAACAAGTATATAATAAATTTTATACATTACTTTAAAAGCTGTCCTATGTGTCTGTGCTTCCTTCTGAACTGTTTTCTTCTGTGTACTTAATAAAAGAATGTTACACTTATCTTTTTTGGCATCATCACTGCTGTCTCTCCTCAGAAAAGAGCCGATCCCCCAGCTAGCTAGGAGAATGGGGGAAAAACCCTTGTAACAAATAAGCACAGTCAAGCAAAATGAATCCACATAGTGACCATGTTTAAAAATATATGTCTATCACATCTCAGAAGGTGGGTAGTAATAACATCACAGGGCCTTTAAAGATGTGGTTAGTTTTTGCTTTGATCAGAGTTTTTAAATCTTTTTTTTTTTTTTTTTTGGTTTTTGGAGAAAGGAAGACAGGGCAATTGAGGTTAAGTGACTTGCCCAAGGTCACACAGCTAGTAAGTGTTAACTGTCTGAGGCCAGATTTGAACTCAGGTCTTCCTGACTCGAGGGCGGGTGCTCTATTCACTGTGCCACCTAGCTGCCCCATTCTTAAGTCTTTCAAAATTGTTTTTCATTTTAATGTTTGTTTTCCTTACATTTTTTTTTTTTGGTAAATTGTTCCCCTGTATCAGATCTTTTCACTTCGTTCTCTGTTGCATTACTCAGTATTATCTGCAATCATTTCTTTTATAATTTCGATGGTGCAATAATATTCCATTACCTTTATAAACCACAATTTGTTCAAACATTCCCTGATTGTCTAAGAGGCCATATGTGATTTTCTCAAACCTCCCCAATTCCCCCTTTAATTCTCCCTTCAGGACCAGGAAATTGTTTTGCTTGTATTTCCTTCCTGGTATTATCATTCTTATCTATTCCCATCCCCCGTATCTGCTTCTTTCCCCATTGAATCTGATGTGTTTCTACATTTACCTCTCTCTGTGTTCAGCCTTCCTTTGTTTCAGTTAAAAATGAGGTTTATTAATGCTGATTCCTCTTCCATCCTTTCCTCCATGTTTGTATATTCTTATTCATCCCAATTATGATAAATAGCAATTCCAACTCCTTTCTTTCTTTTAACACTAGTGTTGTCTCATAGGTGAATTCCTTTTTTTTCTTTTCTCTTTTCCCTCTTAAAATCCTCAGAACAGAACTAAAGCCACCCCACCCCACCCTTGCCCATCCCATCTGTTTTTCCTTATTTAACTCACCTTTGAAGATGTTAAGCTTCAGAAGGGACATGTTTCTTCTCTCCATGAGAGTTACAGCACTATATTATCGTATAGCTCCTTCTAATTGATAAAATAAATTTACCTTTCTTGTATTTCAAAGTTTCTACTCAGCACTAGTCTTCTTATAAGAAATTTTTGAAAGTTCTCCGTTAAAGACCCATTTCCACCCAGCAGGATTATATTCACTCTCAAAGGATATTATTTTTAGCTGTAAGCCTACATCCTTTGCCTTTTGGGATATTATATTCTAAAACCTCGTATGGTTTTTAGTAGAAGCTACCAGGTCTTGCATGGTCCTGACTATGGTGCCTTGATACCTGAAATGCTTCTTTCTGGATACTTGCAGTATTTTATCTTTTATATTGGCAGTCTGAATTTTGGCTATGACTTTCCGGAGATTTTTTCTTTGTGAGTTTCTTTCAGGATATGATTAGTGGGTTTTTTCCTTCTGTTTTTGTCCTCTGGTTCTAATAGATCTGGACAGTGTTCATTTATGATTTCTTGAATAGTTTTTTTGGGGGGGAGGATTGGAATGAGCTATCATGGTTTTCAGGGAGAGCAATGATTCTTAATTTACATCTCAATCTTTTTTTTTCCCCTAGATCAGTTGCTTTTATGAAATATCTTACATTTTCTTTCCCTTCTTTTTGAGTCTTTTGATTTTATTCTAATATTTCTTACTGTCTCACATAGTCATTGGCTTTTGTTTTGTCTATTCTCATTTTTAGAGATTCCGTTTGTCAGGACCTCCACATCAAGACCATTCCTCTCTTTACTCTTCTCTTTTCATACCATTAGGAGATATCTCATTTGCCAGAGCAAAGGCAAAGCAAGCAAGCTGTCCTCTGAGCTGGCATAACAACAGATCTTTGCACTCACCCTCTGGATGAACTTTTCTGCAGCTAAATCACAGAATTGGCTCAAACCAGTCCTTGAGCTCAGACAAGCACCTGCAGGGAACCATGTTCTGGTCATGGAGCACTAGTGCTATGGATTGACTTTTTATCACTAGGCCAACTTGCCTCATTGTTACTCTTACATCTTACTGCTGTGGTTACACCTCATTCCTTGTTTTTTGTATAGTCACAACTATATGTATCAAGGCTTAGCCTCTCTGCCTTGGGTCTTCTTTTTTTTTTTAAGCAATTGGGGTTAAGTAACTTGCTCAAGGTTACACGGCCAGTTATTTCTGGGTGTGGTGCTGAGTATCTGAGCCCAGATTTGATCCTCAGGTTATCCCGACACTGGAGCCGGTGCTCTTACTCACTGAGCCACCTGGCCACCCCTGCCTTGGGTCTTCTTGATCATAGAGCAGATGCCAGCACACCAGTCTAGTTTGCCTCTCCCAAATGAATCAAGAAGGCTTTTTGACTATACCCTCTGTGAGCTCTTTGGTATTTTCAGAGTTAACAGTTGTGTATAACTTCTGTGGCTCTTTAATAATTTATCTTTCAGGGTTGACAGATTTGTTATGTAAATTTATCACTTTTCTTCTAAGTTACTTATTCTTACAATTCTTTCCCCAAGAAGTTTTATTTCATTTTTTATCTTTTGTTTCATTTCTTTTAGGTAGTCATGTAGTAGGTATAAACAAATCATTTTTCCCTTTGAGTATCTAGTTTCATTTGTTATGAAGTTAGATATTAAATGATTAGAAAAAATTCTCATGGGAATTTTCTTTGTTTTATTTATCTTTTCAGCTTTAGCTCCTGAACTGGGACTTTGTGCCAGGGCCAGGCTTTTGTTCCTGATGTACCTGTCTGGAGGTGGGGTCAGTCCTGCTAGTTTCACCCTGGGTTCTCTAGGTTTTTGCATTTACTTTCATCTCCTGGGGTTCATCCTGAATTTCAGAGTAAAGGAACCTCAGTATCTCCTATGATATCTCTGGACAGAGTGTTAGGGTTCTAAAAGCCCCTCATCACTAACTTGCCATTCTCCAGGGATTCTAAGAACCCCATGTTGGAACTTTTTGACCACATAGGAGCTTTTTCAGGCAAGTCTTCTGTTATTGCTACCTCCAGACACAGAGCCTTTTAGTACTTTGGTTCTTGCTTTGTTTCAGGGGACCCCTTTCCTATTGTCCTCAGGCTTCTGGATGATTTTTTGTGAAGTTCTAGGGTGGATGAAAGCATTATATTTTCTGATTGGATTTCTTGATTATTATTTGGTCTTCTGCAAGCTTCATGGTTTTGTTGCTGTAAGTGTGGAGGAATAGAGCATCTTAACTCCTATTCAGGGGACCATCTTGGCAGGAAGTCCATGATCAGAGCTACTGAAGTGGACAGCAATCAAACCATGAAGAGCCTCATGCCTTTCACATAGTTCTATGGCCATGGTCCTTCTATTTTTTTTCCTCAGCTTTTTCTTTATCATACCAGGGATCCACTTTGCCATCCGAAGCCTTTTTCTTCATTGTTTTTACCTTGAAACGCTTCTGATTTTCCAAGGAACACTCCATTCTTCCTGACAATTTGGACAATGAGAAGCATTCTTTCACCCCCTTAAAGTCCTCTATGAGGGAGCCCCACTGGCATTGGCACAGAGTGAAAATTACATGGCAATGACAATAACATAAACCTATCATATCTTCTGACAGTCATTGCAAAATTTCCCTTGCCTTCCATACTTTCTGGAAGGTAGATTCTCTGTCTTGTTAAACCACTTCTAGTTTTCATCTATCCTGCCTTTAGGCTCCCTGCCTTGGGATAAATAGGGTTGCTGAATCAGTGGTAGAGAGGGTGATAAGATATAGGTTCTATTCCCTCTTTCACTTATGTTGTTGGTCCTTCTAGACTCTACCTTCCTGTGCAAGTGCACTAACTATGCATGGCCTAATGCATATAGCTAAAGCTGAAATGATGGAGGAAAAGTCAGAGAATCTAAAGTGAAGGATTCTGCCAAAATCCAGGATTGTCAAGATATAGTTAATACCATTCATTTGAAACAATTCAAGTTACTTTCCAGAAGCTAGGATCTTTTTTCTTTTTCTTCTTCTCCAGACCTATGTATTCTGCCTTGGCTTTCTTGACCTCATATGGTCCTAATGAGCCTGCTACCTCCTGCTCACTCTATTATTCCCACCTAATTGCAGGCCTAGTCATAGAGGGCAAAAAAAAGAATAATATATATTTCATAATTGCAATTAAGTTTAAATGTGTAGTTTTTGTTCAACAATTCATTGAGTTGAATGATCTGAACTAGATCTATTATACATGGTGATATTTTCACCACAAATGAATTCAGAAGTGGTAAAGAAGTTATGCCTTACTTGAAGGATCAATTATTGTTTCTCCTCATAGAGGTAAATAAAAGAGATGGCCTTTATCCTGGGACAAAGGCAAAAACTATTAGTTCTTTCCCTCTGAGACAGTCTCTAATTTACATTGTATATATCTTTTATGCACACAGTCATTTGCATCATGCCTCCACTATATATGGTGAGATTTTTGAGGGCAGTTTAGTTCTTTTTGTCTTTTTTGTATCCCCATCATTTGGCATGGTGCCTGACACATAGGAAACACTTAATAAATGTTTGCTAATGATGATGACATGATAACTACAAAGTAGAAAAGCCATTCCATGGGACACATGACACATGGTTATCTTACCTTTCAGTGTTTCCAGTAAACATGAGTGACCAGATTAAAATTAAGATGACTGTATTTTATATACCCACACATTCCTCAGGATTAAGAAATTATATTAAGAACTTGACAAGTTCCTTGCAACTAAGTGAAAATATATACTTTGGTATTATATTATTTAATACAAAAGCAGGTAAATGGGAGGATGTTGAAAAGTGTGTTGGAGGATCTGGTTTAGGATAAAGAAATAAAAGTCAAAAGACTTGTGGATTTCTCAGAGAAGAGAATTTAAAGGTGCTGGATATGGCAACCACTGAATAACACAACTACTGGGATTTACATTATCTTAACAGATAGGAAATGACTAGTTATAGATATAGCAGTCATTTGAGAATAGTCTCTTTGTTCACAGTTAGAGTATCTACTGTTAGAGTAAAGTTTGAGGTTGGGTCAAATACCAAATTAGAAGAAAGGATAGGGGTGGCCAGGTAGCACAGTGAGTAAGAGCACTGGCTCCAGTGTTGGGATGACCTGGGGATCGAATCCCGGGCTCAGACACTTAGCACCCACCCAGAAACACCTGGCTGTGTAACCTTGAGCAGGTTACTTAACCCCAATTGCTTAGGGGCAGCCAGGTGGCTCAGCGAGTAAGAGAACTGGCTCCAGTGTTGGAATGACCTGGGGATCAAATCTGGGCTCAGATACTTAGCACCACACCCAGAAATAACTGGCTGTGTGACCTTGAGCAAGTTACTTAACCCCGATTGCTTAAAAAAAAAAAAGAAGAAAGGATAAGAATGAGAAGATACTGTTAATGTTGAATAAATAAACCTTTGCTATAACAAAAATTATGGAATGCAACAACAAATAAGACTTGGTCTTATTTATACTGCCAGATACATAAAGCTAGAGGGGTACCCACTTAGCAATAATTTAAAGTGTATTAGCAGAGAATTAATTTTGACCATGGAATCTAGTAATGAGAATATTTCTTTCTTCCCTAAATATCATTCATTAGGAGTGTTCTAAGAACTGTATTATCAGATAAGAGCTGAGGTCCCTTGTACTGGGGTCAGTTATCCTGAGCATCAAATCACCCCTTCCTCCATTACCCAAATATGACCAGCTCAAGCTAGCTCCCTGGTTCCTTCCTCTTTCCACAAAAAAACCGCAGAGTGTCTGGCCTTCTACAAACCCCACACCCATGAAAATACACAGCATTGGGCCAGTCCTCATGAAGCAGATCTTAATAGTGGCACTCAAAGTCACACATAGTGGAATCATAAAAACACTACAGGTCAAATTCCTGGAGCCTCATAGTCTTATTTCTACTTGGTGCCTGTAACCTACTATAATAATTTAGGGCTAAGATGTATACTATGTTCCAAGCACTTTGCTAAGTACTGAGAATATTTATTTTATTATTTTTATTATATATATATATATATATATATATATAAAATTTTTTTCAAATTCTTTATTAACTTCTGATTTACATCATTCATTTCCACCAGATTTTGAGTTACAAATTTTCTCCCCATTTCTCCCCTACCCACCACCCCAAAATAGCAGTTCCACAGGATATCCCCTCCTCCAATCTGCTCTCTCCCATATTTTCTCCCATACCCCTTTAGACTTTTCCAGTAGATCTCTATGCCTCAGTGCCTATATATCTTATTTCCAAATTACATGTAAAATAATATTAATAATAGTATATCTATATATTTTTTTCAGTATTTGATTTTAAAACTTTAAATTACAGATTCATTCCCTTCTTCCCTTGTCACCCACCCTTATGGGAAGATAAGCAGTTCAGTATAGGTTGTACATGTGTGGCTAATGCAAAACAATAACATAGTAGATATATTGTAAAAGACTGACTATATTTCCTTCCCTCCTATCCCACTTCCCACTTATTCTATTCTCTACTTTGATCCCATCCCTTTTCAAAAGTGGGTGCTCCCAACTTCCCTCCCCCCCAGCCTGCCCTCCCTTCCATAATCCCCCCTCTCATCCCCTTTCACCCCTACTCTCCTGGAGGGTGAGATACCCTATTTAGTGTGTATTTCATTCCCTCCTCAAGCCAAATTAAATGGGAATAAGGTTGACCCATTTCCTTTTGCCTTCCTATTCTTCCCCTCCATTGTAACCATTTTCTCTTGCCTCTTCTATATGAGATAGTTTACCCCATTCTGTCTCTCCCCATCTCCTCTCATTATATTCCTCTCTCACCTTTTAATTTCACCTTTTAAGTATCATCCCTTCCTGTTAAATTGGCCCTGTGTCCTCTATCTATGTATACCTGTAAACATATATACACACTTTCACCTTTGTATTCATATGCCCATATACGCTCATATATATATATATATATATATGTATATACATATATATATATTTCTATTTCTATTCCCTTAAACTACTGAGAAAAGTTTCACAAGTTACAATTATTGTTTTTCCATGTAGGAATATTAATAGTCCAATTTTGATAAGTTCCTTATGATTTCTTTTCCCTGTTAACCTTCTCATGCTTCTCTTGCTTCTTGTATCTGAATGTCAAATTTTCTATTCAACTCTGGTTTTTTCAGTAAGAATGCTTGGAAGTCCTCTATTCCACTGAATGACCATATTTTCTCCTGAAACATGATACTAAGTTTTGCTGGATAGGTGACTCTTGGTTTTAATACCAGTTCCTTGGACCTCCGGAATATCATATTCCAAGCCCTTTGATCCTTCAGTGTAGAAGCTGCCAGATCCTGGGTTATCCTGATTGTGTTTCCATGATATTCAAATTGTTTCTTCCTGGCTGCTTGTAATATTCTCTCCTTGATCTGGGAATTCCAGAACCTGGCTATAATATTCCTAGGAGCTTTCTTTTTGGAATCTTTTTCAGGAGGCTATCGGTGGATTCTTTCAACCTCTATTTTGCCCTCTGTTTCTAAAACATCGGGGCAGTTTTCTTTGAGAACTTCCTGGAGGATGATTTCTAGGTTTTTACTTTGATCATGGCTTTCAGGTAGTCCAATAATTTTTAAATTCTCTCTCCTGGATCTATTTTTCAGGTCAGTGGTTTTTCCCATGAGATATTTCACATTGCCTTCTATTCTTTCATTTGTTTGGATCTGTTTAACAGCATCTTGATTTCTCATAAAGTCATTAGCTTCCATTTGCTCCAATCTAATTCCAAAGCAATGATTCTCCTCATTGAGCTTTTGAGATTCTTTTTCCATCTGGCAAATTCAGCTTTTTAAGTCATTCTTCTCCTCATTGCCTTTTTAAGTCTCTTTTGCCATTTGAGTTAGTCTATTTTTTAAGGTAGTATTTTCCTAAGTCAGGCTGTTGACTCTCATTTCATAATTTTCTTGCATTGTTCTCATTTCTCTTCCCAATTTTTCCTCCACTTCTCTTATCTGCTTCTTAAGGTCCTCTATGGCCTGTAACCAGCTTGTATTTTCCTTTGAAGCTTTTGGTGCAGGAGTTCTGACTTCACTGTCTTCCTCCTGTTCCATGCTTTGCTCCTTTTTGTCCCCAAAATAGGAGTCTAATGTTGGGATCTTCTGTCTGCTTTGCTTCCTTTGCCTGGTCATGTCTCCTCTCAGTCACTTGACCCCTGGGCTTTTTGCGACAGTAGGACTCTGCCACCAGACAGGGGAGCTTTTGTCCCAAACGCTGGGGTTTTCTCAGCTGCCAGAGGTATTAGATGGGTGCCCTCTCTGAGGTCTCCACATGCTCTGGCAAGCTGGACACACACCCCAGGACCCCCACCCTAGACTGCAATCCAGATCCAAGCAGGTTAAAGCAAGAGCGATTACCCCTCAGACTGGTGCTTGGTCTCCCTACACTCTGCAGGCCAGGAGCTGAAGCTGCCAAGTGGTGCTGGCTGGCTGTGCCGGTGTCTCAGCGGCTTTTTGCCCTGGGCAGCAAAAGCCATGTACTCCCACTTACTGGGTCCCAAAGTCCAGACTGCACTGAACTTTCAATTTGTCCTTCGCATCTATGTGTTGACAAATCTGGAAATGGCCACAACTGCTGCTGATTTGGAGTCCCTCCAGCTGGTGGCTGGTCAGGCCTGCCCTGGGGCTAAAGCCTCAGTGTGGGGCTGGGCTCGGCTCCCAGAGTACTGCGCTGGCCGATTCCTGCTGGGCTGTCCTCAGGGGGAGGTTAGCTTCTCTGTGTTATTTTGTGGGTTCTGCAGCTCCAAAGTTTGTTTAGAGTCCCCTTTCACATGTATTGGGGAAGGTGGAAGCCAGAGTCCAGTGGAGGTCCTGTTTCTACTCTGCCATCTTGACTCTGACCCTCCCTCCCTGCCCCGAGAATATTTAAAAAAAGAAAGAAGGAGAGAAAGAAAGAAAAAGACAAAAACAATCTTTTCAATAGGGAGCTGGAGTGTGGGGATGGAAGGAGGTGATCATTTGGTAAGAACATATGAGAGGATGCAGCTAGATGCCTCAGTGAATAGAGCTCTGGCCCTGGAGTCAGGAGGACCTGAGTTTAAATCTGCCCTCAGACACTTGACACTTACTAGCTCTGTGACCTTGGGCAAGTCACTTAACCCAACTGCCTTGCCTTCTGCCCTCAAAAAAAAAAACAAACCAACCCAAAAACCTAGGTGGCATAGTGAATAAAGCACAGGCTCTGGAGTCAGGAGGACCTGAATTCAAATCCGGCCTCAGACACTTGAGTGACTTTGGGCAAGTCACTTAACCCCAATTGCCCTCCAAAAAGAAAAAAAAAAGAACACATGAGAGGTATTTGACCTTAACTAGTGCTTATTTTCTATTATATTCTTGTGCATCTATGATTTTCCAATTTCACCTGGCTGTTGAGCATACTTAGATGGTAGGCATGACTTTCACTGTGTACATATATACATATGTACTCTTACCTGTCAAATATCTCTGTATCAGGGCAAGAAGTTGTTTTCCTATTGTTAGCCTAGGTGTTTCATTTATATTAAAAGCATTTCTGCATTTACATTGAGAACAAGTGGGCCTGATGCTCTTGGAATTCATATAGTTTTTAACCTGTAATGCTATAACAATAAGGAAAAATGGTAAAGATTTGATTCAGACAATACCCAAGAGCAAACTACTACCATGGACCTCTAGCTTTGGCCAAGGTAATGAGGTTGCAAGCAGAGTTTGATCTCTGGACCTCAGAGATCAGTTTCTAGCCATCCTCCCCTAACTATGCTTTGAGCTTAGGCTAATGAAGAATTACAGAGTGGTCCAGCTTACTTATCATGTTTAATCCCTCCCTTCTCTTCATCGTACATTGGATATATGACACAGTCATCTGTCACAGGAGAGCTGATTTTTCTTTCCTTTTAAACTTGCTTCATATTTGGCCCCCATTTGGGATGGATTTGGGAAGGGAGATGCAGAAAATTGAAATATCCTTCTTGTCTATTTTCAGTTGGCTTATAATTTGAAACTTGAGTAAACAAAGAGCAATATAGCTTAATGATATTTGAGAGGCATCATGGCAGAGTGGAAAGAACATTAGATTAGTGTCAGAGGACCTGGATCTGCTACTTGTTACCTGTGTGACTTTTAGCAAGTCACTTAAGCCTTTTGAGTCTTAGTTTTTCTTGTATAAAAAAAATGGTACTTGAATTATTATTCAGGGACTTATTCTTCTCTAAGGTCAGATTTAGAGTGTCAGCTGGACTGAAACTGGCCCGTAAACTGTGGGTGACTGGAATTGGAGCTGGAATTGGAAAATTACAAATGCACAAGGATAAAATAGAAAGCAAAGCAGACTAGAGGCAGGTGTGTCAGGACACAAACAGAAGTTTAATTAATTTCAGCGTGAGGAAGACAATGCCTGTAGATGGAAGCCCCACCCTCCCCAAGAAGGAGAGTTTAACATGCAGGACCAAACACAGGTCTTATATACATAAAAACCAGAAGTGGGCTGGACCATGACATAAACATTTTTAGGTTTCGAGTTACTGTTCTCATGGTTGTCATTTCTTGGGACAACACAGGTGTTGTCGGGTCCCATGGGAACAGTTATTGTCTCAAGTCTTGGGAGTTGTAACCACCTTGTGGAGTACAGAACCAGTTCTGTGATGGTAACAGAAGTACAATACAAGGACCAGGGGTTGGGAACATGTGAACACCTAGTGCTGGTTCAAGCAATACACTTTGTTGGAAGGTGAGGTCATTCCAGAATGCAAGGGACTAATGTTATGCCAAGTACAGCTCTCATTGTTCTAAGCTCAGACTGTTCACTGGGCTTTAGCTCTGGGAAACAGAGTTATCTTCAAAATATTTTGACAAGAGAAAAATATTCAAAGTGACTAGAGGGGAGAAATTTACCTTTTTTTCTTTTTCTCCCTCTCCATTTCAATTTATTTATTTATTTTAGTTTTCAACTTTCACTTCTGCAAGATTTTGAGTTCCAAATTTCTTCCCCATCTCTCTCCTTCCTTACCACATCACAGTATGTGATCTGATTTTACCCCTTCCCCCAATCTGCCCTCCTTTCTATCCACCCCTCCCTTATCTTATCCCCTTCCCTTTTATTTTCCTGTAAGCTAGATTTTTAAAACACCATTGCTTATGTATCTTATTTTCCAGTTGCATATAAAAACAATTTTTAATATTCTTTTTTTTTGGCTTTTTGGAGGGGGAGGAAGGGCAGTTGGGGTTAAGTGACTTGCCCATGGTCACATGGCTAGTGTGTCAAGTATTTGAGGTTGGATTTGAACTCAGGTCCTCTTGACTCCAGGGATGGTGCTCTATTCACTGCACCACCTACTTTCCCCTTAACATTCATTCAAAAAAAAACCTTTTAGTTTCAAATTCTCTCCCTCCCTCCCTCAACTCTCACCATCATTGAAAGGGCAAGCAATTTAATATAGGTTATACATGTGTAGTCATGTAAAACACTTCCATAATAGTCATGTTGTGAAAGACTAACTATGTTTCCCTCCACCCTATTCCCTCCCATTTATTCTATTCTCTCCTTTGACCCCGTTCCTCCTCAAAAGTGCTTGCTTCTTTTTTTACCCCTCCCCCAACATTCCCTCCCTTCAGTTATTACTCCCACCTCTTATACCTCTTCTCCCCCCCCCCCCCCCCATTTTTCCTTTAGGGTAAGATAGATTTCCATACCCAATTGAGCATGCATGTTATTCCCGACTTCAGCCAAATCCAATGAGAGTAAGGTTCACTCTCTCCCCTTCTCCTTCTCCCCCTTCCCCTCTGCTGTAAAGACTTTTTCTTGCTTCTTTTATGTGAGATAATTTACCCCATGCTACCTCTCCCTTTTTCCTTTTCCCAGTACATTTCTCTCTCAACCCTTAATTTTATTTTTTAGATATCATCCCTTCATATTCAACTCACCCTGTGCACTCTATATACTCCTTCCTACTACCCTAATAAGAAAGGTTTTATAAGTTACAAAAATCATCTTTCCATGTAAGAATGCAAACAGTTTCATTTTAATAAGTCCATTATGATTTCTTTTCATGTTTACCTTTTTCATGCTTCTCTTGAGTCTTGCATTTGGAAGTCAATTTTTCTATTTAGCTCTGGCTTCTCAAGAGTGCATTAAATTATTCTGCATCATTGAATATCAGTTTTCCCCCTCATTGATTATACTCAGTTTTGCTGGGTAGGTGATTCTTGGTTTTAATCCTAGCTCCTTTGACCTCTGGAATATCATATTCCAAGCCCTCAGATTCCTTAATGTTCCTTAATGTAGAAGGTGATAAATCTTGTGTTATCCTGATTGTTTCCACAATACTTAAATTATTTCTTTTTGACTGCTTGCAATATTTTTTCCTTGACCTGGGAACTTGAATTTGGCTATAATATTCTTAGCAGTTTTCCTTTTGGGATCTCTTTCTGGAGGTGATCAGTGAATTCTTTCAATTTCTATTTTACCCTCTGTTTCTAGAATATCAGGGCAGTTTTCCTCAAAAATTTCTTGAAAGATGATTTCTAGGCTTTTTTTTTATTATGGCTTTCAGGTAGTCCAGTAATTATAAAATTATCTCTCCTGGATCTATTTTCCAGGCCATTTGTTTTTCCAATGAGATATTTCACATTGTCTTATATTTTTTCATCCTTTTGGTTTTGTTTTATAATTTCTTGATTCCTCCTAGGGTCATTAGCTTCCATTTGCTGCATTCTAATTTTTAAGGAGTTATTTTCTTCAGTGAGCTTTTGAATCTCCTTTTCCATTTGGCCAGTTCTGCTTTTTAAGGCATTCTTCTCCTTATTGTCTTTTCTGACCTCTTTTGCCTTTTGGTCTAGTCTATTTTTTTAAGGTGTTATTTTTAAAAATATTTTTTGGGTCTCCTTTACCAAGCTATTGACTTGTTTTTCATATTTTTCTTGAATCACTCTCATTTCTCTTCCCATTTTTTCCTCTACTTCTCTTACTTGATTTTCAAAATCCTTTTTGAGCTCTTCAATGGCCTGAGACCAATTCATATTTTTCTTGGAGGCTTTGGATATAGGGGCTTTGACTTTCTTGTCTTCTTCTGATTGTATGTTTTGATCTTCCTTCTCACCAAAGTAAGATTCTATAGTCTGACTTTTTCCTGCTGCTCTTTGCTCATTTTTCCAGTCAATTCCTTGTTGTTTTTTTTAACTCTTTGTTAAGGTAGGGCTCTGCTTTCAGTGTGGAGGGAGTACTGTCCTAAACTTCAGGGGTTTTGTGCAGCTGTTTTCAGAGATACTTCTAGGGAACTTCAAGTTTTCAGTTCTTCCGAGGTGGTATGATCTAGAGAGATGTTTACTCCTCTCCTGCCTGTGCTCTGGTCAGTGAGTGACCACAAGCTCTTTTCTACCATGGAATAGTTAGGAGGGTTTCCCCTGCTTCTTTAAGCTCTGCTATGCTAGTGCTCCTCCTTGTCCCAGGACTGCCACCCAAATCCAAGTATGTACAAAGCAACAGACTCTTGCCTCGGTGCCAGCACAGAGATCTCTGTAATCTCCTTCTGATCAGTTGTTTGATCCCCTTACTATCTGTGGGCTGAGAACTCTGCAAGCAGCTACCACTGCTTCCAGCATTGCTGCCACCACCACTATCCCACCACCACCACCACTGCTGCTGCCACTGCCACTGCAGTCACTTGGGGCTGTGTTGGGGCCATGGCTGATCTGTGTTCCTCTCTCACCTGGGTCTGACAGACTTTTCCCATTGACCTTCTAAGTTGTCTTTGGCATTTGTGGAATGAGAAGTATGGCAACCACCTCAGTGGTTTCCCTGTCACTCCCTGGAAGTCTTCCCTGGGTTTGCTGGGGCCTAGTCTGTGGCAGTGTAGCCTATGCTGTACTGTGCCCCTCTCCCAACATGGTGCAAAAGACCTTTCCTCAAGCATCCAGGTTGTCTTGGGCTAGAAATGTGCTTCCATCTGTCTTTTTGTGGGTTCTGCTGCTCCACAATTTGTCTAGAGTTATTTTTTTACAGGTATTTGGAGGGGTTTGAGGAAGAGTTCAAGGGAGTCCCTGATTTTACTCTTCCATCTTAACTCTAGAAATTTACCTTTACAAGGCCAAGAAAAGAATTAAAAGTATTCTTCCAAACACAGAATAATAATTTCTTTGAAAAAAAGATGATACTTTTTTAACATCACTAATTTTGAAATATATTCCCCCTCCTCAATCCTCTACTCAGTGAGCTATCTCTTAATAATAAAGATTAAAAAAGAAAGAGAAAAGAAAGTTTAGCAAAATTGACACATTATGTCTGACAGAGAATGCATTTTTCTCATTGGTAACTTATATTTTTGCCAAGTAAATATAGCAGGTATCTCAAAACACAGTTTCATTTTCCTAAAGTTCTATTTTCGACAAACCCATTACACAAAGCTATTGTGACAAACAAGTTATAAAAAGGTATATTACTTTAGTTGAAGTTCTAATATGGTAACAAAGAATTTAAAAGCAAATTGCCAAGAATACACTACAGTAAGGATTGTAGCTTGTGTTCTTTATCTATACAAAAATCATACTCTCTGAAAGTCACTGCTTAGTCCATACTTGAGGGAATTGCTATCCTCAGTTTTCTGTTCAAACAATTGTAGCAACTTGACTGTTTATTGTGCCACATTCTGTATTAGTGAGACCTGAAAGAGTCTTTACACCTGGGTTTATGGATTTTTTTCTGTGACTTTCATAGATTTTCTCTGGAGTACTCTCAACTGGTTTGATTCATAATTAACAAATTTCTATCACAGGCCTTATAATTCCCTACAGTTGTTTTTGGCAATTTCTCATGGAACAGGTATATTTTTCAGGTATAATAAATTTGGTGAAATACTGTAGGCTCAGTTTAACTTCACAATAACTCCATGACCTAGAGGGTGGGAAAATGTAGGAAATAAGCATTTAAGATTATCTACTAGTTGTGAGGCACTGTTTTTGTTTATTTGTAAATATCTCATTTTATCCTCATAACAACTGTGGAAGGTAGATGCTATTATTATTATTCCCATTTTACAGTTGGGAAAACTGAGGCAAATAGAAGTTAAGTAACTTGTCTGGAATCACACAGGCTAGTAAGTACTTGAGGAGTATTAGAACTTGGGCCATTCTTTTTTTTTTTTTAAGCAATCGGGGTTAAGTAACTTGCTCAAGGTTACATGGCCAGTTATTATTTCTGGGTGTGGTGCTGAGTATCTGAGCCCGGATTTGATCCAGGTCATCCCGACACTGGAGCCGGTGCTCTTACTCGCTGAGCCACCTGGCTGCCCCTAAGCAATTGGGGTTAAGTAACTTGCTCAAGGTTACACGGCCAGGTGTTTCTGGGTGGGTGCTAAGTGTCTGAGCCCGGGATTCAGTCTCCAGGTCTTCTCAACACTGGAGCTGGTGCTCTTACTCACTGTGCTACCTGGCCGCCCAGAACTTGGGTCATTCTTGATAAGTTGCTTCTGTACTAAAAATAATGACCACCAGTGCCTTCTCTTTTTTCTGTCTTTGTTCCTGTTTTCACACTTCACTGAGTAAAGCTTTTTCAATCTCACTTATGGGAAATTTAAAATTGACAGCTATATTAGTTTATATTTTTAATATATTATTTATATGTATCATCAAGACCTTTTGATGTATGTAAATGGAATGAACAAAAAATTCATCAATGAACACTATAATGCATTGTTGGTGGAGTTGTGAACTGACCCAACCTTTCTGGAAAGCAATTTGGAACTATGCTGCAAGTGCTATAAAAATGTGCATACTGTTTGACCCAGCAATACCTCTTCTAGGGCTGTATCCCAAAGAGATCATACAAATGGGAAAAGGACTTGTGTGTACAAAAATATTTATAGCAGCTCTTTTTGTGGTGGTAAAGAATTGGAAATCAAAGGGATGCCCATCAATTGAAGAATGGCTAAATAAGTTGTGGTATATGAATGTAATGGAATATTATTGTGCTGTAAGAAATGAGGAGCATACAGACTTCATAATAACCTGGAAAGACTTATATGAACTGATGCTGAGTGAGGGGAGCAGAATCAGGAGAACATTGTATACAATGACAGACACATTATATCTGTGATGACTAACTTTAATAGACTGGTATCTCCTCAGCAATGCAAGGTTCTAAGACAACTCCAAAAGACTCATGATGGAAAAGGCTATCCTCATCCAGAAAAAGAATTAGAGTCTGAATGCAAATTGAAGCAAACTATTTGCTCTCTTTGTTTTGTTTTGTTTCTTTCTTGTGGTTCATTCCATTGATTATAATTCTTCTTTACAACTTGATTATTGTGGAAATATGTTTAATGTGAGGGTATATGTAGAACCTATATTGGATTACATGCCATCTTGGGGTGGGACAGGGAGGAGAAGGAGGGGGAAAAATTTGGAACTCAAAAACTTGTGGGAGTGAATGTTGTAAATTAAAAATAAATTTAAAAAGAAAAAAATTCATCAACCTCCCCCCCCCTCTTTTTTACTTCTCTCCCCTACCCCAACCAGTTTTTTTTAAAACTTATTGTAGAGGAAATTAAGAAACATGGGGTAGGGGATGGCTAGGTGACACAGTGAATAGAGCACCATCCCTGGAGTCAGGAGGACCTGAGTTCAAATCCAACTTCAGACACTTACCACTTACTAGCTGTGTGACCTTGGGCAAGTCACTTAACCCCAATTGCCCTGACTTCCCCCCTCCAAAAAAAAAAAAAGAAAGAAACATGGGGTAGATGATAATAATTAAGAGGATTTGACCTTGTAGGGTGACCAGAGTCAAAGAATAAACAGTAATGGTTTAATGTCTACTTAGAAGGAGGTTTTCAGTGGATTCTTTCATAAGGCTATGCTTAGCCTTATGCCATTCATCATTTTAATTAACTAATTGGATGAAATTATAGAAGGTATGTCTTTTTTTTTTTTTGCTTTTCTTTTTTTGAGGGCAATTGGGGTTAAGCAATTTGCCCAAGGTCACATGGCTAGTTTCTGTGCCAAGTGTCTGAGGTCAGATTTGAACTCAGGTCCTCCGGACTCCAGGGCTAGTGCTCTATTCATTGTGCCACCTATCTGCCCCCAAAGGTTTTTAAGCTCTTATTTGGTATTTTACTTTTTCTCAGTTCCATGTGAAAGTAATTTTAACATTCTTTTTTTTCTTCAAACTCTGAGTTCCAAATTCTTTCCCTCCCTCCCCTTTCCCCTCACTGAGAAGGCAATGCTTGCCTAATTTGTAGATGACATAGAAGCTTCGAGGCTAATGTGTTGGATGACAGAGTCAGGATCTAGGAAGATTAATGCAGGCTAGAACATATAGTCGAATCAAATAAGCTAATGTCCAAAACTGAACTCATTACTTTCCCTTTAAGTCCTCTCCCCTTTCAAACTTTTCTTTTAGTGTTGAGGGTACCACCATCTTTCCAATCCACCAGGCTTGCAACCTTATCCTCAGCTTTGTAGTATCTTTACCTCCAACTCCCCCCATCCCCAACCCTTATCCAGTCTGTTGCCAAGGTCTTTACCTTCTACCTTTGCAACGTCTCAGAAATATGATCCTTTCTTTCCTTAGATACTACTGCCATAATGTTACAGACCCTGTATTTAGGGTCTTAATTAACATTAAGCATGTTACATACGTGCTTAGACTATTGCAATAACCTGCTGGTGGATCTGCCTGACACAAGTCTCTCCCTCCTCCAATCCATCCTCCATTCAACTGCCACATCAAATGAGATAATATATGTAAAAAGTGCTTGGAATACTGCCTGGCTTATAGTAGGCACTATATAAATGTTTATTCCCCCCAAACATAAATATCTCCATATCACCTTCAGGATAAAATAGAAAATCCTCTTTGGTGGTCAAAGCACCATCTTATGAAGGTAAGCCAGCCATTTTCCTGCTCCCCCTCAACACCTCCCCATCCCAATTCTATACTTTGGTCCAGTGACACTAGCCTCCTTGCTGTTCCTTAAACAAGACAATGCATCTTTGGATGTATTTTCACTGGCTGTCTCACATTCCTGGAAAGCTCTCCTTCCTCATCTCTACCTCCTGGCTTCTTTCAAGTCCCAAATAAAATCTCAGCCTTTGCCAACCCTTCTTGATTTCAGTGTCTTTCCTCTGTTGACTATTTCCCATTTATCTTGTATGTAGTTTGTTTTCATTTGCTTGTTGCCTGCCCCATTAGATTGTGAGTGCCTCAAGGGTAAGGACTGACCTTTGCCCTTCTTTGTATCCCCCGTACTGTACTTGGCATGTAGTAAATACTTAATAAATTCTCACTGAGACTAGATACATGTAAAGTCTAATGCCTGAGTTCAAGGAATTGAGTTCATAATTAAAGAATGGGATAGTCTTGACTTTCCAAAAATTCTTAAGAAAAATATCTTGGTCTTTCAAGGTGAGTCAATAGTATGACATATACAGCAGCCCCAAAGACTGGTACAATCTTAGGTTAGCATAGCATCTTGAACAAGGGAGGTTATACTGTGCTCTGGTCAGACCACATCTAGAGTAATACATGTTAGAGAGTTTGTATATAAGTTAGAGCATTACCAGAAAAGGGTGCTCAGGACGGTGAGAACTCAAGAATATGCTGTCTCCCACATGAGCACTTATCTGATTGCCCTAACTGCTGAGACCTCACTCTGCTCCCCAAATTTCCTAGTATATACTTTGTATACATTTTGAATTTATTTCTGTATACTTATTTTGTGTAGATTTCAAAGTTACTTGTATACTTTGTATGTATTTTGAATTTACTTATGTATGTTGACTTTCTATATATTCTGTATAGTTTATTTACATTGTATATATTTTATATTTACTTATATGTGTACATATAAATTGTATGTATAACATATTATTTCCCTAAATAGAAGAATGTAAGGTTGTTGAGAGAAGGAATTACTTCATAACTGTATTTGAACCCTCAGTGTCTAGCATTGTGTCTGGCATTATGTGTTGTTGTTATAACAACTTGTTGCTATTCAGTTGTTTTAGTCTTGTCCAACTCTTCATCACTCCATTTGGGGTTTTCTTGGCAAAGATACTGGAGTGGTTTACCATTTCATTCTCTATCTCATTAAACAGATGAGGATATGGGATCTACTCTATTCACTGTACCTTCCAGTAATAATAGGAGGATATGACGTATGCAAATATATGCAAATATAAGGTTGAATACAAAAATGGCAGAGGTGAGATCCAAAGTGTTATATTACATACAGGGTATATTAGCTGTACTGTAATAATTTACTGTACACAGTATCCTTAAGGACAGGAAATTTCTCTATATCTTCTCCAATGCCTAGCACAGTTTATTGCACATAGTAGGTACATAAGAAATATTTATTTAATTAATAGATGAATGCATATACTCGTATACTCATGAAGGAGGAGAATTTGGATCAGGTTCACATTTCTTTTTTGTTTTGGCAGTAGTGGAAATTCAATTTCTTTGACCAAGCCCTTTGTTTTCTTTTTCTTCTTAGAGATCTTTTCTTTTGACTCAATCTCTCCACCCCCCCCCAAAAAAAAACAAATAAACCCAAACCCAACCCCCAGCAAACTTTACTACTTTTCTGTTTAAAGGTTTATAAGGGAAATTATCCTTTAATAGTTGTTGGTGGAAGAGAATGGTGAAAGGATGCTGCTTGTGTGACTTCCAACAGTTTTAAAGTGATCTCAAAACAAAAGGTAATTTTGTGCCTTGTTTACTTTTGGCCCACTTATTTCTTTAAAGTTTTGCAATATAAATTACTTCAGTTATGAAAAGTGGTGGGGAAAAGGTTGTCTCTTTGGCTCCTTATCACTGTCTTAGCTGTTATAAACTATAATACTATCAAGTTTATGCCTCCTCATAATAGTATGAGGATATGGCGGCAAATGACTTGAGTAGACTTGAGCCTATTCTTGTAGTTTTTCCAATTACCTGGCTATGCCAAGAATGGCGGGACAACCATGTGGACACAGTAGTGTATGCTAGTAGAATGACATGCTTCTTATCCTATTGACAATATTTACTACAAAGTCCAGAAGGTGGCTTCTACTGAATGGTGGTTGTGGCCTCTGTATATCAGGCCACCTTAGCTTAAAGAAGTTATATAATAAATTGGCTTATGCCTACACTTTTTATTTTTTTTAATTATTTTTTATTTCATTAAATATTTCCCAATTACATGTAAAAAACTTTTTAAATAATCATTTAAAAAATTTGAGTGCCAAATTTTCTCCCTCCTTTTTACCCTCCTTGAAAAGGTAAACAGTTTTATATGGATTGTACATGTGAAGTCACACAAAACGTATTTCCTTATTAGTCATGCTGTAAAAGAAAGCAGAACAAAATAAGGAAAAACTGAAAAACTATCCTTCAATCTGCATCCAGAGTTCATCATTTCTCACTCTGGAGGTGGATAGCATCATGGATTCTTTAGAATTGTCTTGGCTCATTGTCTTGATCAGAGTAGCAAAGTCTTTCACAGTTGATCAGCCTTACAATATTGCTATTACTTGTAATGTTCTCTTGGCTCTGCTCACTTCACTTTGTATGAGTTCATATAAGCATCCTCAGATTTTTCTGAAACCATTCCACTTATTTCTTAGAGCACAATAGTATTCCATCACAATAATATATTATAACTTGGCTAATCATTCCTCAATTCAGGGCATGCCCTCAATTTCCAACTCTGCCACCACAAAACAAATGGCTATAAACATTTTTGCACAAATAGGTCTTTTCCCCTTTTCTTTAATCTCTTTGGGATACAGACCTAGTAGTGGTATTGCTGGGTCAAAGGGTATGCACAGATTTATAGCCCTTAACACAGAGTTCCAAATTTTTTCCCCAAAATGCTTGGACTAGTTCACAACTTCACTGACAGTGCATTAGTGTTCCAATTTTTCCATGCTCTCTCCAGCATTTGTGATTTTCCTTTTCTGTTTTGTTAGCCAATATGACAGATATAAGGTAGTATCTCAGAGTTATTTTAGTTTTCATTTCTCTAATCGGTATTGATTTTGAGCATTTTGATTTCACCCTCCTGAAAATTGTTTGTTCATATCCTTTAATCATTTATCAACTAGGGGATGATTATTTTTGTAAATTTGATTCAGTTACCTATATATTTGAGAAATAAGGTCTTTATCAGAAAAACTTGCTGTAAAAAATATTTGCCCCCACTTTCCTGTTTTCCTTCTAATTTTGTCTGCATTAGTTTTGTTTGTGCAAAAACTTTCTATTTTCAAGTAATCAAAATTACTTTTTTTACTTCCTGTAATCCCCTCTCTCTCTTGCTTAGTCATAAACTCTTCCTTTATCCATAAATCTGACAGATAAATTTTCTCCCATGCTCCCCTAATTTACAAATATCATCCTTTATATCTAAATCATTCATTCATTTTGACCTTATCTTAGTATATGGTGTGAAATGTTGAAACAGTTAAGGTGTTAATTGTTTCAACTAGTTTTTTAGTTGATTCTCTAAGTATACCATTATATCTGGACAAAATTGTAGCTTTGTTTTCTCATTGCCTATTTTTTACCTTCATTTTTTTTGTCTTGCTACTATACTTGATATATATATATATATATATTTTTTTTTCCATATTATCTGTCACTATCAAAGAAACTTAACAGTTGTGGGTAAGTCCTCTCTCTGTGTGAACTTTCTGTGTCCCACATCAAGAATCAAAAACTTTAGGTTTTAGTCAAGAAGCATTTATTAAGCAATTATTATGTTTCAGTCACTGTGCTAAGCACTGGGAATGTTGTTCATCCTTTGTTCTTGAGGAAGGCAATGACATCATGAGGGTGATGTCTTGATTTGCAGTGGATTGGATTTAAGTGAGACAGACCTGGGCAAAGTCATCAGCTTTTTTCCTCCAGAGTCATCAGAGCCCAGTGACAAGACATAAGTCAGGATGACTGGCAATGGCCCTTCAGTAGGGCTAGCTTCTTTCTGAGGTGTCTGCCAGTCCTGAGATTTTGTGGTTCTGAAACTTCATCATCATTTCAAAACAGAAGATGATGTCTTCTATTTCTCTTATATCCATATTATTTCTAATTCATTGACTCTTCTTTACTTTGACTTTGAATATTCCTACTTGAGTTTATCAACCCATCCTGTGTATATGTTATTTACACTGAGACATGAGTTATATGGAAACAGAACAAGTCTGCTTGTTGTATAAAAACAATGAGGTTAATTTCTTACCCCAAAATAGATGAAACATCTGATTCTGCTGGGGTCAAAGAGATATCAGTTATAGTAAGCTTGAGCTAGCAGGCAGTTCTATGGAACATCTATTGGCCTTGCACATGCTCAATTGTTGGACTGCTGATTCAATAAGTGATATTTGCTCAATGTTTTGCCAGAGACTGATTTTAGCCCTTCTGAAACATTGCTTAGTGCTAACACTGTGTAAGTATGATGTGAGGAAAATTAGGATATGTGAAAATAAACTGAGGCCCTCAAATGGGAAAAACTATGCCCTAGGTCCATTGTTGCCAACATAAACTGCATCTTGTGATAGTACATTCCTATTCAAAATACATTGTGTCAGATTTTTTTTTATGATAGTAATCAGCAGATAATTTCCCCAGGAAGCATTTTATTCTAGGGACATTTCTGAATGTTTTTTAGTTCAAAGATAGGTAGGGTAGGCCTCATGTCTGCTACTACTGTCATATAGGACAATTTAAGTAAAAGGATTAGCTGTTTTGAAATATTTTGTTGAACAAACCTGAAAAGATACCATAGAAGGACCACTAGATTTAAAATGGAGTCAGACCCACTAAAGAGACAATGTGGAAATGTAGCTTCCTGTTTACAGCTCTTTTAATTAAAAAGGGATCCTATGTTCCAGCATATTTTTTTTTTTGTCATCGGCTTCTTGGTGATTCTGAGCAAGGAGATGCATTTGTTGTATGTAGATCTGAAACCTCCAATATTTGTCTGCATACTTTGGAAGAACAAAGAGGAATCAGAGAGAATCAGAGAAGAATTATGAGAAATTGTGGTCCAACTATGCCAAGACAATGACTTAAGGGTGGTTGAGAAAAAGGAAAATGAAGGGAAGGATATATAGTTGGAGTTGTCACATATACAGCCAATATCTGGGCAACCACAGAAATAACTCACATCTGGGAACAGCAGTAGAGTTTGGGAAAAGTAGTCTGTGCAGCCCCTACATTGCAAGGGAGAGACCCCACCCATCTAGAAGCAGCTCTGCAAACCTAGTATGAAATGCTCTACTTGTAGAATGTGGCCATTATCCAACATACTGGAGTTTTTTTTCATACACGTCTGTCTAAGGGAAATGTATTAGGGAGTTGATGGTTAATGCTGAGCAATGCTTTTGGTACAATATTTGGTGGCTAGGTTTTCTTTCTCCTTGAATTATCACTTTGTGTGTTTTCTTCTAGGCCAACATGCTAGGGAACACCCTGTTATAAACCCTAAGAACAGCATTGTGCATCATTTTCAAGTTTCATTACAGCTTACATGATCATTACATGATCCTGTCTTGAAACTTTCCCTATGAAAATATGCAGGAAGTTTTATGTTCACAGAACAGTTTCTGGTGGGCATCTGCTTGTCTGTGTGTCAATGTGGGACTAAAAGGATTCAAAGATTTAACCTGAATAGGTTAATTTGATGAGCATTCCCTTGAGATGAGCTTCTGAACATAAAATCAGGCTAACCTAGGCAGGACAGGAGTTTTAACTGCTATGTGCTCAGCAATTTACCATTTCTGCTGAAATAGCCCTTGTCCCCACCTGTCATAGGAGAACTAACATCCAGATGGTAAGTTCAAGGAAAAAAGGGATTGGGGTGGAGTCACATCTTTTTTTTAAAGTCCACTGAGTCATCAAGTCATCTTGCTCAGTGATCATGAAGATTGTCTTGTCATCTCAAAGCATTGAGTTCCACATATGGACTGAGAGAAGCAGCCAGAATTTTCATCATTCCCAAAATGTCCAAACCAGAAGCTAACATTTGTGGTCCATTGGAAGCAGGCAGGTTCTGAAATTGTGCTTTGGTGGTCCCACTCTATCTAGCGGTAGAGGGAGCAACCATGGAATATGGTACCCTCAAATTGAAGCTGAGAGTTCTTTGAGAGCATTCATTCCATATCCCAAGCATGTTTTTTCTCCCAAAGGGAATTTGGAAATTCTGTGTGCACAGCTTTGCAGTGGGGGTAGGCTGGTGTGTAACCTTCATAGGAAGATGCCAAACTAAGATTAGTGCTCCCAACATGAGCTTGTTTCCCTAGTTACTGATGCTGCCATCCTCTTTATTGTGACCTTGATTGAACCTCTCAGTTTCTTTTAGTTATCTCTGTTGGTGTGACAACTCCCACTCTCCATTCTACCAGTTGGATCCTCAGCTTAGCACTTGGAACACATCTTTGTTATCTCCCCTGATTTTGGCATCAGCTCCTCCCTTCCCCCTTTCCCATTCCTAACTTGCTACATCTCCATCTGACTGCCCAGTGACTTAGCTATTTAATCTTTAGCACCTAGCACTTACTGACAAGGGGTGGTATGTGTCAAGTCTTGCTTGGAAAGTTATTTTTATTTTTAAAAATAATGCACATGACTACTCCATTTTAGGGTAGGAAGCTGGCTTTTCCACTGTCAGTTGGTTGTTTCTGTTTGCCCTAGATGTGCTGTTTCCATGTTCAGATTTGTTTTTGGATAAGAGAAAAAGTTATGCTTCTTAAATAATTTAGTTAAGGCTGAAGTTGCTTTTGGGCAGGAAACCCCAGTTGTATAAATGTCTGTTTTTTCATCAACGAATTCTTTATTAACCCAGGAGACGTTTTCAAAATATCCTCAATGGGGTATGCTTTCTCCAACATCCTGAAAATGCTACTTTCATAGGGCCATCCTATGAAATATGCATAAAATTGCCCACCTTTCCTGCTTCTAAAGAATCATAAGTGCCAGTTCCCAGCTTGGACACTTTGGGCATGATAAAAACCCTGGTTACTTCTTAAGTTCATATGTGGGGCTTGATGCTTTGATATAACAAGGAAATCCCCTTCACAGTCACTAAGCAAGAGGAAATGATGTCTCAATGGAGCTTTAAAAAGGGTGCGATGGGCGCCTGGGATGAGACGGTGATGGAGGGTGATGTGAAACTGGAGCTGGAGACCGAGTCACCGCCGGAGAAGCCGCAGAAACATGACAGTGACGCGGCCGACCTGAAACAAGGGACCGACTATGCAGAAGAGAAGGAGATCCAGAGCTCCAACCTGGAAACGGCGATGTCAGTGATTGGAGATCGGCTGTCCTGGGAGCAGAAGGCCAAACAGGGGCGGGAGAAGGAACTGGCAAAAGTTACAATCAAGAAGGAAGATCTAGAACTAATAAAGACGGAGATGGAAATCTCACTGGCAGCAGTAGAACGGAGTTTGCGGGAACACATGGGAAATGTAGTAGAAGCTCTTGTTACCCTTACCAACTAACCTTTTAATGGCCACACCTTGATGAACTTATTTATTGGAATAAAGGTTTCTTTCTTTCCCCCACCTTAAAAAAAAAAGGGTGTGATGGAGGGAAGAAGGGAAAACATCTGGAACTCAAAGTTTTAAAAAGCAAATGTTTAAAGAAAATTTGTTCTTTACATGCAACTGGGAAATATACAGGCACTGGGGTATAGAAATCCATCTTGCCCTACTAGAAAACTAGGGGGGCGGGGTGACGGGAGAAGATATAAGAGAGAACAGATTGGGAGAAGGGATATTCAGTAGGCTTGCTATTTTGGGGTGGGGAGTAGGGGAAAGATGGGGAGAAAAATTGTAACTCAAAATCCTGTGGAAATGAATGTTGAAAACTAAAAACAAACAAATTTTTAAAAGGATGTTACTCCACTCCAGTCTGTCTTTTTCCTTGGAGTCTTCATGTGGGTATTAGTTCTCCCATGATAGTGGGGACAAAGGCTACCTCAACAGAAATGGCAAAATGCTGAGCAGATAGCAGCTAAAACCCATCCTGCCTAATTTTATGATTCTATATTTTGGGTTATCTCTGTGTTTTTTTTTTCCCTTTGATCATTGGTAGGTGAATTATCAATCCTCAGATGGATGTGTGCAAGCTTAGAAATTATCTTTTTTTTTTAAGCAATCGGGGTTAAGTAACTTGCTCAAGGTTACATGGCCAGGTGTTTCTGGGTGGGTGCTAAGTGTCTGAGCCTGGATTCGATCCCCAGGTCATCCTGACACTGGAGCCGGTGTTCTTACTCGCTGTGCTACCTGGCCACCCCAGAAATTAACTTTTGATTATAAGAAGTTCAGTGGTCCTGGGTCTTTTGGTTGGAGCAGACTGGTAGCAGCAAGGAATTCCAAGAAACTACTCCACTGCTTTTGGAGCAGATGTTTACTAACAATAAGATGAGCCCAAGACCTGGCCCAGCTTGCCAGAAGATAGCTATAGTGAAGGAGGCAGTGCAGAGCCAAGGTGAAATGTAAAATGTCAACTCAACCTTTCCACAATATGCTTTCTATTTATATGAGATGTGTTAACCTCCTGAGAATGTAACATAAGTTATTATTGCCTATTAAGTTTGTTTTATCAAACCAATACTAATGAGTATGCTGTGTTCATATCTGATTCTTATTATACGTTCAGAATTTTTGTATTTTTTACTTTGAGGGAAGACATTAGGCATGGGCCTAAACCTTAACTTTAAGTATACTTTCCTCAGAGGCACCAGGTTGGGGTTTAAGGAACATAATCCTTTTCACTACAGACTAGTCTCCCTCTAGGACTGAACTTGGTTCACGCTCTATTTTTTTTAAATCAAGTTCTTTACCTCTTTAATAGTCAATAAATATTTATTAAGCACCTACTATGTGGCAGATTCCTTACTAGGCAATTATCATGTATTGCTGAGACTCAGAGCAGTAGTGAATTTGAGGTAGACTGGCAGAATCCCATTATTAAAAGGGAAAGGCTCACCAAATCAATTTTCTGTTTCCTTTACACACATCTTACTTACTCCTTCATTCGACCTCCACCACATTAATGTTGCCAGCACATCTTTGAATTTAGTATGTTGAACAGTATTTAAACTTCTCCTGGGTAGCCTTTTAGAACTTTTTTCTTTTAATTCAAGAGTTATTGTGATTATCATTTATTATTATTTAGAATTTTAGGAAAGTCTCCATTTCCAGATAGGTAAGAGAAACTTTTCATTTAAATTGGATTAAGTATTGTACTCTGGGTAGGTAACAAATACTGAGTGACATTGTTTGCCATGACATCAAAAATTCCCTGGACACTAGAAAGATAGGTTATCTTATGTTTAGTTGCTATAAGGGAAGACTAATGGGCAGGAATGAGAGTCAAGGAACCAGATGACAGTTGACCCATTATAAGTGTGCCTTTGTTCTAGAATTAGGACAATAATCATGAGAACATTACAATCCTTGTGTCTCTCTGAGTTTCAAGTTAAACGAATCTAGGTCAACCCCACAGTTCATTCCTGGCTAACTCCTCCAGCAAACTGACAAATTCAGGACCCCTATGGAGGAAATACACACCAAGTAAGAAGGAAGAGGACTTCTCAACTATGCCAAAGTGAATAGCTCTCCAGGATCTTCAGACTTGAGTTTTCACCAACAAAATCATGTAGCCTTGTTTCTCTGCTACAAACACTTGTCTAGACCAGCCACAGCAATAAATTTACTACATCAGATGGCTTTTATAGGCTGACAAGCATTCAACTGCAAGTCATCAGCTGGGGTGGGTGTGCCCTTTTCTTTGTTGCCACAGCTGCTACTTCTTAGCCTTTTTTGGGCAGGTGTGGGTTCTGAGGCAAGTCTGTCATCCCTGTGTTTAATGGCTACTGTTATAACTTCCTGTAATGTTTGTGCTTCCAAGGCAGGTGTGACTTCTACTACATTTACTCTTCATCACATATCTTGTCTGCAGGGGGTGGGGAATTCCTTTTTGTTGGCCAAGTACAGTCAACAACTGTTGTTTAAGACAGACTATGACCATGTGTTAGGAGATTGGGACAATTTAATTCTGGGATGTGTAGAGGCATGCAGGTGCTGCCATTCTAGAGAAAAAGTCCCTTTCATAGTTCTTTCTATGGCTGGAACAGCTGAGAAAGGAAGCAGTTCTGTAGGAGTATTTATGTGTATTTATGATGCATGGAAAATAAGTTGGATGACTGGGTCTGACATTGGTGCATAGAGAGGTGGTCGGTGCTAGAGAATCACAGGAAAGTCAATGAATATGTTCACAATGTCTTACTTTGTGTCAGATGATCATATGAGGAGTGAAAGGAGTACTTGGCAGGGCAGCATTAGAAGAAATTTAGCTTTGGACTCTCTCATTTTGAGTGCCTATTTTAGTAAGTGTTTCATGGTGGGGTTTGACCTGAGTCATGCATCTTGTAGTAATAAACCCACAAACACAGGGTATACCAGTATGCAAACAAGTGATAATGCTACTGTGATATTAGATCCAAGATTGTACGACTCATCTGAATTGTATCAGCTGAGTTTTAGACATAGACATCTGTGGTAGTGTTCCATGGTTCTATCAGTATATATAAAGAGCTATTTCCCAAGTGGGACATACCAAGTTAATTCAAGTCAACAGCCCTATTAAGAACCTACTATGAGCTAGCTACTGTGCTAGGGATACAAAGAAAGGGGAAACAAATGCCCCTGCTCTCAAGGAGCTAAAGGTCAGTGGTGGAAGATAGCAAGCATAAAACTATGAACAAATAAGGATAAATTGAACATATGGGGCAAGTTGGTTATAATGAACTAAGAGAAGGCCCCAGCATTAAAGGAGTTTGGGAAAGGAGGTTGCAGAAGACGGGATTTTAATTAATATTTGAAGGAAGGCAGGAAAGCCTGAAGATAGAGATGAGGATGGCAAGAATTTCAAGCATGGGGCATAGGCAGCAAAAATGTATGGTGTCAGGAGATGGAGTGTGTTGTGCAAGGAACCACAACCAAGGAATCTGGAGGCCAGGTTCACTGGATCACAGAGTACATAGAAGAGAGTAAGGTATAAGAAAACTGGAAACCTAAGACGGGATAAGGTTATGAAGGACTTTAAAAGTCAAACTGAGGATTTTATATTTGATGTTGGAAATGGTAGGGAGTCACTGGAATTTAATAAGTAGGGGGTGACATGCAGTTCCCAATTGATAAATAGTCAAAGGATATGAACAGGCAGTTTTCAGATGAAGAAATCAAAGCTGTCTATGGTCATATGAAAAAATGCTCTAAATCACCAGTGATAATAAAAATGCAAATTAAAAAAATTTTGGATGACCGCCTCACACATATCAGGTTGCTAATATGACAGAAAAGGAAAATAATAAATGTTGGAGAGGATGTGGGAAAATTGGGACACTAATATACTATTGGTGGAATTGTGAACTGACCTAACCATTCTGGAGAGCAGTTTGGAACTATGCCCAAAGAGCTATAGTACTGAGCATGTCCCTTGATAAGGAGATTTAAAAAGGGGGGGATGGATCTATTTGTACAAAAATATTTATAGCAGCTCTTTTTGTGGTAGCTAAGAATTGGAAATCAAATGGATGCTCATCAATTGGGGAATGGCTAAACAAGCTGTGGTATATGATTATAATGGAATATTATTGTGCTATAAGGAATGACAAGCACTTTTTCTTTCCAGCTCTTGGGGAGTTGGTCACTGATGGCAGAGGGTCTGAAATTTGGGAAATGTTTTTGGCGGCTCTTCGACAAGCCCCCAGCTGTCAACATGCCCCAGAACGAATACATAGAGTTACACCAAAAATGGTATGGCTATCTCTTGGATTACCATGAGAAAAAGAGAAAGAAGGAAAGCCAAGAGGGGCTCATGAATGTTCAAAGAAAGCAAAGAAAATTATTGGTTTAAAGGTCAAACTCTACCATAAACAGCATCATGCTGAGAAGATTCAGATGAAAAAGACTATCAAGATGCATGAAAAGAGAAAAACCAAGTGAAAGAATGATGAAAAAACTCCCCAAGGAGCTGGACAGAGAGGGACAATCCCTAGCTGAAGTCCTTTCCACAATGATTAAACAGATACGAAAAGAGAAAACTGGTAAATGGGAAGTGCCCTTGCCAAAAGTTCATGCCCAGGGAGAAACAGAAGTGTAACGATTTATTTGTGCAGGAAAGAGAAAAAAGGCTTGGAAAAGAATGGTTACTAAAGTCTGCTTTGTTGGAGATGGTTTTACTCAAAAACCACCAAAATATAAAAGATTTATTAGGCCAATGGGTTTATGTTTTAAGAAAGCTCATGTAACTCATCCTGAACTTCAAGTCACTTTTTGACTACCCATACTTGGTATGAAGAAGAATCACTCTTCCCCACTATATACAACTTTGGATGTTATTACCAAAGGGACTGTCATTGAAGTGAATGTGAGTGAGCTTGACCTTGTGACACAGGCAGTTATCTGGGGAAAACATGCAGAGGTTACCAACAATTTGAAAAATGATGGATGCATACATGCTTTTTTGCTTGTTTGATTGATCAATTGAGTGAAGTTCTATATCTTTGACAATTATTAAAGATTTTACAGTATATCAAGAAAATCACAACAGTTACTATGCTGAACAGTCACAAAGCAAAACCAAAGACCCAATTCTACACATTGGTTGTTTTGATTTGAGATTAACTTGGAAAAGAGATGAGACACTATTTTCTATTCTTTTGTGAGACTTTTCCCCATTTTGGAGTGGCAATTAAAAAAAAGCTTGTAGCTAAACAAAAGAAGAAAAGAAAAGAAAAGACAAGCAGGGTGATTTCAGGAAGGCCTGGAAAGACTTAGATGAACTGATGCATAGTGAAGTGAGCAGAACCAGGAGAATGTTGTACACGGTTATGGCAATATTGTTCAATGAAGAATTGTAAATAATTTAGATATTCTCAGCAGCACAATGATCCAAGACAATCCCAAAGGATTAATGATCAAGTATGTTATTCTCCTCCAGAGAAGGGACTGATATTGATTGAATACAGACTGAATGCTATTTTCACTTTCATATTTTCTTTTATTGAAATGTTTTACATAATTGCACAATGTATAACCTATATTTGAGTGCTTACCACCTCAGGGAGGGGAAAGGGAAGAAAGGGAGGAAGGGACAGAATTTGGAATTTAAAACTTTAAATAAGAATGTTAAAAAATAGGAAAATTTTTTTTTTGCCTTTTCAAGGGGTGAAGGCAGGGCAATTAGGGTTAAGTAACTTGCCCAAGGTCACATGGCTAGTAAGTGTTAAGTGTCTGAGGCCGAATTTGAACTCAGGTCCTCCTGACTCCAGGGCTGGTGCTCTATTCACTGCACCACATAGCTTCCCCAAAATACAAAAATATTTGTAGCAACATTTTTTTTTTGCAGTGGCAAAGAATTGAAAATTGAGGGGATGTCCATCATTTGGTGAGTGGATGAATAAGTATATGATTATAACAGAATTTTACTGTGCTATAAGAAATGATAAGCAGGCTGATTTCAGAAAAACCTGTAAAGACTTACATGAACTGAAGCAAAGTGAAGTGAGCAGAACCTGGAGAACATTGTACAAAGTAATAGCAATACTGTATGATGATCAACTATGAATAATAGCTATTCTCAGCAATACAATGATTGAAGACAGTTCCAAAGGACTCATGATGAAAAATGTTCTCCACCTTCACAGAAAGAACTGATGGAATCTGAATGCAGACTGAAGCATACTATTTTTCATTTTTTGTATTTTTTTGTGTCTATGGTTTACCCCCACCCTTTGGGTCTGTGTCTTTTTCCACAACATTACTAATATGGTAATACATTTTGTATGATTGAACATGTGTAACCTATATCAAATTGCTTACCATCTCAGAGATGGGGGAAGTAAGGGAGGGAGAAAGAAAATTTGGAACTAAAAATTAAAAAATAAGAATGTTTAAAATTGTCTTTACATGTAACTGGGGAGAAATAAAATATTAAAAAAAAAGAAAAATAGGGGGGTGACATGGTCAGACCTATACTTTAGAAAGATCAGTTTGCTAAGTAAAAGCAGGCTGAAGTAGAGTGGTACTTAGGTGAGGCTGCATAATATTGTGTATGATGGACATGTAATGGGCACAACACTTCAAGCTAGTATGTGGGTGTGAGATCCATGGCCTAAGTCCAGAGAATCTGCCTGATATGTTAGAGGCCTCTCTTTGGTTCTTTTACTCTTTCATGCTCAATAATTTAACACATAGACTAGTCATCAGTTGTTCCTTGCTTATGATACATGACCAGTTTTTTTTTTTTGTGCCAGCTTCATATTTTTGGTGGTATTATTTACAGTGCCTTTTTTTAAGCAATAGGGGTTAAGTAACTTGCTCAAGGTTACACAGCCAGCTATTTCTGGGTGTGGTGCTGAGTATCTGAGCCCAGATTTGATCCAGGTCATCCCAACACTGGAGCCGGTGCTCTTACTCGCTGAGCCACCTGGCCGCCCCTAATTACAGTGCTTCTTGTATTTGTGTCCTCATTGGCAATAAGTTGCTATTTACTTATGCATAAATCATAGCACTATCCATTGGCCCTTTTAAAAAAATCAACCTGCAGTTATGATTCTTCTAAAATCATAGTGGTACACAATTTAGTTTTTTAACTTTACCAGGAGAATATTGTTGTTGAAAAAAAGATGGGGTTTTGTAGTGAGCAATGTGGAATTATTGGAAAATCTGTCTACTTTTCCAAATGTGATATAGATTGATCTTCTCTTCTTGGGCACAGGATTATAGAATCTAAGTGTTTGAAGAGATCTCAAAAGCCACCTAATTGAATTCATACCTGATTTTTAAAAATCCTCCATATAATGTCACTGACAAGTGGCTATCCAGACTTTCCTTGAAGATTTCCAGTAAGGACAACCTACTAAATTCCAAAGTCCACCTATGGACTTCCTGAAGCTTCAATCAATTGCGTCTAGCCCTGCCTACTCTGAATATCAGAACAAAACAATCCTCCCTTACATGTAATAGTCTTTCACATATGTGTTCCCCTTAAAGTGTTTCTACTCCAAGTTGAATATCCTCAAAATGCTTTGTGACCCTCTTGTGGCTTAGTAAGATTATAATAATACATTTAAGGAACCATCTCCAGTCCTCTTCTCATCCTGGACACCCTCTTTTGTCTATATTCCAGCTTATCAATGTCATCTTGCTATCTTCTTACTATCACTGCCATGACTTTTTCTACCTAGATCAGTGGGACATTGTACCAGACATTCCTAATCCATGGATCCAGGCACAGTGTGAGTTGATTTACTCATCTTTGAACCCAGTCATCTTGACTGGGACATGGTGAATACAACCTTACCAAGCATATGCTATCTAACTGGACTTGGACCCCAGACCAAGTTTCACTTTCATGGCCTGTTGTAATGGTAATGGGAATTTGAAGACCTTCCCTGCCCCTTAATAAGCCTAAGAGGGAATTTGAAGACCTTCCTTGCTTTGAAAGTAAGCTCTGCCCCTTAATAGGCTGAATGTGGTCATATGGAACCTGTGGTGGGAGGAATTTGCTTAAGGGTGGAGCAGAGCCCACAGGAAGCTGGGAGTCAGAGCTAGAGATATGGTGGGAGACAGAGGATGCTTAGGCAAGGAGTTAGTCAGATTTGTGAGTAGATATTGATCTTATATTGGTTTGTGGGAAGGTTAAAGGATGCTGTGGCTCTCTGTGTTGTCATGGATTATTAACTTTGCTACTATGATGGAATCAGCTTACTGGTTTGGGGATTTGGTTTTCTGGTGTCTGAATAAATGTTTTGCTTCTGTCTTATATATGGAGAGCTGCTATATTTTGTGATTGAGCATCATGCAGGAATATTTATACTCATGGTCAGTATGTTTATCATGATCATGGGTGCTGTAAATATTGCATTGGCACTACACCCATCTAGAGCTCTACCCAGCCCATGTTTTCTTCTATCTATTTCCACACCTTCCTTCCTTCTCCCCTATCTGCTTTAATCTCTAGCTCTGCATACAGTAATCAAATCAAAAGTACCATTGCTCCTGGAAAGGTTGCATTAATTGACTTCTCTTAGAATCCACTCACCATCCATGTGTTAAAGACATTCCCTTTCCTAGCCTCTTTTCCTCTATATCTTTTGTCTTCCTCCAAAAAGAATGTAGGCTCCTGGTAGGCAAGTAGTGTCTCACTTTTTATATTTTTATCCCCAGCACTTATCACAGTCCGTGGCATATAGTAAACTCTTAATAAATTCTTTTCCTTCCCATTCATCCATCTACATTTTTCCTAAAATATGATGTCAAGAATTAAAAAGAACATTTCAGATGTGGTCTGACAGAGGTTGCATCTTTAAATTCTAAACGCTTTCTTACTGTCTAGATGTCTTTCTTTCTCAGTGACATTTAGGGTAGAAACAACTTTTTAAAAATTTCTGTGTCACATTGTTGACACACTGAACTTGTAATATACTGAAACCCCTGTTTCTTGCTCATAATGATTGTTTTCTAGCCATACTGCCACATCTTATACTTATGAAATTAATTTTTTAAGCAACCACAAATGTGTAACTTATTTTTTTTCTTATTAGAGGTCTTATTTGAGTTTGATCATTTGAATCTGTCAAAATCTTTTTGAATGCTAAATCTGAGATCTTGCATATTAACTATCCCTTCTAACTTTGTGTCATCTGAAATTGGGATACTCATGCCCTCATTCAAGTGATTGATGAAAATGCTGAATAACACAGGGCTAAGGTGTGTGTGTGTGTATGTGTGTGTGTGTGTGTGTGTGTATGTGTGTGTAGGTACTCTACTAGAGTTTTCTCTCCAAGTTGTCCCCAAGCCATTATTTACTCTGAATCTGGCTATTTAACCAATTCTAAATCTACCCCACCCCCTTTTTAAAAGAAATCTTTTATTATCACAAGGGTTCTGGGTTCCATCCAGTCACCAAAACCAACACTGATGTTACATTACTTGACTGGGTGAAAAACAGCAAAAGCCTCTTTCTCCTATGGACAGTAGCACCAACAGTCCTCATCCTACACCTTCCCCTAAGGACATCCGCAGAGGGAATACTGCTCTTGGGGAATAATAACCCAGCTTTCCTTTTAAGACCACGGACTCAGGCTTTTATAATCTAGTATACAGTGCTATGGTCTAGCATATAGCACATCTCTTCACCTAATCCATAAAGATAGCAAAAGATTTTGTCAGATGCTTTGCTGACATTTAAGTAAAGGTGGTTCAAGGTAGGTGTTGAGGAGTTTTTCCTGCAATATAACAACAAAACATGAAGAAGTTTTGTTTTTTTTTTTCCAGCCAACCAGATCAGATTGTAGGATGGCAGTGGTCATAGGAAAGCAATTGACATCAAATAAAAATTTCAATGTAATGATTAGCTGAGAGGATAAATCATTCCCTTTGGGCTTTATATAGAAAAAAAAACTGGGTTATTTCTGAGGGTCAGCTCTAACAGTTGAGAAGAGAGTTGTCTATGACAGAAAAATGCAGATTTTGAGGAAACTGAATAGAACACATACATTAGAATTAGTAGACACTCTGGGCAGCTAGGTGGCACAGTGAATAGAGCACCGGTCCTAGAGCCAGGTGGACCTGAGTTCAAATCTGGCCTCAGACACTTAACACAAAACTATCTGTGTGACCTTGGGCAAGTCACTTAACCCCAATTGCCCTTCCTTCCCTCCTCAAAAATACAAAAAAGAATTAGTAGACACTGGCCTGTAGTCTCCTCTGTCTCCAACTCTGCCCCATTGATTGGTCATAGTTTCTATCACCTCCAGTTCTAAGTTCAGTTGAAATCCCAGCCTACAATACTGCTATACACATTAGGATAGAGCTAGAACCTATCAGCAGAATACGTTTTCTCACCCCATTTCTATTTCTGTGGGTTCTACCTTCCTTTTCCCAAGCAGCAGTGTCCTGACATCAGGTTCTAGGATCTCTCTGTTCTTTATGCCTACAACTTACTTCTGAAGCCAGATCCTATATTTACTCAATGCTACCATCTTATATTCCACATGTATGCTTCTGCTGCAAGACATCATTACTTATAATGAAAGAGAAATTCTCCTCTCTCCCTCAGTACACTTAAAAAAAAATTAAGTGTAGAGAAAAAAGCATTTAAGTACTATATGCCAAGCACTGTGCTAAGAAGTGGGAATACAAATACAAGTACAAGTCAATAGAATAGTCAGTCCCTACACTCAGTGAGCTCACACTCTTATAAAGTACAACACACATAGAAGAGTTAGAGTTGAAAAAGCAGTATGGTTGAAGGCATACAAGCTGAGTGAAATGGCCTTTAAGTAGTATCGTGGCTGGCAGTTAGGTGGCACAGTGGATGGAGCATTGGACTTAGAATGAGTTCAAATCCAGTCTCAGACATTTACTGTGTGACCCTGGGCAAGTCACTTTACCCTGTTTGCCTCAGTTTCTCCATCTGTAAAATGAGCTGGGGAAGTAAATGACAAACTACTACGGTATTTTTGCCAAGAAAACCCCAGATGAGGTAATGAAGAATTGGATGTGACTGAAACAACTCAACAACAACAGTACAGTGACTGGGAAAGATAAGGTGAAATGACCAGAGCCCAGGGATCTAATATTGATAAAGCCAAGCTGATTCTTTATAATAACTATTTCCTTTCCTAGATGCCATCAACCATGTCTTTAATGATCCATTCTAGAATTTTCACAGGAATTGAAATCAAGCTTACTGGTCTAAAATTTGTACAACTTTGTTCTTTTCACTTTTTAAAAAATTAGGACCACTTTTGCCCCTCTTGAATCTTGTGGTCCTTGTTTCCCATGAACTGTTTTTTCAAAAACTGCTTTACTGATGCTTTTCTTTACATCACTATCATGACCAATGACTCTCCCTCTCCAATAAAATGTTCTCTTATTATTTTTATTTTTAACATTTTAATATACAAAGTAGAGCAGTAAAAAAGATTTTACATGAGACTGAGAATCTGTATTATGAACAACTTGGTTTTCTTTTAAATTACATCATGGATTCAACATGCTATTTTCTTTCTTTTTTTTTAATTTTCTGGTCTTTATAAAATTTTTTGTTTACTTTTAGTTTATAAGATTCAGTTCCACAATCTCTTGAGTTTCAAATTATCTCCCCTTCCCTCTCCTCCCTTCCCATCCCCCCTGGTGGCATGCAATTAAGTATAGGATCTCCAAGTACTTTCATATTAGACATCAGTCAGGTTTTAAAGAAGGATTGTAACCAATGGAATGAACAATGGGAAAGAGGAAACAAAACCAAACAAGAAAAAGAAAGAGAGCAGGTAGTTTGCTTCGATCTGCATTCAAACTCTGTTCTTTCTACTTCTTTCTCTGAATGTAGACATCTCTTTCCATCATGAGTCTTTTGGAGTTGTCTTATAACCTTGCATTGCTGAGAAGAGACCAGTCTATCAAAGTTGGTTGTCACATATATGTTGTGTGTGTAATTGTGTACAAATTTCTCCTGGTTCTGCTCTTCTCACTCAGCATCACTTTGTATAAGTCTCTCCAGGTAAATATGAGGTATGTCTGCTCCTCATTTCTTATAGCACAATAATATTCCATTACATTCATATACTACAACTTGTTTAGCCATTCCCCAATGATGGGCATCCCCTTAATTTACAGTTCTTTGCCACCACAAAAAGAACTGCTATAAATATTTTTGTACATACAGATCTTCCCTCCACTTCTATGATCTCTTTGGGATATAATCCTAGAAGTGGTATTGCTGGGTCAAAGGGTATGCCATTATTTATAGTCCTTTGGGTATAGCTCCAGATTGCTCTCCAGAATGGTTGAATCAGTTACAACTACACCAGAAATGCATTAGTGTTCCAATTTTTCCACATCCTCTCCAATATTTGTCATTTTCCTGTTTTGTCATCTTAGCCAATCTGGCTGGTGAGATGTGGTACCTCAGAGATGTTTTGATTTGCATTTCTCTGATCAATAGAGATTTAGAGCATTTTTCCCTTTACTTGTAGATATCTTTAATTTCTTCCTCTGAAAACTTCCTGTTCACATCTTTGACCATTGGGGTATGATTTGTATTCTTATAGATTTGACTCAATTCTCTGTATATTTTAGAAATGAGGCCTTTATCAGAGAAACTGGTTGTAAATATTCTTTTCCAATTTCCCACTTCCCTCTTAATCTTGGTTACGTTGGCTTTTTGTACAGAAACTTTTCAATTTAATGTAATCAAAATGATCCATTTTGCATTTTATAATGCTCTCTAACTCTTGTTTGGTCATAAAGTCCTCCCTTCTCCATAAATCTGACAGGTAAACTATTGCTTGCTTTCCCAGATTGCTTACAGTATCAGCCTTTATACCTAGATTATACACCCATTTAGACTTGATTTTGGTATATGGTGTTAGATAATGGTCTATGTCCAGTCTCTGCCACACTATATTCTAGTTTTCCCAGCAGTTTTTGTAAAATAGTGAGTTTTATCCCCAAAATTGGGATCTTTGGGTTTATCAAACAGTAGATTACTATAGTCATAGACTGTTGAGTCTCTTGGACCCAATCTATTCCATTTATCCACTACTCTATTCCTCAGCCAGTACCAAGTAATTTTGATGACTGCTGCTTTATAATACAGATTAAAATCTGGTATGGCTAGGCCACCTTCCCTAGCATTTCTTTTCATTAATTCCTGCAATATTCTAGACCTTTTGTTCTTCCAAATGAATTTTATTACCATTTTTTCTAGCTCTATAAAGTAATTTTTTTGGTAGACTGATTGGTATGGCACTAAATATGTCATTTAATTTAGGTAAAATTGTCATTTTTATTATATTAGCTTGACCCAGTCATGAGCAATTGATGTTTTTTCAATTAGTTAGATCTAGCTTTGTGTGAAAAGTGTTTTGGAGTTGTGTTCATGTAGGTACTGGGTTTGTTTTGCTAGGTAGATTCCCAAAATTTTACAATATCTACAGTAACTTTAAATGGGATTTCTCTTTCTATCTCTTGCTGTTGGATTTTGTTAGAAATATATGGAATTCCAGGGATTTATGTGTTTATTTTATGGGTTTATTTTATATCCTGCAACTTTGCCAAATTTATTTATTGTCTCAAGTAGTTTTTTACTTGATTCTCTAGGATTCTCTAAGTATATCATCATAACATCTGCAGAGTGATAACTTAGTCCCTTCTTTGCCTAATTTGATTCCTTCATTTTCTTTTTCTTTTCTAATGGCTACTGCTAACATTTCTAGTACCAGATTGAATAAGAGGGGTGATAGTGGACATCCTTGTTTCACCCCAGATATTATTGGAAATGCTTCTGGCTTAAATCCATTACATATGATACTTGCTGATGGCTTTAAATAGATGCTACCTATCATTTTAGGGAAGACTCCATTTATTCCTATGCTCTCTAGTGTTTTTAATAGGAATGGATGTTGTATTTTTTAAAAAAAGCCTTTTCTGCATCTATTAAGATAATCATATGATTTCTGCTAGTTTTATTGTTGATATGATCAATTATCCTGATGGTTTTCCTAATATTGAACCATCCTTGCATTCCTGGAATAAACCCTACCTGATCAAAGTGTATTATTCTTGTCATAAGTTGCTGTAGTCTTTTGGCTAATATTTTATTTAATATTTTTGCATCTATATTCATAAGGGAAATAGGTCTATGATTTTCTTGAGATTTTCTCCTATGGAGTTCATTGATGGCTTGTTCGATTTCTTTTTCTGAGATGGGGCTATTTAAGTAATTTACTTCCTCTTCAGCTAATCTAGGCAACTTATATTTTTGTATATATTCATCCATTTCACTAAAATTGTCAAATTTATGTGCATAAAATTGGGGAAAATAATTCCTAATTATTTTCAATTTCCTCTTCATTGGAGGTAGATTTACCCTTTTCATTTTTGATACTCATAATTTGGTTTTCTTTCTTTTTTTTTTATCATATTGGATATAGGTCTATCAATTTTATTGCTTTTTTCATAAAACCAGCTCCTAGTTTTATTTATTAGCTCAATAGTTTTCTTAAATTCAATTTTAATTAATCTCTCCTTTGCTTTTCATTATTTCTAATTTAGTATTTAATTGGGGATTTTAGATTTGTTCTTTTTCTAGCTTGTTCAGTTGCATGCCCAATTTATTGACCTCCATTTTCTCTATTTTATTTATGTATGCATTCAGGGATATAAAACTTCCCCTAAGAACTGCTTTGGCTATATCCCACAAGTTTTGGTATGCTGTCTCATTATTGTCATCCTTTTGAATGAAGTTACTGATTGTTTCTATAATTTCTTATTTGACTTACTCATTCTTTATGATTAAGTTATTTAGTTTCCAATTAGTTTTTAGTCTATCCTTCCATGGCCCTTTATTACATATAATTTTTATTGCATCATGATCTGAGAAGGATGCACTTAATATTTCTGCCTTTCTACACTGAATTGTGAGGTTGCTATGCCTTAATACCTGGTCAATTTTTTGTATGTGCCATGTACCGCTGAGAAGGTATATTCCTTTTTATCCATATTCAATTTTCTCCAGAGGTCTACCATATCTATCTCCTCTAAGATTCTATTCACCTCCTTAACTTCTTTCTTGTTTATTTTAAGTTTAGATTTATCAAGTTCAGAGAGGGGGAGATTGAGGTCCCCCACTAGTATAGTTTTGCTATCTATTACTTTCTCTAACTCCCTTAACTTCTCCTCTAGGAATTTGGATGCTGTACCACTTTGGTGCATAAATGTTTCTAATGATATTGCTTCATTTTTGATGGTGCCTTTTAGCAGGATATAGTTTCCTTCCTTATCTCTTTTAATTGGATTTATTTTAGCTTTTTCTTTGTCCGAGATAAGGATTGCTACCCCTGCTTTTTTTACTTTGGATGATGTATAATATATTTTATTCCAGCCTTTTACCTTTACCCCGTGTATATCCCCCTGTTTCAAATGTGTTTCTTATAAACAGCATATTGTAGGATTACAATATTTAATCCATTCTACTATTGATCTCCATTTTATGGGAGAGTTCATCCCATTCACATTCACAATTCTGATTACTACCTGTGTCTTTCCTTCCATCTTATTCCCTCCCTGTTGATGCTTTTATTTTCCCCCCTACTCCCTTCCCCTCCTTAAGAGTTTTCCTTTTGACCACTGCCTCCCCCAGTATTCCCTCCTTATCAGCCCCACCTCCCTTTTCTTACCCTTTCACCTTACTACTTCTTCCCTCCCTTCTAACTGCCCCCCCTCCTGCTTTTCTTAGCCCTTCCCCCCTCTGGCTGCCTGTAGGGTATGATAGATTTTTATACTTAATGTAATATGTTATTTTTCCTTGAAACAAGATTGACAAGAATAGATCTCATGCAATGCTCTTCTCCCTACCCTCTTTCCCTCTATTATGATAAATTTTATGTCTCTTCTCAATAGAGTCCTATACTTAACTGATTGTTATTTCCTCCTTATACCAGGACCAATGAGTGTGGAGTTCATATAATGTTCATCTCCCTCCCTTCTTTCCCTCTAATATATATTTTTATGCCTCTTTGTGTGGCACAATTAATCCTTTTCTGCTTCATTCTTTCCTCTTCTTCCACTGTGATCCCTTTGTACCCCTTAATAAGGTTTTTTTTTTAAATTATAATTTTGTTTAATTTATACCCATTCCCTTTGTCTATATTCCTTTTAAATGTCACAATAAGTATACAATTCTCAATATTAACATGTATCAGCTTCCCAAATAGGAATGTAAGCAGTTTGCTCTTATTAAATAACAAGTTATATGTGTGCGTGTGTTTTTCCCTATTTACCTTTCTATGTCTCTCTCGAGTCTTGTAATTGGAGATTGAATTTTACCATTGAGCTCTGGCTTTTTCATCAGGAAGGTCTGAAAGTCCCTTATATCATTGAATGAGCATCTCCTTGCCTGAAAGATTATGCTCAGTTTTGCTGGATAGCTGATCTTTGGTTGTAACCAGAGCTCTTTTGCCTTGCAAAATATCATATTCTAGTTCCTCCAATCTTTCAGCGTAGAAGCTGCCAGATCCTGTGCAATCCTCATTGTAGTTCCTTGATATTTAAATTGTTTCTTTCTGACTGCTTGCAGTATTTTCTCATTTACTCTGGAATTTGGCTACAACATTTCTTGGAGTTTTCAATTTGGGATCTCTTTTAGGAGGTGTCTGGTGTATTCTCTCAATTTCTATTTTATCCTCTGGTTCTAGGATCTCAAGGCAGTTTTCCTTGATGAGCTCTTGGAAAATGTTGTCTAGGCTCTTTTTTTTTAATCATGATTTTCTGGTAAACCAATAATTCTTAGATTATCTTTTCTAGATCTGTTTCCCAGGTCAGTTATTTTTCCATTGAGATATTTAGCCTCTTTTTCTAGTTTTTCATTCTTGATTTGTTTGACTGATTCTTGGTGCCTCGTAGAGTCATTAGCTTCAATTTGGCTGATTCTAATTTTTAGTGAATTATTTTCCTCAGTTTTTGAAGCTCCTTTTCCATATGTTTAGATGTCATTTTTAGGGATTTATTTTCTCCAGTTAGATTTTGAGCCTCTTTTTCCATTCCACACATTTTTCTTTTTAAGGAGCTGTGATAGTAATGGCAATTAAAGATTCCCCTGTATTGGCTTGGTTTTCAAATTGATTGTGTTAAAACCCAGAGCTTGTTAATCCCACCTGTGGGATGGACTTTTTGATGTGAAAAGAAAGTCCTGAACTGGGAGGAGCTGGTGACGTAGATTTGGAGAGACAAGAGAGAGGCGGAAGATCTTTTTGGAAGCAGCACTTCCGTGGAGAGAGAGAGACTAAGAGAATTGCTGGTGGCCACTTTGAATTGCCCTGGACTTTTGAGACCTGCCCCCTGAGCTGCCAAGGACTCAGGAGACATGGCTGTTTTGCTGGTACTTTGTCTGTCTGTTTTGATGTTATTTTGCCAGATTTGTCCACTGGTGAAAGACAGTCCTTTTGTTGAAGAAGTCCTGGAACCTGGCTGTTCACTAAGAAGCCCTGAGACTGTCCTGCAGACAGAGAGTGAATACTGTCCACTGGTGAAGGACAGTGCTGTTGTTGCAGGGGTCTGGAGACTGTCCTGCAGACAGAATGAATACTGTCCACTGGTGAAGGACAGTGCTGTTGTTGCAGGGGTCTGGAGACTGTCCTGCAGACAAAGTGAATACTGTCCACTGGTGAAGGACAGTGCTGTTGTTGCAGGGGTCTGGGAGCCTTTCTGTTGGTTTAGAAGCCCTGAAGAAGGATTTTCTTGTTGTATGTTTACAGAAATCCTGGGAGAGGGCTTTGCTAATGTGTTCAGGGGTTCTAGGACTGTTCTACAGACAGAGGATAAATTCATGAAGGGATTGGCAATGTATCTTGTGGCCTTGCTAAGCCTTGTCTCCCCAGGAACTAAGATTGCTGAGAACTTGCCTCCCATCAAGATGAAGAAAAGACCTCCCTTTGGGTATTAAGTGCTGTGTTTAAACTTGATGTAACTCTGGGGTAGATTCAATTGTGATCCAGGGGTGGGGAACTTTTGACCTTATGTTTGGAAACTAATCTCCATTTGAGAAGAGGGGCTTTGTGGTGGACTTAATTAAGGTATAGCCTAGGGGTGGAGAAGTATTTAGAACAGAGACTTTGTAATTGATTGAATGATTGGAAAGTCCTGGGGTGGGGTAGTCCTTGGAGATTATTTAATCACATTTAGTAAATGCTGTATTTGGAATGATGTCATGTTTTGATCTTTTCTGTTCTTGGTTTGTCACTGAATAAAATGGAGAGCACCTATGCTGGTATTCTGAACCTTGGGAAGTTGCCTTTCCTTGGCATTATATTACAGGAGCTGATTTCTTCATTGAAACATTTTTCTTTTTTTGCAATTTTGATTTTAAGAGAATTAATCATTTTATCTTCTACCTCTCTAAAATTTGGTTTTTAAAGTCCTTCTTGAGCTCTTCTAAGAACTCTTTCTGTGCTTGAGACCAATTCATCTTCCCCATTAAGGGTTGAGCTGTGGGTGTGGAGTCAATGCTGTCTCCTTCTGAATTTGGTTTTTCCCTCTCACAATAATAGGATTCTAGAGTCTTTGTCTTTGCAATCTGTCTTTTACCCATTTCGAGGCAGGGCCTTAGCCATGCCCTTCCTCTAGGACCTCCAAGCCTTCACTATTTTAAAATTTTGCTCTGGGGCAATAGTTTCTGTGTTTTCAGGGTCAGAGGGGGGGATTGGAGCAGCTAGGGTTCACTCTGCCATCCTGGTCCCTGGAAGTTTAGGTAGGTGCTCTTTAAATTTCCAGGCTATGGGTTGATAGTCCCAGGAGTAGCTGCTGCCACTGCTGGGGGCCCTGCATTTGTCTTTTACCCAGCTCTGTCATATCCTAGCCCTCCTGTGAAAGGCCTTGGAATGGCCTCTGTGTTTGGTGGGTCAACTTGCTGCCCTCCTTGTCTGTGTTTCCAACTGAACTTCTTTCTGTTCTCTTCTATAAATTTAAAAAAATGCCTCTACCACACTCATTTTTAGTTTTCTTTAGTTTTGTTCATTTTTGGTTATCTTATCACTAGCCAATGTCTCCTCCTCCAATTCCCTCACCCCCAAACTGAAAGAAAGATAAGACCTTTGTATCAAATGTGAATTTTCAAACAAAATAAAAACTTACACTGGCTATGTCTGAAAATGTATATTCCATTTTATACCTTGAGTTCATTACTTCTTTGTCACAAGATGCTTAGCTTGTTTTGATCACTATTGTTGTTGCTGAATCCAGCTTTGTCATTGTATTTATGGGAGTTCTTAAATCTTTCAAAGTTGTTTCTCTTTATGATGTGGTCATTGGGTAAAGTGTTTTCTTGATTTTTGTTACTTCATCAGTTCATACAAGACTTCCTGGAGTTTAAAGAGATTCTCTGAAACTGTCATTTCTTATGGTCTAATCTTGTAAAAGCACACTTAATGTGTTTATTTATTTATTCATTTATCATTTTATTATTTCTCAGGGAACCAAGGACAGGGCTTTCTCACTGCCTCAAGAATTATGAGATGTTTCAATTTCTTTCAAAATCTTGGCCTCCACTTTGTATGTGTCATATTCTATCTCAAATTCCAACCTAGGCTGGTTCCACTTCTGGACTCCTTTCATCCATTCTTCATCCATGCAAAGGTAGAACTTGATGGCCTTGATGTTGACCTTCAGATATTCCTACCACCTGAACCACAGCTTGGGCTTAGAATTTCAGCTTATTCACAAGGATTTGTTGGGGGTAAGGTATCAGCTTCATATCAAAATAAAAAATGCTATGGGAAGAGAAACTTGTAGGCTTAACACAATGCCTGGCACATAGTAGGTTGTCATTTACATCCTTATAGAGCTTGATCTCTTAGATCTTTTGGAATCTAATCGTTATGCAGAGCAAAGCACGTCTGAAACATTCTTGATTCTGTCCCAAGAGGTGAAGTTTCCTGAAAATTCTGATCAGAAAACAACACTTGAAACTGAGGAAGACAAATAATACAGAAAAAAACCAAACACTCCCCCCATCCCAGACACACCCCAGACCAATTTCTTGGATTGGTAAAAAAAAGAGGGAAGCAGGGAAAGGCGAGTCTCATCCCTCTCACCAGTTCAGTTCATGGCGTCCACGCTGGACCCAGCACATAGGAGTCCTTGAAGAGAGTGCAAGATGGAGAAAAAAGAGCTACAGGCTTGGTCCCCTGAGTTTTAAAGATCCAGGGAACCAGTCAAAGGGAGCTACCCTTATTCATGCAGTGAGGAATGCAGCAGGCTCCACAGCAGAGGAACTCGGCATGCTCAAAGGCTGGGTTACACTTACAGTGTGGCTTTCTGTGTCTGGTCACTTTAGTCCATTGGGGCATTCTCTTGTTGCCATGCTCATCTCCCATATCTGCCTGCTGTTGACCATTCATATATTGTCTTTTATAGTAAAAAAAAAATCATTCTCCTTGTCAGAGAAAAGAGAAGCAGAGTAAGAACCGTGTGATGTGGCATTGTGTTGTATTTGAAGCCAGAAGCAGAGAATTTGAATCCTAGCTCCAAGACTTACTACCTGGGGACTTGGACTCTCAGAATCTCCACTTCCTCATCTGCAAAATGAGAGGGTGGGACTAGATGGAACAGCTCTTTTCTAGCTCTAAATCTATGATCACAAGAATCGAGCAGGTTGGAGGCAGCTAGGTGATGCAGTGAGTAGAGCACTGGCCCTGGACTCAAGAGGACCTGAGTTCAAATCTGACCTCAGACACTTGACACACTTACTAGTTACATGATCTTGGGCAAGTCACTTAACCCCATTTGCCTTGCCTTCCCCCTTGTAAAAAAAAAAAGTATTGATTAGGTCAGCCTTTTCACCTCTTTTTCAAGCGGCTTTTCTTCTTTTTAATATGCTGACTTGGGGGGCAATGTGAGGTAGTAAAAACACAGGAGGATTGAGTTCAAATACTGCTTCTCAAACTTACTGTGTGACAGAATCTAAAAGTTTGTCTAAAATAATCTAAATTTAATTTAATGATCTAAAAAAGACCATTAAAACTGCATTGGTACATATGATTAGTTTTGTGGCCTGATCTCAAATTATAAGGGCCTTTGCCCACGAAGAGATGAGAAATGAGACAGGAAAAAACTGAGGTAAGAGGAAGAGGGGTCAGGGAAGTATGGCAATAGAGATAGGATCTGAGATGTTCTGCCATTATATTTAAAAAACTGTGGAAGATCTACCCTTAATTTCCTCTACAAGCTTCCACTCTCCTTATCTCTTCAATTGACATCTGTACTCTCATCTCTACTCTCACTATTTCCTTCATCTTTAAATATGAATATTTGCTGCACCTAGTGAAAACTCCATTCCCTTTGTGACTGTCTCTAGAATGTATTTCAAAGAGAACCAAAAGAATACAAGAAGAATTTGTTAAGAGTGTCCTACATTCAGGGAAGGCACTTTGTCAATCACTGAAGTAATGGTGAAAAAATGGAGACTGCCCAATCCCTTCTCTACAAGAGCTCACATTCTACTGAATGAAAACACATATGAAGTGAAGGTACAAACTTTAATGCCTTGAATACATTAAATATTTGTATGTGTATCTCTTTCTCTCTCTCTCTCTGTATATATATATATATGTGTGTGTGTGTGTGTGTGTAGCTTTTTTACCTCATGAAATTAATCAACACAAGCATGAATTGTCATATCTTTCTTCTCTGGGATATCAGTCTAGTGATTGAATGTACCTCTGTCTTCAAAGGACCAGTCTGGATAAGTTCACAGAGGTTCATCCCTAGGATGGCTACAAGCTGATGAATTTTTGCCTGGACTTAATGAGGTCATTTACTTAGAAGAGTTTAATCTGCATGAGAGGAAAGAGTATCGACAAGGATACTTGAACTATTGAAATAGAACTTTATCTTTTATTCCCAAATGCATGTGCTTCAAATTAGAAATCCAAACAAATTGAAACAGAATCTAAATGAAACTTGTTTTCTTATACTATATTAGCATAATTTGACATGCTCAATGCTTATTGATGATGATAAAAATGAGTTTCAAAGGTAATAATAAAATGATAGGACAGATAAGTCAAAAGCAACAAGCCTTACCAATTCTGCACAAGGATACATGGGTAGACAGGGGAAATCATAATGTATGACTGGATCACAACAAAGCTAAACCAGATTGATAGGAATATATCCTTTAAAAAAAGCAAAAAAATAAAAATAAAAATAAAAAATCAGAAAATGGGTTTCCAAAACTCTTACTATCATTATTTTTGCTTTTATATAACTTAAATCCTTTACATTGAAGTTTAAGTCAAATTTTCTCTCCTACTATGGTAGACAGTGGGAATGGAAAGCAGCTGGTCACCATCTGTGGCTCATGTACTTGAAGTCTGTAATTAGGTCATTTCTCAACCTTCTCTTCTCCAGGCTAAATATCTGATTTCCTTCATCCTTTCCCAATAGATTGTATTTCCAATGATTTAATTATCTCTGTGGTTTTACTCTAAATAGTCAGTAAGTTCCTTACAAGCATCAAGTTATGGAGCCCAGAAACAGATGCATTCTGATCAGTATTATGTACAGCAGGATTTTTCTTCAGGTTAGACCCCCTATAGAGAAGGGAAGAGCTATAAAACTAGAACAAGTATACACAGAGGAAGTCTGTTCTGAAGGTGACAAAATTTTAAAGGGACTGAGGGATTGATTCTCCAGACATCTGGAAAAGGGGAAGATAGCAAAGACCTGGGAAAAAACCTCTGATCTTATAAAAAAAAGCCACAGAGAAAATATTCATAACTACTGAACCACATGCCTTCTTTCCTGTCTTTATAAGATCTTTATGAAATAATGTAAATATGCATTAAGGACATCCTTGATGAAAGTTTGAGAAGGAAACTGATTTATTTTCAAAATTATTATTCTACAGTAGATCACATTTTTATAATCATATAATTAACAAAAGTAGAAAAATATAAGATCCCATTGCACTTAATGTATGCTTAATATTTTTTGAAAGTATTTAATATGGTAAAGTGAAATTCTGCCTTAAAGATTCCAGTCAGGTGTCCTCCATGAATATGTTAAAAAATAAAAGAGTTTTTAACAGGCATAAGAAGAGAGAAATTTGGGGCAGCCAGGTGGCTCAGAAAGTAAGAGCACCGGCTCCAGTGTCGGGATGACCTGGTGGATCGAATCTGGGCTTAGACATTTAGCACCACACCCAGAAATAACTGGCCGTGTAACCTTGAGCAAGTTACTTAACCCCAATTGCTTAAAAAAAAAAAAAAAAAGAAGAGAGAAATTTGTTTGATGATCTTCTGATTATTACTATTAAATAAGCCTTATAACAGGGATATACATGCTGGTCAAATGTAGTTCAGGACTGTCATGGAGGATGTACAGGATAGAGTCCAAGTCAAAACTGTATTCAATATAAATGATAGAAGGTAAGGTCTCTGAGACGATCCTATTTGCAGATGGTATCATGCTGATTCTATCAAGATCTGAAACACTGTTGAGACTCCTAAATGAGTTCTATAATTTTTCAAAGAAATTGGGTATATGTAGCTACATAGAAAAAACTAAGTGCATAAATAATGCCTATTGTCCATACAATGATAATCAGCTCGATGGTCAACCTATAAATCTATTTAATCTCTCTATGTATCTTTTACAGTGATGGGAACAGACAGTGAGCTGGGCTCAGAGTTGAACAGGAAGAGGAAAGCAGGCTGTCTTATATAATTCTTTTATTGATCCCCAAACTTCTCCTTAAAATCGAGGCCCATTGTCAAAAGTAGAAAGTTTTCTAGTGATGACGTGTGACTGCAATTCATGGAATTTCAAAGTCTCTAAAAAATTAAAGCTGTAGGTCATCAAAGGGACAATGAGAAGGTATATAGTGGGTAGGAGGAGGCTGTAATGTTATCAGTGAGGAGTGGTACAGGAGAAATTGTGTAAAGCAGACATGGATGGCTAGAAGAGGAAGGCAGTCAGGCATATAACGTGAGGAGGCAGTCTACATGCTAGATTTTGATACACGCAAGGTTCAAAGGACTAGAGAAGGATACCCAGAATCTTGGGTAGCATGCTGATCAAGGATTGACTGGGTTGGGATCTGCATGATTAGAGGGAATATTGACAAATAAGAGATCCCAGGTCCAGAGAAGTAATGGGATATATCTGGCATCAAAGGGCAATATAAATGCAGCAAGGTACATGACAAAGCCATGGATGTGGAAGTAAGCCAAAGGTTTTATGGATAATCAATAAAGGCAGTATAAACGTTATGGTGCTTTTTGGTAGGTTGTTCAATGATTACCAAATTCAAGTTTATACTTTATTCCTTTGATGCTTTTTAGCATAATCTTTATGTTTCACATGTAATATATTTTCTTATTTATTTTTATTCATGAATGATAAAGGCTGTGAGTATAAATCATACAAATCTCATCTGTTGGTAATAAATATGTGATTCTTCCTGTGAAGAAATATGAGATCAGGCTTACATCAGAGAGAAAGATGTTGAGATACTCTGCTAATAACTAATATAGCACTGTGAAGCATTTGAGACAATAATTGTGGATCTGACCTGGAAACGCTGCTTTCTTATTTTGCAGGGAAGTTAGAATTCCAATTACCTACTTTGATGTAATTCCTCCTCCTCCTCCTCCATCCCTTCCATCATTTTATCCTCTTTCTTCCTCTTCTTCTCCTCACTCTAATCTTATGCCTACCTCAAGGATTTTCTTTCCAACCACTGTCACTCTGCTTGGACTCACTATTCAGTGGTTTGCACACTCCTATTCCCTTTTCCCACCCCATTGCAATGATGCAGACATATGACTGCCACTGTACAAAATCTGTTTCCTATCTTTAACTTGCCTCTCCCTCATGCCTATCCGCCTCAGCTCCACACCGCAAATGCTCCTATCTTGATTTGTTCTTCATTATCATCTCTGGAATATTTGCTCAATGAGAGACCAGCTATTTTGTCTTAAACCATTTTTTTCCCCTCGCTCTTTCTATCTTTCTATTTTCTGATCTTTACTGAGGCATGATAGCTTCCTGACCACACCATTTCACTTTCTACCCTTTACAATGCTGGTTACACATTCTCTTATATTCCTAGTTTACTAGTAGAGATGAGGGAGTCAGAATACTCTTCACTTCCCGTCTCCACTTTCAGAGCCTCCTTCAACGATCTTACTAAGCAACATTTCCTTACTAAGTTCCTGCTATACAAATTTATTATCTAGTACAGATTCTGGTGTCTGTTATAACCTCTCCTTCCCATCCCTGGGCCATTCCTTCCTTCCTCAATGAAATCATTGTTGGGCTCATAGTCTATCTCAACTCCTCTTTTCCTGTCTTCCTACCAGGGGACTTGTAACATATATATTGAATATATATATGTATAGTAACTTCCTGATTCCTCACTTTACTTATTTCCTATGACCTACTCCTCTTCAATACCTCAGCTATACACAGAGATGTTCATACCTTTGACTTTGCAATCTGCCACAAGTATTTTACTTCTTTGTTCATGATCTCTGAATTCTTTTTATCTGATCATAAATTTTTTTTCCTGTATCTGTATGACCTCTAACCTTGTTGATTTCCAATTTCTTCATACATCACTCCATGAACTGGCGATAATTCTTCCTACTTCCCTCTCTCTACTCCTTCATGAAACTGCCTAAACTCTATACTATCCTTTACCTGTGCTATCCATGTCCTATCCATTCCAAACTAAGTCCTGACCATAAATTACTTCCAACATTCATCTTCTTTACTCCTATTTGCTTACTGATGAAAAGAACTGTAGGAAATCACAAAACTATTTTAATTGTTTGGGATATAGGGATTATGGGAAGCTGGCAGTATACTGAGATATAAAACAATCTAGTGATACACACCAGTAAGACTTAGAAATGTATCACTCTAAAGAAATAGGAATCATCATAAAGCCCTTCATCAAGCTCTAGCATCCACAGTGGGAGAGTAATATCAACCTATAAATCAATCAATACACATTTATTAAATGCCTACTTTCTGCTGGGCACTGTGCTAAGCATTGGGGATACAAACAGAGGTAAAAGACATTAACTGTCTTCAGGTAACCTACAATCCAATGAGGGAGACAATATAAGGCAAATAAAAGGGGAAATTTAAGTAATACACAAATAAAACATCAAAATTTTGTTTAATAAGAAAAAAAAGAAACCACAAAGACTTTGCCTTTCCCCTAATTCATGTTTTCTAATCTCAACTATGCCCTCACTGTAGCTAGGCAAACATTTTATTTTTTCCTGATTTGCAGGTCCACTTTTCACAGTGACTGTTCTAAATCTTGTCTCTCCTGAAGCTTCTCATAATATCATCTCCCATCCTTTCAGCTGAGGACCTTGCTTCATTCTTAACCAAAGAAACTGAGGACATTCCTTGAGTGTTCCCACTGCTTCACTGCTCCTAATTGCACATAATTCAGACATTTTCTTCCACCATCTCCTCCTTCATTTTGTTTTTATCTTTGCTAATGCAAACCCCTCTACATGCACCCACACCCTTGATTCCATTCTCTCCAAGTTTTTCCAGAAAATTGTCTGAACTATCATTCCTATGGTTTAACCTTTAATTTCCTCCTATTTGATGGTTTCTTTCCTGCTGCCTACAAATATATTCATGTCATCCATATCCTTAAAAAGAATGGCACAGTGAATAGAGCACCAGTTCTAGAGTCAGGAGGACCTGAGTTCAATCTGACCTCAGACACATAACACTTACTAGCCATGTGACCTTGGGCAAGTCACTGAACCCCAGTTGCCCTGCCTTCTACCCTCCAAAAAGCAAAAATAAAATTCATTTAATCCCTGCTAGCAATCATCCTATATCTCTACTTCCCTTTGTGGCTAAATTCCTTTAGAAAGCCTTCTACAGAATCCTAATCTAAATCACTAAAAAATGCACAAAATATCTAGGGGATCAAGCTACCAAATCACACAAATGACTTGTATAGATTAAATTACAGAGTGCTTCTTAATAAGGAAATAACAAAGAGCTTAACAGTAGGAATGATAATCAATGTTCATGACTGGGCCATGCCAATATAATAAAAATGAAAATACTACCAAAGTTAATATACAGTTTTAATGCTATTTCAAATGATGAAAAAGATACTTTATAGAACTTGTTACTGCCTGAATGGGGACCCAGTCAGTTGGGTAACAGCTC
>NW_027186304.1:70130184-70130554 GCF_028583685.1 Petaurus breviceps papuanus | reverse complement strand
GAAACCCAGATGTTGACTGGGTATGGATGTAATGGTTGGACAGTTTGAAATCTGTCTACTTGATCTGTTTCTGTCTTGATAATTCTGTCTGTGTACTTTGAAGTTCGGGGTGCTGACCTTTTCCCCTGAACAAGGTAAACGATATATGTCTGACTGATTAAAGTAAGCTTGTTAACCCATTTTGAGTTGCTTTCCTTTAACAAAGCAGATCCAAGAACCTGTATGGGCAGCCACCCTGAGGACGCTTGGGGTGCTTGCTGCTACACCTACCTACCTTCCTTCCTTCCTTCCTTCCTTCCTTCCTTCCTTCCTTCCTTCCTTCCTTCCTTCCTTCCTTCCTTCCTTCCTTCCTTCTTTCCTTCCTTCTCTT
>NW_027186304.1:70106452-70130084 GCF_028583685.1 Petaurus breviceps papuanus | reverse complement strand
CTTCCTTCCTTCCTTCCTTCCTTCCTTCCTTCCTTCCTTCCTTCCTTCCTTTCTTCCTTCCTTCCTTCCTCCTTCCTCTTTTCTCACCCATTCCACTCTGAAGCTCATAGATAAGACCACAATAAGTCCCTGTCCAAGTTCCATTTATTTTTGGGGGAACTCTCTTGGCTCAGAGTAAATGTCAGTGGTAACTCTCTTTTGACTAGCAACCCTGAGGGTCTTCCCCTTCCAGTTTGATTTTTTTTTTCTAATTAAAAGGGCCATCCCTTGATTTACTTTCAAAAGAGGTTCAATTGCCTCACTCAAAGTAAGAACCTGAAAAGACCTTAGCCTAAAAGGGTCAGGATCTTCCATTACATACTGGGCCATCTCCAGCTTTTTCCCCTAAACTAAGTAAATTATGATACTCTGCCTTCAGGACGTTACAAAACTGGAGCATTCATGAAAAAGTGGGAGAGCAACAGCAGGGTAGAGGGAAGTATGTTATGTGGCCTGATCAGATCAAGGGCTAGCAATTACAGGAAGATGACCTCTAAGGTGTAGGGAAAAGAAGAGAGTATAGAGGAGAGGATGAAGGTGGAAAATTGAAAAAGTAAGAAGTACTTACTTTGGTGATGGGAGGGTGTTCCCCTGGTGAATGTTCTTATAGGTGAAGAGAGATATTCTGTGAAAGGAGATGGGGACTTTGTGCTAGGCATAATCTATTTGGTGCTTTAAAACACTGCTTGTCTTGCCTTGGAAGGGGGAGGGAGTTGGAATTTCTGGGGGCATCTGGTATCTGGGGAATGGGAGGGCATGGACCCAAGGAGGAGATTTTTAAAGCAAATAGTAAAGGAAAATGATCAGGAAAAGGGTGTAGATCATCAGAGATGTGGTGGTGTGGGAGTGTTGCCATGGGGCAATGTCCTTTCTGTCACCTTTAGGAATTGGTATCTTTTTTTCTGGGAGGGACAATGGAAAAATGGAATCTATGGGGCAAGCTCTGCAAAGTAGTGGCAGAAACTGCTTAGAGGGAAGGATAGCCCAGAATGGATGCCTCAGAGGCTTTGGCTTCATGAGGAATGCAGAGAATAGAGAGGAAACAGTGAGGAGTATCAAGGCAAGTAGATGGCTCGGGAAAGTGCTCTGGGCCTGTAGTCGTGAAGATTTGAGCTCAGATCTATCCTCCATGCTTACTGACTGTGTGACTCTGGGCAAATCACTTAACCTGTTTTCCTTAATCCACTGGAGAAGGAAATAGTATCTTTGCCAAGGAAACCCCATAAAGGGGTCATGAAGAGTTGGACATGACTGGAATCCCCTCTGGAAAGGGGTATAAAAAATGGAATTTAAAACATTAATGAACAGAACTAGTGAAGGGGAGGAGAGGAAAGGGTTAATCTACTGATTGGGAGGAAAAAAGGGAGGAAAAAAAAGATAAAGGCAGGACAGAAAACGGAAATAATAAGCAAAACAAATGGGAGGGAGGATCAGGGTAAGAGGAAGAAAGACAGCGGAAATAGGGCGAACCTAAAAAAGAGAAAGAGTTAAGCAATCCAATAAAAAGAGAAGAGTGACATATTGGATAAGAACATAAAATTCTACAATCTGCTACACACAAGAAACATATTTTAAAAAACAAAGACATACCCAATAAAACTGAAGGAATGGGAAAAAGTATTATCACCAAGTAAATCCAAAAAGTAAAGCAAAAACATTCAAAAAATAAAGAGATAAACAAGGAAACTATATTATGCTGAAATGAACCATAGGCAACAAACCAATGTTAGTAATAAACTTACAAATTCGAAATGCCTTAGCATCCAAGTTCCTAAAGGAAACACTGCTTGAGCTACAAGAATACAAGGACAATAACACAATTGTGTCAAGAGACTTTAATATCTCTCAATTATGGATAAGTTTAATAGAAAGATAAACAGAAAGTAAAATATGGAGCTGAGCAAATTGCTTGAGAAACTAGAATTAAAAAACTTAGAGTGTCTTCTAAATGGGACTGAAAAAAATACATATTTCTAAGTGCCACATGGAACTTTTATAAAAGATGACCATATATTAGGGCACTTAGATATTGTAAACAAATGTAAAAAGGTAGAAATAGTAAGTGCAACATTTACAGACCATGACAGAATAAAAAATAGTCATTGGTTTAGTTACCACAAAGAGAAGACATAGTCCCAAATAGAAACTTGACAATAAAATCCTAACTAGTGAGTGGGTCAAAGAATAAACTACAGAAATAGTAATTATGTGAAAGAAAATGGTAATGATTAAATAACATCCCAAAATTTCTGGGATGCAGCTAAAGCAGTTCTCAGCAGAAAAAAAATCATATTTCTATAAACATACTTTAACAAAATAGAAAAATTCAAAGGATTAGTGAACAGTTTAACATGCATTTAAACAATTTAAAAAATCAACAAACAAATCTAAAATAAGTATAAGAGGAGATATTAAAATTAGAGAAGTCAATAAATGGGAAACAAAAAATATCAAAAATGATAAAACTAAAAGCTAGATCTTGAAAAGATTAATGAAATTGACAGACCTTTAGCTAATTTGATTAAAAACAAAAGGGCTGAAAAATCAAATAAAAATAGCAAATAAGCAAGATGAAATCACATCAAAACTACAAGAAATAAAAAAGAATAATCAGAACACATACACAGTTACATGCTAACAAAATTGAGATAAAAAAAGTAGAGGAATGACTTAAAAAATATGAAATACCAAAACTATAAGAAAATACAAAGCTTAGCAACAGATCTGATATGGAAAGACTGAATTTGATTGAGGAGTCAAGGATTACAGCTAGGCTGTGAGCCTGGCTAATTAGGAAGGTTGCGAAACTCTACAATAATAGAAATGTTTGGAAGGAGGTAGAATTTGGGGGAGGGGAAGATAATGAACTGTATTTTGTATATATTGAGTTTGAGATGTCTATGTCACATCCTATTCTAGATGTCTAAGAGGTAGCTGTTGATGTGGAGACTGAAGATTGAGAGAGATTAGAAGTGCATAGACCTTACAATTATCTCCATAGAAACACTAATTGAAACCTGGGAAGCTGATGAGATCACCAGCAAGTTAACTGAGGGAGAAGTGAAGAGGGCCAAAATCAGACTCTTGGGAGACACCCATAGTTAATGAATGGATGTGACATTGGAAGAAGGTCCACCAAAGGAGATTGAGGTGGAGTGGTCATACAGGTGAATCAGGAGAGAGCAGTTAGCAAAAGCCTAGGGGAAAATGATATCCAAAAGAACAGAGAATTGACAGTCTTTAAGATTGTAGAGAGGTCCAGGGAGAGGACTGAGAAAAGACTTTTAGATTTGGCAATTAAGAGATCATGGTAAGAAGAGCTCATTATATTTCACCTGGACTACTGCAATATAACCCTGTAACTGGATTATCTGCCTGAAGTTTCACTCCTCTAGGATCCATCCTTGACACACCTATTACCATGGTTTTCCTAAATCATGGGCTTTAGCATGTCATTCTCTTGCCCAGTAAACTCTTGATATCCCTGTTACCTCTATGATAGAATGCTGGGCCTGAAGTCAGGAAAACTTGAGTTCCAACCTCAGATGCTATGTGACCCTGGGTAAGTCACTTAACCTGTTTCCTCAACTGCAAAATTGGCATTATAAGGAGCACATATTTCAGGAAGGTGTTATCAGGATCCAATGTGATAATACATGTAAATCATTTAGCACAGTGCCTGACACATAGTAGGTGCTTAATGAATGCTTATTGCCTTTTCTTTGTCTTCTGCATGGCATTTATATTTTTACCACCTGGATCCATTCTTCTTTTCCAGTCCTATTATATCTTGTTTCCTTAACACATTCTTCATTCTAGCCCAACTAGTCTTGCTCTTCTGACATTCAACATTGAATCTCCTGACTTTATGCCTTTGGTTTTCCCAGAAGGCATTCCCTTCTCACCTTCTCCTCTTAAAATCCTTAGTTATCTTTAAACCTTGACACGTTTACCACCTCTTACCATCAAGACTTTATTGATGCCTCTAGCTGTCTCTTCTTACCCCCTCCAATTATTATGCTGTTTAGTCGTGTTTGACTCTTTGTAACCCCTTTTGGCATTTTCTTGGCAGAGCTATTGGAGTGGTTTGCCATTTCTTTCTTTTTTTTTTTTCAGAAATGCATGTAAATTTAAAAAAAATTATTTATTTACTTTTAGTTTACAACATTCAGTTCCACAATCCCTTGAGTTCCAAATTTTCTCCCCCTTCTTCTCCTCCCCCCTCCCACCCATGTCAGCATGCAATCCGATATATTCACATTAAACATTAGTCAAGTTGTAAAGGGGAATTATAACCAATGGAGTGAACAATGAGAAAGAAGGAATGAAACAAAACACAAAAGAGAGAGAGCAAGTAGTTTGCTTCAATCTGCATTCAGACTCTGTAGTTCTTCAGCTCATTTTACAGATGAGGAAACTGAGGCAAACAGGGTTAAGTGACTTGCCCAGGGTCACATAGCCAATAAGTGTCAGAGGTCACATAATGAACTCAGGTCTTTCTGCTCTGGGCCTGGCACTGTAACCACTGCACTATCTAGCTGCCTCAATTATCTTGCTACATTTTTGTCTATGAGAATGCATCTTATAAGCTCCTTGAGAGCAAGGATTGTTTCATTTTTGTCTTTATATTGTTAGTGTATGGAAAAATGCCTGGCACATTGTGAGTGCTTAGTAAATGTTTGCTTGAAGAGGAAGTGAACAATTTTGCTGTGGGGAGGAGTTTAGGAAATTTGAATCTAGTACTTTACTCCTGGCTTCCTGCTTGCCAGAGGGTCAGTAGGGAGCAGTGCAAGTTTAAAGATGGAGTGGGGTATCTGGTTCCTGAGCATATGCCTGCTCCTTTTGCAGCTAGATGTTCCTAGGTGCAGCTAGGAGTCCATCTAATTTTTAAGTTATAAAAGGTGAAATCAATGAACCTGAAATCTGAACTAAAGAATTATGTTGTTTTGCTAATGAGGTTACTACCCACATCATATGATGTCATAAGCAGTTGGTATTGCCTTGGTAACAGAGCAGTATACTTTTATTAGGAAAATACAGGAACAGATAGACAGTGCTATTCCACAGAGAACTAGAAAAAAAAAGTAGGTTTACTAAAATGAGCAACATGAAACAAAGTCTTTGGCATGCTGAGTGACCTAGTCATAGAAAATGGAAATTCAGATTGCATTTCACATATACATTTTGAATCCACAAAATATGTTTTATCAGCAGGAACAGAAGGAGTCTCTTAGACTTTGGAGAAATTTCCATGTTCTAGCACCTACTTTCTTTCTTTTTGTAAGCAGCCTTTTAGTGAAGTTAATGTAGTATGCCATATGTTAGTAGAAGAACATATGGGGAAACTGTGTATGGTGTTTGTGTTTAAAGGCTAAACCTCAGATGATTCAGTCTTATCTTGATGGCCTAAAGATAATTTAATTCAACAAACTTACCTTTCATCAGGTTAAAATATTGCAATTTTATTTAATGGTCACATGTAATATATCTATATATCTATATCGATATAGATATATAGATATATAATTGTTTGCTGTTAAGACATTTTCAGCAATATTTAAAAAGTCAATAAGAAACATTTACAAATTCTAACTACATTTTAGATGGTCTGCTAGAGAAAAATACTTATTTTATTCATTTTTGTTTTGAACTAAGGGAAGGTGACTGCTTAATGCTTCCTTCACTTCAGCCTTAACAGTTCATCAGTTCCTTCAATATAACTAATTCTAAAAACTTCTAAAAAAGAGAAACATATGGATTCTATATGAAGCTTTATTTCATCACTTGATAAAGATCAAACAGGTTTTCCACTATGTTTAGCAGTAAATAGATGTTGACCTCATCTGGAGAGGGTGAATGCATTCCTTACATTCTTGCATTTGTGTTGATCTGAAGGGCTGAGGTTGTAATAAAAAGCAACATTCTATAAGTGTGAATGAATTCCTCTGGTCTTAGTCTATGTGATACTTTTTGGAATAAACTCCTGTGAATCTGGATTCTTCCAGAATAGAGTCATGACTCTACTGAAATCACTTTATCATTCCTCATGCAACCCCATAAAAGCCAGTGAAATTGTATTCTTCTTAAAGCAAATCCTACCATTCCTGGTTCCAAGCTACTGCAGTTGCTTCATCACCTGTTAAATGGTGATATAGTATATACTTCTCTAGGCAGGGGAACTGGCTCATCAGTCTGCCCTTTGAAGACTTCTGAATATTTAACAAAAGTCTCCAGAGCCACCTCTGTTCCTCTGCTTCTTGCTAGCTCATTGTTGATGTGAAACTGAATTCTTCCCAAGAACAATTGTAAGTAAGGTGGATTTTAGTGTAAGTAAGGTGAATTTTAGTGGGTGCAAGGTGGATTTCTGTTATTATTTCTTAAAGTTCAGTTTCCCAGGATCCATAGCTATAACAATCTCTTGTTCCCAGGTGTTAGATATGAGTTCTCACAATTATGGTTCAAAACATCTCCACCACACTTGCACAACATTATATAATGATAAGTAATATAAAACTCCACTGCAGCTGTGCAGTGAGATCCAGGGATGACATGATGTAAATTTGTGAGGCTATTACTGGCAATATGTCTTCTTTGTCTGTTGCCCTATAAAGCAGGTGGGCAGTGAGTGGGGAACCTTAGGTTTGAATGCACAAACTGGAATGCTGTGTGCCTTGATTGGCCCTCATTGAAGCTTGGGGGGAATCTGTGTTTTCCTCAACCAGTCCCCATTGAGGCTTGAGGGAATTTAGGGGGATGCACAATTTATACCTGTCTCAATTCACCCCACTGAGATGTAGGGGTAGTTGCCCCCACACCCCTTCTCACTGGCCCCTGTGAGAAGGGTGGTCAGGGAGTGTTGTAGGAGTTTGCCCCGCCCCCCCCCCCATTATTAGCAATCCTCTTGAGAAAACTAGACTAGAATAAAATAAGTAAATAAATTAACCCCTTTGAAGCTGTCTTTCCTGTCTGACCAGATCAAGAGTGAACCTGTGCTAGCAGCCATCCTGTGTGCTAGTGTTACTTGTCTTACAACAATTTTCCTGGAATGGCTCTTTATGTCTCTTATTATTTGATATGGCTGAGAGGTGGGGCTGCTCTATCCCTGACAAATTGTCATTTATTCTCTTCAAGAAAACCTCCATGGCGGGGGATCCAGTTACTTCCTGAAGTAAGGAACCTTTTCATCCTTGAGATAGCTTGGATTAGGATGTTCTTCCTTATAGCAAGCCTGACTTTCTGCCCTTCTCTTCCATTGTTTCTAGTTTTGTTTGTTCTCTGGGGCCAGGTAGAAGAACAAGTCCAATCCTTTCAAATCCATCTAGGAGGTATTAACCCAGAAGGTCTGAGGATGGACTTCAAGGAGTCTATGAACTTAAATGGGAGAAAGTCACATCTTACTTTCAACGTAATTGACTTTCTTTAAAATCCTATGTAATTTGCTCTATACATTTAAAATTGTTATTATATACATCCAAGATCCTTATTCATGAAGGGGTCCATAGACTTCTCTAGACCACCATGACACAAGAAAGACTTTAAGAGGCTCTGCTCTATACCTTCACAGTACTTGCTAGTTTTCATTTCCTTCACCATTCAGGTTGAACCTTTTAAAACCTTATTTCAACTTGTCAATGTTCTTCCAAAGATGTGGTGCCCACGTCTGAACACAATGCTCCAGAAGAAATCTGACCAGTATTTGGGCACTTCTATCAGAAACTTAAACATGTATCATGAAGATGATTCACTTACTAGACATTCTGAGCATCAAAGTGTCAAAAGTACTAGACGGCTTAGGTTTCTAGAGACAGAGAGTATTAAAGCCAGAATAGTACCCTGGAGCCAACCATTCTGACTGGGTCCACTACAAATTTCTGTTACATAAGCTCCACTGGGCCCTCACTGCTGCCAAGCAGTCCTTCTATGCCTCCCTTATCTGCACATTATACCACTCTCCACAATGTTCTGAATTTTTTCATTCCTCCTCAAATTTTTAATGGCAGTCCCTCCTCCCACCCTTCTCAGGTGAGAATCTTGCCTCACATTTCACTGAAAAAAAATGAGGTCATTCATAAGAAAACCCCTTCTTCTCGCCTGTTTCTCATATCATACCACTCAGATGTTTTCTACTTTCTCTTCCTTTAACTCTGTCTCATAATGAAGTGACCTTCTTGCCAAGGCAAATCCCTTACATGTACAACACCTTTTCTACCTATTCCATCTTTTCTTCCTATCTTTAATCTTTCTTAAGCTCTTGGCTCCTTCCCTGCTACCTACAAACATACCTAGGTGTCCTGCCATCCTTAAAAAATTACCCATTCTCTCATTTTACACCTTCATCCCCTGTTCTTCCTGCTTACTTTCTCTTGTTTCTCTCTTCCAGTCTGTGGCCATATGGGGGGAAGAGGGTGTTCTCCATTTCTCAGCTTCATTTTATGTCCTCCCCTTGCTCACAAAACATTGCAGGGCTTCTCTACTCTTTGCAACTATCTTTGGTTTGGTTTTTCTCCCTTTCCAATTCTTGGCCCTCCCCCAATTTTTTTCTTCCTTCCCCTTTCCTCTCCATGGCCCTACCATGAATGAGAAACACAAAGTGATTGTGATGGAACTGGTTTCATGATGATTGGAACTAAGGCATGGGGAAATTAAGTGACTTGCTCAAGACCACACATGCCAACAATACATCCTTCTGGGATCATGTCAGTAAATGGAAAGAAGATCCTATTATGGAGGTGAAATTGCATCTATTATACCACTGGAAGATTTATACAAAAAGTTTAATATGCCAGGATGCCTACCAGCCTCAAAGGTAAGGGGAAGAGTCTAGAATGTGGACCTAATTCCTTATGTCTAATGGTCAGTTGGTTAAGATGCTGCTTTATATAAAAGTCACCAAATATCTGCACTTGAAAGTGCCTGACAGAAACTTTGTTTACAAGGGAGGGGAAATCTGCAAAGTTCCTTCCCCTAAGGCAAGCCTTGGCATCTAGCATGCAGGTGTTGTTTGAAAAATGTTAGTTCAGGAATTCTTAGCATGTGTTGCCAACTTTGATGAAAAAGACTCCAGAACTTTTGAGGGTGTTGATCCTAGGACTGCTACACTGTGAGATGTACACAAGAGCCAAGATCTCATGGATTTTACTGGTAATGCTCTTGTCCTTTACAGAACTGATGACTATTTAAATCAACCATGTTATGAAACCATCAGTAGAATTAAACTTCATAGTGACTCATTGGCAAGATATGGCAAGAGCCCAAGGATCTGCAAGACCAAGTACCATTTATGGGGGTACCTATATGTTGAATAAGCCAAATGAAGACATCTTGTAAATAATGGACAAGTGGCTGGTATAAAATCTGGAGAGATTGCCAGCTGCAAGCTGCTCATTTGTGACCCTAGTCATGTAAAAGAAAGGGTAAAAGAAATAGGCCAGGTGATCAGAGTTATCTGTGTCTTAAATTGCCCAATTAAAAATATCGGTGATTCCAATTCCTTCTAAATCATCATTCCACAGAACTATGTTAACACAAAGTCAGATATTTACATTTGCATGATTTTTTCTGCTCACAATGTGGTAGCACAAGGAAAATATATAAGCACCATTAATACTACTGTGGAAACCAGAGAATATGAGCAAAAAATCAGACCAGCATTAGAACTCTCAGCACTAACTGATAAGAAATTTGTTACCATCAATGATTGCTATGTCCCAGCTGATATGGGAACAAAAAAATCAGACATTCTGGTATTTTAATTCACCACCATTCTCCGTTCTTCTGATTACAGGGAGGAGTCATGAACTCTAAATCTTCCTTTTAAAGGGTGGTCAGCTCAGAACATCTCATTTCTAACTTGGTGGTACCACTTTCTCAAAAGTGATTTTTCCACTATGCCCCAAAGACAGATACCTTCACTGGCCCTCTTCTCTCCTCTGCTTTTCAGATTCTTTTTGTCTATTGTCTTCCCTCATTAGACTGGAAGCTTCTTGAAGGCGGGAATTGTGTTTCCTTTTTAATATTTGTATCCCTAGCATTTAGCACAGTGCCTGGCACATAGTAGATACTTAACTGTTTGTTGACTGACTGAAGAAATGAAACAAAAAATATGTTTATGGGGTGTAACAGCAAGCACCCTAGCATACCCAGGATGACTGCAAGCACAGGTTCTTTGATTTGCTTTACTAAAGGAAAGCAATTTTAAAGGGGTTAACAATTTTTAATTAAGCACACACACATGTAAAATTTACTTAGTTCAGGGGAAAAAGTCAGCACCCTAAATTTTAGAAAATACAAACAGAAATTACAAGCAGACAAAAAAATGTAGACAGAGAAAATAACACAATTCAACAGACCAACAGGCTTCTAGCTGTCTGATCATCACATACATACATAGTTAGTTACCAAAGAGAGAAGCACCAACATCTGAGTTTTCAAAGTCGGGGGCTCAATGTTACCCAGAGTCTCATCTGGCAAAATCATACAACTCTTCCCATAAGTGAACCTCAAAGCAAAACCTCACCTCAGAGTGTATATACCCTTCTTCAGGGTCAGAGGACATGACAACCTTTGAGACCCACTGCCTAATTACAAAGTAACATAAAGTATAGGTCTATCTGAAAAACAAGCCTACCCCTCACCCCCATCAAACCCCTCCTGTTGGGTTCCACTTGAGGCCCATTAAGGGGCAGGGAAGATCTCCAAATTCTCTAGGTCTATTAAGGGGCAGAGAAGATCTTCAAATTCCCTTACCATTACATGGGGGAAGACTAATATTAGTGATGAGGTATGGGCTCTGGGAGCCCCCTAGAGCTCTCCTTGAGTCCTTGAGGTACAGGTTCTGGGAACCTTCCTTGGACTCTTGATTAAATCATCCCATTTGATGAGCCAAGTCAGGTACTAGACTTCCCACCCTCTGTTACTAGACTTACTAGACTTCCCATCCTTGAACTGGCCTAGCCCACCATTGTCTGTAGTCTCCAGCTACTTCCCACCCTTAATCACTCATTGACCTCATTAACTCCTCCTGAAGACCCTCTCCAAACTCCTCCTTTAGATCACCCCTAGATTTCTCCCACAGCCTTCTGTATATAAGACCCCATTTCACACCATATGGTGTGAGAGTGTCAGAGAGCACTATGGAATAGTGAGGGCGCCATAGAGTGCCATAGAAGAGTGAGAGCACCATAGAGTGCCATAGAAGAGTGAGAGTGCCATAGAATGACCTAGCACAGACTTACTCTGTGTCTAATGCAAGTGAACTTTCAATAAATTTTACTTTTCTTTGGCTGAGAAGACTGGAGTTGAATTCATTCAGCAGGACCCAGCGTCTTGGTATTTTGGGGTCTCCATAGCAACCCTAACCCTCTTAGTGGGTAACTTCTTCATTAGTAATATGCTAACATCTAATTAGGAGAAATTTAAATTCCAGATAATATAGTTACATAAAAACGTAATGAACATTATATGAAATCAATATTATATACCCTGCTTTTGTAGCCACTTTGAGATTGAAGAGTACTATATCCCTAAATTTTCCCCTCCTGCTGTTTTACTATATTGTCTTACATCTTTCTTCTGGGATGACTGACCAGAAGTGTTAATAGTATGGTCAGTTTAACTCTCTTTCTCTGTGTTTTTAAGGGGAAAACACAGTCTAAGTATATACTCACTAAGTCAGAAAAATAGAATTTGACATACTATTTCTGTCTTTTAAATATCATAGCCTTTCCATTTGTGTGCTTATTGGACTTAAGTGTTGATTCGTTAAGCTCATGTACTATCTGTTTTCTTAACATTAATGAAACTTTAAACTTTATAGTGCTGAACAGCATTCTTAAATTTTATAACTTTCAACTTTTGCCTTGTATCATATTTTGTGATGTTGACCAAATATCATAACCATTAGTGTTGTTTCATAGTTATAGGCATAGATTTTTGTTTTTGTTTTTTGGAGGGGTGAAGGCAGGGGAATTGGGATTAAATAACTTGCCCAAGGTCACATGGCTAGTAAAGTGTTAAGTGTCTGAGGCTGGATTTGAACTCAAGTCCTCCTGACTCCAGGGCTAGTGCTCTATTCACCGCACCACTTAGCTGCCTCATAGGCATAGATTTTTAACCCAACTTCAGCTTTTAAAACTGTTTACAGGGGTAGACAGGTAGCACAGCAAGTAAGAGCACCAGCCCCAGAGTCAGGATGACCTGGGATTGAATCCAGGGCTCAGACACTTAGCACCCACCCAGAAACACCTGGCCGTGTAACCTTGAGCAAGTTACTTAACCCTGATTGCTTTAAAAACAAAACAAAACAAAACTGTTTACATAATTTGGGAGACACCTCTATGCCTAAAGACCCCTTTGGTATTTTAATATAATAAAACTGATGAAAAAAAGTAATAGCAGGCAAGATTTGAAAGTACCTTTTATCCTCCTGGCATCTTTGATAGTCAAAAACCCACAATGCAATATTATTTTTACAGAGCCTCTAAATCTATGATGTTTCATAAAATGGCTCCAAATGATTTCTGTACTACAAAGTAAAGCCAAACTGGAAACCAACTAACGGAAAAAACCTTGCATTTGACCCTCAAGCTGTCACCTTATGTCTTTTTCCCCTTTTTTTCAACCAAACTTTTAGAAAATCATTTCTGTTTGTATCTCCATTTTCTCATCTGCCACTTCTCAAATCCTTGGAATCTGACCTCTTGACCTCATCACTTTACTGAAATTGCTCTCTCTAAGGTTATCAGTGGTATCTTAACTACTAAATCCAAGGCTTCACCTAGATCAGGGTTTCTTACCTGAGGTCTGTGAACTTAAACTTTTGATAACTACATTTTAATATAATTGGTTTTCTTTGTAATCCTATGAATTTTATTTTATGTGTTTAAAATTATTATTCTTATAAACAGTCCCTTACCAATCACCAGACTGTCAAAGGGATCATAACATAGAAAAGTTTAGGAATCCCTGATCTAGACAGTCATTCCTCCCTTGGCTTCCATGACCTGGATCTCTCACCACCCTCCTATCTATCTGTCATTTTTCAGTTTCCGTTTTCCTGTGTCTTCAGAATTTTATTTAGAACCTCCCCCATCCCTCATAGACTGACTTCCCTTCTAGAATTTTAGTGCATGTAATACTATTTATCCTTTCTCTAAACCCTTTGAATCTTTGTTTCCCCAAAAATCTATCACACTATGTTCACATTTTCTTTCACAAATTCTAGGGTTCTCACTATTTCCATCCAGTAAGTAGTTCCTTCCTATTAGTGAGAACCTGATCCAAAATAAAATTTCTCTGTCCAGGTGAATGACCTTTTTCCTGGAAGTGATTGAACAAAAATGGCCAATAGTGAGGCAATATCCAAGATGAAGAAGGAGATCATCAGAGAGCACCTATTTGCCCCCTGATGAATTCAAATTGCCTGGCCCAGAGGAACTACATTATCGTATGCTGAAAAAACTGTCCTAAGTGATTGCTGAGCCTCTGTTATTATTTGAAAGATTGTGGAAAACGGACCAGTGCTATAAAATCAGAGAAGGGCAAATGGAACAACATTCAACAAAAGATAAAGGAACAGTCTGTAAACCAGAGCATAGTAAACTTGATTTTTATTAATGGGAAAATTCTAGGTAGATCAGTAAAAAGAAAGTGAACATCTACCAAACAATAAGCATTTATTAAAACTGCTTATTTTGTTCTAGGAACTGTGCTAAGACCTAGGGATATGAAGAAAAGGTTTAAATAGGCTTTGCCCTCAGGGAGCTTCCATTTGCATGAGGGAGACAATGTACATTTAAATACATACACAATACATAGAATATATGAAAGGTAGCCTTAGAGGGGAAAGGATCTAGTAGGAGAAGCAGTAAGTGATTCCTAGATCTAGTTCAGCTTCATCATCAACAGGTCATGTCAGGTTAACCTTATTTTCTTTTTTTTTATTTTTTTAAAAAAAATATTTATTTTTAATTTTCAGCATTCATTTCCACAAGATTTTGAGTTCCAAATTTTCTCCCCATCTATCCGCTTCTCCCCACCCTGAGATGGCATGCATTCTGATTACCCTTTCTCCCAGTCTGCCCTCCCTTCTATTCTCTCCCCTCCATCTCCTTCCTTTCTATTTTCATGTAGGGCAAGATAGAGTTCTATGCCCCATTGCCTGTATATCCCAGTTGCATGTAAAAACAATTTTTAACATTTATTTTTTTTAAAACTTTTGAGTTTCAAATTCTCTACCTTCTTCCCTTCCCACCCACCCTCATTGAGAAGGCAAGCAATTCAATATGTTATACATGTGTAGTCATGCAAAACACTTCCGTAATAGTCATGTTGTGAAAGACTAACTATATTTCCCTCCATCCTATCCCACCCCCTGCTTATTCTATTTTCTTCTTTGACCTTGTCCCTTTTCAAAAGTGTTTTTGCCTATCCCTTCCCTTATTTTCTTTTTTGATAGGATCACCAAAGTGGTAGATGAGGGGAATGCTGGAGATAGAATTTTCCTAAATTTTAACACATGAATTGATAAAGTATCTCATACTTCATTACTGTGGGGAAGATGAAGAGAGGAAAACTAGTTAGATTTGAAACCCAAGCCCCTTCTCCCCTCCAAAAAAGTAGGGAGAAACAACAAAGAGAGGAGAAATAGTTAAAAATATACAAGAAAATAAACCAATCAAAAAGGAAAATAAGTAAAATACAATTAAAAATAGTATAGAACAACTGAATCAGCTAGAACAGTAGGATCAACAGAGATGAAAAAGAAACCATTCAAAACATCATGAGAAACATACTCTGATTGAAAAATGACACATTTCCAGACATTAAGTAGATAAGGGAATTCAGTGAGAATCGAGAGTTGAAAATAGAATGAAAGGAAATAAAGAAAATGACAAATATAGTAGAAAAACTTAAGTATTTACAGAAGCAACAAATAGCAACATTGCAAGAAGGGAGGCAATATTACTATTATTGCCTATGGATATAAGACTTGTCTCAGTCCTTTGACTTTTTGACAGTACTGGCTGGCAGAGAAGAAGGCACCCAAGGTTGCTTTTGACTTATAGGTTCCAACTATGTAGGTACCCATAGGGAACCTCAACTTTTGGGGGAGTTTTGTTTTCAGTACAATAGATATGATTTTGCATTGTTATCACTTTGTTTCACTTTCAGATTTTTAGCTCACTTCTTAGAGTAATTAGTAATTAATTAGTAAATTTAGTACAATCAATTAGTAAATGTTAGCAACAATTCTGAGTTCTATCCCCAGTGTGATAGAACTCTTTCAATTCCCCTAGATACCAAAGAAGAATCTCCTATGAATCTCTTATTGTTTTCATGTGTTCCTTCTTCCCCCTTCTCCCCCCTTTTACTTTCAATTCTAGGTCAAAGTTGCATTCCTCCCACCCACATGACGAATTCATCAGATTGATGTTCATTTCTTGAGGCCCTAACCCAGTGACTCCATTGATATAATATCTCCATCAGGTAGTTCAGGACAAGGTCTAAAAAATGTGTTTCTGCCCTCTTTGAATAGAGCCTTTTCTATTTGGGCTTATATCCAGGGTCAGGTCTCCCAAATTCTCACTCTTCTGAGTTTGGTTCTCCCTCTTCTCTCTCTAATTCTGTACCTAAAAACAAACAAACCCCAAACCAAAACAAATGGCAATCCTTTAATCTCTCTCTTCTAGTCTCTTTCTTATTCATATTTCCTACCCTGTCTTTCTTAATCACTAAGTTATACAATGTTTTTCTGTCTTTACAATATCAGCATTTTCAAAAGTTACATTAAATAATTTTGTTTATAGTAAAGCTAGAGTTGTAATTCAATTTCACACAAAATTGGGGATTGAAGTATTTCTTCATAGTAGAATAACTACATTTGAATTTCAAAGATACTAATTCTGAAGACTCTTTTTGAACTTGATAAAATACACTCTTGTGTATATCAGTATCTAGTTCAGGTAGAATCCCTTTTTAAGAGAATGACTAGGATATACCTATACCTTATTAAAATGAGAGTTTATTACTGTAGAATATAAAAATGGGGACACTGCATGATTTATTTCTTTTTAGTTTGTTTACATCATACAGATGTTTACCATATAACATATTTACAAACAGTAGCAAACTGGAAATCTTATCTTTGCTGACATCATCTAGATTGGGTGGGTAATATTTTGCTAATTTAAAGTAGAGATAATTGAAAGAGTTAATCTTGTTTTTTTTTTTTCCTTTTGGAGGGCAATTGGGGTTAAGTAACTTGCCCAAGGTTACACGGCTAGTATTTTTGTGTGGGTGTTAAGTGTCTCTTGCGGAACCGAACTGGGGCGGGGGGAACTCGGGGTCTTTCCGACTCCAGGGCCCGGTGCTTTACTCACTGCGCACCTAGCCGCCCCAAGAGTTAATCTTGTTAAACCTTTATCTTTTCTTTTTGCTGTAATTGAATTTGAATGTAATACAAAAAAAGCATTTTTTTTTTGTTTTGAACTGAAATTGTGTCCTTGGACCATAATATTTGGGGGGTGGGACAGATATAATTCTAGTTCAGTATCCCTCTGAGATGAGACCAAAACAGTCAGTCTTGAAGTCCTTCTCCTGTTAAAAAAGCAGGAATTACAGTCGCCTTAGAGAGGGAAAGACAATATTCTAGAGACATCTGTTAATGCCTTTAATGAATTTCATTTAGACAACCCATGTTCACACACATAACCCTATAGAGGTGACACACACCTTAAATACAAATGGTAATTTAGCTGTTGATACTCTCACTGTGAAATCTTTTTCAGTGAGCCAATGAATCAATTTACTATTAGAAAAATCTGCCCCACAACTATATTAAGTCTCTTATGAGAAATTAAAACAGAAGAAAAAATTAAGTTCCCAGGATCATAGATCGAAATGGACCTTAGATATAATTTTATAGGTGATGAAACAGGCTTGGAAATGCTAAGTGAATACACTTAAGGTCATAAGCAGCAAAGCCAGGAATCAAATTTAGATCTTCTGGCTCCAAATCCAGCATTAATTAAAACATGCTGTTTCTTGTAGCTACATGGAACAAGAGAGTTTGTTTCATCATATTCCCAAAGGTGACAAATAAGAAAATATTTCTTATAGCACATTACAGAATTTCTGTGGTGTAGTAGATAGAGAGCTAACCTAGGAGACAGGAAGGTCCAGGTTTAAATCTTACCCCTGACACATACTGGCTTTACCATCCTAGTCAAGTCACTTAAGCTCTAAGCAGTCTGGGCCACTTAGAGGTTAAGGTGAGGACTGGTGGTCAATGGTAAGGCCCTTCAGATGTTCTTATTTTCATAAACTTTTGCTGATTCAATCAAATTCCATCACATTGCAGAGCCTCCAGAAAGGAACCTAATCCCTTGAGGGAATTTGACCTGTCTATCCATAAAGAAAAGCCCAAGTAGATCAAGGCTTATTGCCCAGATTTCAGCATTTATTTAGACAAGCTTTAAAACTTGTACAACATTATGTTATGTATGTATGTAGGTGTGTACATATACACACATACATGTATAATATCTCAGAGACAAATGGTGTAGATGACCAATAAGCTGGGGCTCAAGTTGAATAGGGGGAGGAGAGTAGGGTGGATTACTTTTGGGGAATTGCAAAACTTAACCTTTCTATGAAAGCAAAGGCCTGTCTTTTCAATACTAACATTTTCATCAATATTACTATATGTCAGTGAGATATGAAACTCAACTACATCCAAAGAACTAAAGATAATTATTGCATAGGGGAGAGATACATGATGGGTGTGAGGAGTCTGCAACATATAACCAATGAAGAACTCTGAAGTAGAATGGGAAGTAAACAATGTTATTAAGGAATTGTATGGTGGGAAGAGAAGATGGGCTGGTCATATGGCAAGAATGAGGGAGGGCAGATGTACAGCCCATAATGCTAAGAAAAATCAAGGAAGGTCTCTAGAATATTGAGTGGGCATGTTGTGAGGAATTTTTGGGAGACCACGGGAAGGATGAGTTGAGATGTGAATCACTGGAAATCTGAATCAATGAGATCTGAGGTCTATTTGAGCATTTGAGTATGTGCAAGTCACTGAGTTAGGTTTGGTTGGGGTGGGTAGGAAATAGGATGCAAAGACAAAATGATATACAGTCCTTGCTCTTCATGAGTTGACATACTACTGGAGATAGCCGCCCCATGAACTCTTAGGTGCTTTTCATCTTGAATAGTCTATAAATCTACTTGTCTTCTTATTGTATGGGATTTTAAGTTCTGTCTTTTTCATTTTTCCACTTGAGTTAATTTTCCAAGGTTCTTCAAGTGACCGTGGATGGGTCATTTGTGCCCTCTAGGTTAGTTTCCTCTTCTTGAAAATGATGGAAAAATGGACTAGATTGATTTCTGCAGGCATAAAATTCTACAAACCTGTAATTCCTGATGACTTCCCAGCAGGCTTTGATAATTGTAGGATATGGTATCACAATTCAAGGAGAACCCCACCAAAGTAAGCTTGAGAGGGATGTTTGACCTCTTTAGGTTAGGTTTCCGGATATGCTGAGCATCCTGCAGGTGTTATACAAAGGACCTATAGCTTTGGAGGTAAAATAAAATCCTATTTGTTGGCTAATAGGGTTTGGTAAACAACCAACTTTGTTAAAAGGAAGTGAATTGTGGGATGGTTGATTGAATCTGAGAGAATGTTTGAAGAGCTCAGTATTTGCTTTGAGGGGCCATTAAATAAGTTTTGTTCCCACACCCTCTGGAGAAAACGATGCTTCATTAAAATGGCAACACGAGGTGTGGTGAAGTCGGTGAAATTGGGATCCCTGAAAAGGCACATTCACAAGATTCCGCTTAAAATGTAAAAAGGGTGTAAAGAAAATAAATGGACATTTTCTGGAGGCAGCTGAGCAATCCCAAACACAGGCATCTTTGTCTGCTTCTTTAAGACGTCCACAATGCTTCCTCCTTTTCTCCCTTTTGACTAATCTGTTCTTCTAAGAGGTGTTGAGTTTCTGCCAAGCTTTTTTACTTTGCTCCCTTCAAAAGCAGTCCTCTCCTGAATAAGCAACTATCAGCTGTCTCACCTAATGATCCTCTCGCTCACTCCTGACTAACTGACTGCAGGTCATTCCCTATAATTAGCTCACAGACAGTACTGCCACGAGGTTTCCAGGAGCATCAATCACATGACTGTGCATGTGAGTTCCGTGTGTGGGAATGGGAGGAGGAGTCAGGCAGGGCTCTGTGATCTTTCCCCCCTCTAACCTTGGCACATCTGTCCCTGAGATGATGTTTTCTTAGCCAATGATTGTGCACCATCTTGTGTTTACAGAACAGGTTATTCTAGGCCCCAGATAAATGATGAGGACATAGCTCCCAAGATACCTCTGCTCAATATCTCCCCAATGGTGAAAAATGCCAAATGAGTGTTGCTTGTCTCACAACATGTTCTCACCTTGTTCTAACTGTATCTTTGTTCCTAATTTTGTTTTAAACTAATCATTGTGATCGAATGAATGGCTTAGGATGTATAGCCCCAATGTATGTGAAGAAGTTTGGGATGAGAGGGTTTGGGGTTCCAGTCTTATCCTCGGTGCCATTGCCTGGCTTGGTATCTCTGCCTAAATTATCGAATTCTTTTGTCTCAGTTTCTTTATCTATAAAATAAGAATGAAAAAAAATCGACATTTCCTAAAAAAAAATTTTTTTTGAACAGTCTTTCTGACAAGGCTTAGACTGTCTTGTAAGGGAAGGCTTAAAATACTAAAGACCTTGGGAGTTGTATTTGAGCTGGAGAAGAGAGGAAGCTAAAGAGAAATCAGGACTAGAGGGAGGTTTGGAAGATTTCTCTTGAGAGGAAGAAGAGAGAACACAGAGAGGAGGGAGATGGAGGGCTTCTCGCCACCCATGGAGCAGCAGAGTAACCATGGCAGCAGCAGAGACATCAGAAGTTCCCAACCTGCAACGTAGGTGAGAGCTAAATGGATTAGATGCCAGGATTCTTAATCAGGTGACTGTAGCATTGAAAAAACAAACACACCGGACCCAGAGGAATGGTGGTCTTTACCTCTACCTCCTGCCTTGCTTCAGGTGGGTGCACTGGCACATATTTCTAAAATTCAAGACTACATCTTATTGATTTAATTTTATTTCTCATAAGCGTCTGTGGTTAACCCAGTTGTTTGTATTTTCTTGAATCCTTTTATATATGGTGTGAAGGCCCTGAACAACTCTAGTTACCACAGAGGAGAGGGACCTTACTTAGATCCCAGCTCCTAAGTCTATTTTAGGGAGTTTTTTGCTTTCTAATTCAGGGCATTATCACGAACCATTCATGTGCTTCCTAGCTACAATTCAAATGACAAAATTTATGTGAATCTGAGACTTTTAAAATAAAAAAAAAATCTACCCTATCAGACCATCAGCTAAGATAGCAAGCCCTAGAGGTTACATAAGGGGGAAAAATGAAAATATCAAGTTCTCTTTCAGCCATTACTAATAACATTGATTAAAAAAAAAATCACAGTATCAAGGCTCCTTAGATTCTTCCTCTTGGGCTTGCCTCCTGAATTACTTACTGACAATGTATGGGTTCTTCTAAGTGAACCCCCTCCTTCCACTGGTAATTTGGTAGTGCTGTTTTCAAGAGCAGACTGGGAGCTTACTGACTTCAATGACAGTCACTTATAAGCATGCACTCTGATTTTCTCATTACAGACCCAGCTCTTAGCTTGAATACCTCCAGCTCTTCTGTTTATTATCTGTGTGACCTAGAACAATTGCCTAAGTTCTCTGATCTGTGGTATCCTTAGCTTCAGTGTAAAGTGCTATAAAATGTAAGCTATTATTGCTATTGCTTATAATATTTGAATATTCCAACTCTTGTTATTTGGATTCATATTTGGCAATTTTGATGTCTACTAGTTCTTAATTCTTGTCTCTTTTTCTGACTGAGGCTGTGCCATTTCCCATGTGAAAGAAAAGAATCATGGAGAATTGATTCGGGGGATCTTGACTAACTACTTGGAGTTCTGACACCCTGTTCTGGTACATGGCCCATTTATTTCAAATCACCCTGGGGAAGTGATGATAGAAGGTGATTTGAAATGTTAATGGGCAACAGGTTTCTTCCTGAATATGTCCGGCTGCTACTAGAAATCATGTAAATTTTTACAGGCTTAGATTTCCGGGAGTACAGCCAAAAATCTGCTTTCAAGGCACCAGTGACCCACATTACTATATCATTCTGTCTTTGCCTAGAATCCATATTGTAATAATCAAGCCCAGGGATCTTTCAGGGGGGGAAAGATGAATGTTGCAGAAGTCATTCCAATAACTTTCACATCTTAAAATGACTCATATTCCATGTCACTGTGGTAGGCATAGGTCAGTGTAGGGTAAGAGCTTTATTTCTTTTTAAAAATTAAGTTGTTTTTTAAAAAATTGAAAAAAAAAAACTATTTGTTCTCCTTCCCCCTACCTCCCAATAGGCAAGAGCTTTCTAATATTCATTTCCCTCTTCGGCTGGAGGGGCTGTTCCAGATTGGTTTTGGTACACTCTTAGTATATGTTTAGATTCGTGATATACATGATATATATTAAATTTTTGGCAAGAAAACAAAACAAAACAAAACCTTGGCTCTTCAAATTGTAAAGCCAAAAACTGCTCTGACTCATGGCGCTCGGCAGGTCTATCCTGCCCCCTGGTGACGTTATGTTCCACTACACTTTTTTCTTCTATATGGAATATGAGGGGTTTCATATTATGAAATGCTGAAACCTGAAAACTATCATGAAGTAGTGCAAATAGGCTAAGGAAGAAAAAAAAAGTATTGATAAAATGATTTTAATGTGTAGAGGGAAATGAATTATTTTTAATATTTCAAATATTTAATAGATAAAGGAAAATTGTATTTAGTGGGGCTTTTTTTCTCTTTCTAAATCTGACCTGGGATTTCACCTATGGGGTTTTTTGTTGTTCAGTTATGCCCAACTCTTTATGGTCCCATTTGAAGTTTTTTTTTGGGGGGGGGAATGGTTTGGGTAGAGATATTAGAGGGGTTTGCCATTTCCTTCTCCAGCTCATTTGACATATGAGGAAACCAGGGCAAATAGGATTAAGTGACTTGCCCAGGGTCACACAGCTAGTAGGTGTCTGAGGCCAGATTTGAACTCAGGCAGATGAATCTTCCTGATTCTAGGCCTGGTAGCCTATCCACTGTACCACCTAGCAGCCCTATGGGGGAACTGCTGGTGTAGAAGCTAGTGTCAACTCTCCAATTGGTCTGTCACTTATAATCTTAGTTGATTAGACACTGAGAGGTTAAGTGAATTGCCTAACATCACACTATTGTTATTTAGGCAACTAAATGGACCAATGGATAGGGTGTTGAGCCTGAAGTCAGGAAGATCTAAGTTCAAATCTGTCTTCGGACACTTACTAGCTGTATGGCCCTGGGCACAATTCATTTAATCTCAGATTCAGTTTCCTCTTCTGAAAGATGAGGATAATAACAGTGGCCCCTGCCTCCCCAGCTTTTTATATTAGATTTTTATTATTATAAGATGCTTTGCAAAACAATTATAAATTAAGTTATATATAATTATATATACACATTTTATAAATGCTAATTGTTGTTTTTATTAATCAGAGGCAGGATTTTAACTCAGATCTTCTTGACTCCAGGCCCAGCAGTCTGTCTACTGCACCCTCTACCTGACTGAATTACTCCATTAGCCTCAGTGATCTCTCCCTTATCTGATCTTTGGACTTAAGAACTTATCTGATTCTAGTTTGCATTGTATTTTATGTATCATGTATTTTTGTGTATTATCCCTACTAGATTATAAGTACCTTGAGATCAGGGACCGCATCTCATTTATCTTTTTATCTTACCTTAGTGACTCCTTTTTTTTTTTTGCTTTTTGGAGGGGGGAAGGCAGGGCAATTTGGGTTAAATGACTTGCCGGAGGTCACATGGCTAGTAAGTGTTACATGTCTGAGGCCAGATTTGAACTCAGGTCTTCCTGATTCCAGGGCCGGTGCTCTATTCACTGCTCCACCTAGCCGCCCCGGTTACTTACTCTTAAATATAAGGAAGTTTGGACGAAGAAGGATTGGGCTTACTCTCCTCTTCATTGCCAATGTCACTGCCTAATTTATTCAATCCCTTTGCTTCAGTTTCTTAATGTGCAAAATCTGGGGTAAGAGTCTAGATTACCTTAAAAAATCATGAATAAAAAATGAAAACACAGTGTCCTCATTCACTTATTACTAATGACGTTGATCACAGGGCCTTGGAGTAGATAATTAAACGTTTGTTAAATAGGATGAAATACCAAGTCCTCAGCCTAGCACAATCAGGTTCTCCCTTATTTTCCAGGCTTATTTCATTACTCTCTTTAATGGACCCTACATTTCAGGTAGACTGGCTGATTAACCATACCCTGAAACTGATGCTCCCTTTCCTTTCCCATCATCTATACCTTTGCTCAGGCTGTTGCCCCTATCTAGAATGTTCTCCTAACCCCTGCCTCTCTAAATTCCTAGCTTTCTTCAAAGCATAGCTAGGGAAACACCTTTTTTTTTTTTTTTTTT
>NW_027186304.1:70089793-70106352 GCF_028583685.1 Petaurus breviceps papuanus | reverse complement strand
AATTGGGGTTAAGTAACTTGCTCAAAGTTACACGGCCAGTTTATTTTTTGTGTGGGTGTTAAGTATCTGAGGCTGGAACAGATCTCGGGTCCTCCTGACTCCGGGCCGGTGCTCTTACTCACTGTGTCACCTAGCCACCCCGGAACCACCTCTTATGCAAAGTCTTTCTTGATCATCTGTTAAAGCTCTTTTCCCTCAAATTACCTTATATTTATTTATCTGGATACAAGTTGTATCCCCCAAATGGGAGCTAACCTCCTTGAGAATAGGGACTGATACATTTTTGGTCTTTGTATCCTAGTTCTTAACAGAGTAACTTGCATATTTTTGACTGGACCTATGATTTCATTGAGTGTAGCAAGTTACTGGAGAGGAATTTCCTGTACCAATTCAGATCAGTAACTTCTGTGGAACTTAGTCTCAGAGAGTTTCCTGGGAATGTTGAGAAGTTACAGAACTTGTTCAGGATCACAATTCAGTTTATGGTTGAGTTGAGATTTGAACCTAACTCTTCTTGACCCTGAGGCCAGGGAGGGATGGGGAAAGGAATACATATTTATACAGGACCTACTAAAATGCTTTACAGGAAGCTAAGTGCATAGTGGATAGAGTGTGGAGCCTGGAGTCAGGAGGATTCATCAGATATGGCCTCAGACACTTACAAGCTGTGTGACCCTGGGCAAGTCAGCCATTACCTCAGTTTCCTGATCTGTAAAATGAGGATAGCAAGCCACTCCAGTATCTTTGCCAAGAAAACCCCCAATGGGGTCACAAAGACTTGGACGTGACTGAAATGACTGAACAACACCAACATCTCACACTAGGAAATTGTCTAGTCATCTGTCTTAGCTATTAGGTATTTCCAATGTGTTGCTGAAAATTGTCAGCTCTGTTTACTATAGAGTTTGAAAACAAAACCCAATGTTATAGCAAATGAACCATAATAATTATATCAGTTGAGAGTATGAGTTGTCTCCAGGTTTCTTGGCTCTATTGCCTGACAAATATATTTTAAAATGATCCTCCAAAATTGTATATATATTGTAAAGCGAAGATTCTGCATTCCTGAAACCTCAGAATCCCATAACAGACAATGTTATAAGGAAGGATATGTCCAAATCATAGCTTGACAGATGTGGGAGCTGACAGCTCAGGCAGATATATGCGTACCCATGGGCTAGTTAGGCCTCAAAGCATGGTCTATCATCAATGAAGCAATGCTAATGGATACTCAGACTACAAATAGGTAGAAATGCTGTTTATCTGCTGATTAATGTCTCCACAATTTGAACCTTCCAGTTCCCTGAGTTATTTCAGGGGCATTTGTTTTAGACTCCTTGAACAGTACTATTTATGCTTTTGGATCTAGTTGACCCCATCCTTGCAGCCCTTGTTCTGCCATGCATTTTTTCCTGCGTTAATCATTAGAGGTTTTGATCACTGGCCCAGACAAGCGTGTCCCATTCTGTGTCCTTCTGGTGAATTGGGTTTGATTATGGAATTCTAATGGTTAGTGCATACTGTCATGGGAAGGAAAATGTTTCAGGTAGATTCACAATAGCCATTTTCCTGGCCAGCCAGTGTCCATTGAAAGAACCCAAGGAGTTCAGAAGATTTCTCTGAATCACAATTAATTACAGAATGGACTTTCATAGAATTACATATAATTATAGTTGAAAGGACACAAAATCTGGAGCTGGAAGACATGAATTTGAATTCAAATTCTGCTATTTATGACCCATGCTACTTTGGCCAGGCCATTTAGCACAGTTCTTACTCCTGGTCCAATATTCTCTCTACTATTACTTATATATAGTTTCAAAAGTCCATTTTAAATTCATGTAGGCCCAGGGAAGTATTTTGAACTCCTTGGGTTCTTTCAGTAGGTATTAGCTGGCCAGGAAAGGGGATTGACATTCATTCATAATTATAATTTGAAAGTTTTGGTCCTATAATTATAGCTACAATATGATAGAAAGTGCAACTAGGTGGTACATTGGAGAGAGTACCGAACTTGGAGTCAGGAAGACTCATCTTCTTGAGTTCAAATCTAGCCTCAGATATTTACTATCTATGTGACCCTGAGTAAGTCACTTAACCCTGTTTGCCTCATTTTCCTCATCTGTAAAATGATCTGGAGAAGGAAATGGCAAACAACTTCAGTATCTTTGCCAAGTAAAACTCCAAAGGGGGTCGTGAAGAGTCAGACAAGACTGAAATGACTGAACAATGAGTAGTAGAAAGAACACTGAATTTGAAGTTAGAAGACCAGGGTACAAATCCCAGCTCTATCCATTAAAAGCTATGGGACTTAGACACATCACTGACTCTTTCTAAGCCCCAGCTTCCTCATATGTGGAATGGCAATATTTATACTACTTTTCATGCCATTGTGATCAGGAAAGATGATTTATGTAAAATGCCCCTAAATGTTTGGCTGTTAGTAATAGGTAACCACACCATTCAAACTATAAGATAGGGGGTGTAGTATCCAGGAATGGTGAAACAACTCAAAACAACTTATGTATATCTATAGTCTCTATCAAAACACTAAACTTATGTTTGGTCCCTCAGTGCCTCTTATTTTTATCCTTCCTACTGGTAACAAGTCATTCCTGCTCTCTGGCTTCCTCTGCCCTGTAATGGTCATGTATAGATCTTTCCCATCCATTAATAGACCCGTGTGATCTGCCTGAGTCACATGACTGTGGTGGGAGTCTGGAGCAGAACTGAGAGGAGGCTTGTCAGAGCAGTTAGAGCTAAGGGAGAGGGAGCAAGCAGGCAGAAAGCTATTAGTGTTTGTTTGTGGGAAGGCTCTAGCAGGGGGAAGGCTTGGGGATGGTGGTGCTCTTGCATTGTTATTGTGTATAGATTTCTTTGTTGCTATGATGAATTTAGCTTTCTGGTGTTTGAATAAATGTTTTGGTTCTGTCTTCAATGTGGAGAGTCTGTTATATTTTGTAATTTAGAATTCTTCTGGCATATTCATAGCTGCTGCAGGCACTGTGAATATTGCATTGGCACTATATACCCTTATTTTCTCTGGTACAGACTTATCTGTCAAGCCAGGAACAAAAAGGAACTTTATGAGGGATGACAAATCCAGTTTTAAATAGCCAACATGAAGGACCACTCTTTGAGGACTGCTTTTAACAGCTCTGATATCAGCTCAAATTGAAATTCAGCACTTTCCTTTCCCTTCTTCTAGTTCTTTCACACCACTTCAAATAAGTGGCATCAACTGTTGGCTTTGACATGGGTAATTTATAACTGATGACCAAATTGATCAAGGAGGCTCTTATTCATGAATAGGATTTCTAGTTGTTGTTTAGAAGTAAAAACAATGCTTCTAGTTATAAAACTGTTTGGTTGTTTCTGGTTGGACAGAAGCACCTACTCTAAAAGGAAGAGGCATCAGTCAGGAAAGCCAAAAATAAGACTCTAGGGAGAGATATGTACCTTAACTTAAAGAAAGAGAGATTCCTGGGCTATCCCTACAAAATAAAGTTTTTCATTCACAAGTGTGAGATACATGAACATCACTGAATCATTAATCTCTTAGGAGCATAGGGAAGCTTTTCTATCTTCTTCCATGGCTTGGTTTCCATGAGCTAACATCCTTTGGTTTGTAGATTTAGAACTAAAAGGATCCTTGGAGATCTAAGTCATCTAGTTTAGATCCATTTTACAAATGAAGAAACTGAGACCCAAAAGGATAAAATGACTTGACCAAAGTCACACTGGTTGTAAGTGGCAGAGTCAGGTCTTTGGATTCCAGTTCTAGTGTTTTCCATACCATGTCTTATATTTCCTTATGCGCCTTGCTTTTGGTAGGAGTAATATTGTAGGAAATAGGTTTGACTTGAGAAAAAACTGAAGTAGATAACTCCTTTCCTTCCCCCTGACCCTCTCCTCCATTTCTTGCTGAGATCTTAAACACCCCATTCCCTCCTTCTTCTGTTCCTAGGGTAGAAGGCAGAGGTGGTACAGGCCCATCTAAAATGTCAGACTGTGCAAGTCATTCTGGACCAGTTGCCTGAGAGAATGCCATGGATGAAAAGGCAGATTCTGTTTTGACAGCCATTATACAGCGAGGGAGTAGAATTTCTAGACTTTATGCATTTTTTGGACATTACACAAAGAATCTGTTATCTGCTTGGGGATGAGTAGGAAAGGGTGGGGGAGACAGGAATTCTTGATTTCTAGCCTTTCTTGATTTTTTTTGGGGGGGGGGAGAAACCAAAATCCTCAGAATCTCTGATTTTCACTGGCTATAGCAGCAGAGGAGATAATTAGACATGGAGTATACTAGGGTTGGCTTTAGGCAAAAATATAGAAAATTAATCTTTGTCTCTTAATATCCCTTACCTCTTATTTCCACCTTTACTTATCCCTTATGGCTCTTTGCTCTCCTCATTTCTGTCTATTAAAAGAGAGGCTTACCCAATAAACAAACAGAAGAATTGGCCGGTGTCTTGCCTATCCCTATCATGTCCACCCCACTTTTATCCATGTAATTATAGTGGGTGTGCCCAACTCACTGTGTTGTATCCCTGTTCCGTCACCATTAACCCTTGTTAACTCATGGATGAAGTTTTATTTTAGCATTGATGATATACTCTTAAGAAGTTGTGAAATTCATCTGGTAAACTAACAAAGATGACAAGATATTATAATTAATGTTGGAGAGTTTGTGGATAGTCAGGACCACTAATGAAATATTGGTTGAATTGTGAATTGGTCCATCCATTCCAGAAAGCAATTTGGAATTAGGCTAAGTGACTAAAATATCTGTACCCTTTGATACCAAGATCTCACTGCTAGGCTTATACACCAAAGGAATCACTGATGACAGGAAAGGTCTTACACAAAAATGTTCATGACAGCCCCTTTTCTAGAAACAGAGAACTGAAATAAGCAGATAGCCTTGGACTGGTTAGTGAATAAACAAATTGTGGTACATGGACTTGCCATGAATATACTTCACTGTAAGACAAAACGAATGTGAAGAATTCAGAGAATCATGGGAAGACAGGCAAAGTAAAATAAGTAGAAACAAGAAAACAATATTCTTAATGACTATAATAATGCAAATGGAAACAACAATAACTGATGCTGAATAAGAGATATGGGCTTCTTTGCAGAGGTAGGGCACTATGGGTGGAGAACACTACCTGTAATGTTGGGTTCGGCTGAGGTATTGGCAATTTTACTGAAGCATGATCTTTTAAAAATTGTTATAAATTATGGTTCTCTAGATAGGGGAAAGGGAGAGATGTTTTGGGAAATATAGGTGCTATAAAAACATAAGAGAAAAAACCTTTTTTATATATGAAAAAAAATTAGATTAACTCAACAAGGCAAACTCCTTACAAATGTGTGGATTTCTTGTCTTACCCTGGGTACTTATTGCCCTTTTAACGTCACACAGATGACTGATTATTGATTCATACAAGGTTTGTACACCCTAACCACACCCTTGGACTGGTTTTTTAAAACAGGCTGTAGGCATACTCCAAAAGTCTCAAAATCTAGAGACAGAGGGAAACTTTTCTGACACCTAAGGCCTTCATTTTCTGGAGGGAAGTTTGCACAATAATGCAACCTCTCCAAGGAAACACTGCCTTAGAGATGACATTAGATGGAGGCAGTGACAGAACAATGAAGAATTACTTGGCAAATCCTTCAGGAATACAGGCCAGCAGCCTGTGATAGAAGCAGAGTAAGGTAGAAGTTCATGGACCAAGTCAAGGATAACTTATTGAGCCACAGGTTGGAGGAGCAAACTTGATCCTGTCCTTCACAGGTAACTTTAAGTTATGGAAAATTTATAGCTTTAGGGGAGGGCAGAATAACTTTCTCTATCATCCCCTAGTACTCTCCCCTTGTAGTGCTTATCCAGGGTAGAACTAGGTGGTGAAATGGATAGATCCTCAGCACCTGGAGACAAGAAGATCTGAGTTCTAAGCTGGCTTCAGATGCTTCCTAGCTTCATGACCTTTGACAAGTCACTTAACTTCTGTTTACCTAAGTTTCCTCATCTGTAAAATAAGGATAATAATAGTACCTACCTCCAAGAGTTGTGAAGATCTAACAAGATAATGATCACAAATTGCTTAGCACAGTGCCTGGCACATAGTAATCACTATAAAAATGTTAGCTCTTATTATTAACTATAGGTCTGGATGGCACTCGAGGTGTTTGGAGAGGTAGGGGTTTCTGGTGGGGATGATTGTTTGACTTTTCAGCAACCCTAAGTGCATTCCTCCTTACAAGGGGTAGAGCCACCCATGATAGTCCTATAAATCATAGGGATGTCATATGTCCTTATGGAGGTATAGGCCCACCAAGAAGAAGGTTTGCTTGACTCATTGAAGGAATCAAGTTCTTTCTGCTTGTGGGGAGCCTAAGGGAAGGTGGAATGCTTTGGCTCTTTATAGGGTCAGTCCAGTAAGGTTTCTTTGCATTGTTACTTGGGTTAAATACAGACTATTCTATAGTCAAGGTTTTGTTAGAATGATTATTATGGGAGCTAAAGGGGCAGTTTAGTGGCACAGTGGATAAAACATCAGTCCTGGGATTAGGAAGACCTGAGTTCAAATCTGGCCTCAGACACTTACTAGCTGTGTGGCAAATCACTTAACCCATTTGCCTCAGTTTCCTCGTCTGTAAAATGAGCTGGAAAAAGAAACAACAAAATATTCTAGTATCTTTTGCCAAGAAAACTCCAAAGAGGGTCACCAAGAGTCAGATATGACTGAACAACAATGGGAGCTACAGGCTATTTCCCTTTTGCTATAGAGATATAAATACAACTCACATTTGGGCTTGTTTAGGGGAAATACAGGGCAGAGACATGAGCCAAAACTTCCCAAGATTGCACCCTCTCCCTATAAGCCCAAAGCTTTGGTTCAGAGATATTGGTTACTTAGGACTTTAGAGGAAAAAAGCTGAATCTGGAGACAGAGGACCCACATATGAGTCCTGGTTCTGCTGCTTATCAGCTGTATGATCTTAGAGAATTCCTGAGCTCCTCTGAGCCCAGGGTCCCACATCCATAAAATGGTAATAATGATGCTTGGACTGTTTGCCTTCCAGGGTCAAATGAAATGGTATGTGTAAAATGCCTTGTAAACCATAAAACACTAAATAAATATCAGTTCTAACTAATATTAGGCATGAAAAAATCCTGCAGAGGTGTGGTTGATATTGATGCTGAGATCAGATGAACTGCTTCCTGAAAAAGAGAAAATTTCTTCCCTAAAGTCCTTATGACTATACCAAATCCTGTCTTAGTTCTGCAATTTGAGTTAGAAAAATTGGGTTAAACTAATAATTCTTCTCAATTTATAGAACTTTCTTCCCTCCCCCTGCCCACTCAATATTCCCTTGCTGTATGACTTCGATGGTACCTAACTCAACCCCTCTGGAAAGGGATTGCATTTGGCTGCCTAACAGGGGATAAAAAATAGGTCTACTCAGAGCATTGTATCCAAAGGTGACTGTGGGAATAGCATCTTCTCACTTCCTGACTTTTGTGCATTGAAGTTCTTGCTCACAGTGTTACATTAACCCTGATTTGTAGCCTGAATGAAAATATTGGCAGCTTTCGGATCTGCTTTTCATTCTTGAGTTTGAGCTGGTAAAGAGGCCAGGAATTCCCAAGCTTTCCCAAGCATTTCAGGAGAAACACTAGGACTTCTTTTTCACCTCCATCCATCTGCAGGCCAAGTGTGCATTCGTCAAAGGCAAGCTATGAATTAGGCTTTGTGTGACTTTCTGGAAAGATACCCCAGCTCATGAGACAGGGAAAAGTGACAGCAGCAGTGACATCTGCGGAGCTGTTAGCCCCGGTCACTATCAGGAGCAAAATGTGTTTGTACATCATTTATGAGAGCAATTCAGCCAGGGAGAGAATAGGCCTTTTGACATCAGCAGAGACCAGGACTGCCTTACAATGGGAAGTCTGTTGGTCAAAGGGAAGACTGTTTAATGAACTGAGAGATGAGGGGCTAGCTCTGGCCATCTGTAGCCAAGGGTATTAGAGTAACTTATTAATGTAACTCATTACACATGGCCACATTACCTTTCCTAGGGAGGGATTACAATGATAACTTCCTTTTCCAAAATGGAGTCCATGGAACCCCCAAGTTGGAATGTACCTTTGAGCTTTAAAAATGGAGGCATGTTCACACCTGATGCATAACAATGAGGGGGATTGGAAACCACATCCCTAAGAATTTATTATGAATATGCCATCATATAGGAGTTCATATCATAGGCTGAATTTAACTCCCTGATTGTGATATCCAAGACCCTCTGCAATTTAGACTCAAACAACCTTTTCATCCTTATTTCAACCTATTCACTTTTACATGTCCTCTATTCTGAAACACATTAGAGTATTCTCTGTCTCCTTTGGAGCACAGGAGAATAGACTTACACATAGATAAGACTTTACAGATCATCTAGTCCCATCCTCCAACCCCATATGGTCCTTCCCTCTTTTGTTTCTGTATTTCTTGCTTACACTCCATCCCCCATGATTCTCATGAGGGTTCCCTAGCTTGTTCCTCCATTTCTACCTTCACGGTTCACCTTAGGTGTCATATCTTTCATAACCTCCCCATCTCCACCAAGATGAAAGTGATCTTTCTCTTTTCAAATTTCCTCATAGCAGTCTCCCTAGATCTCTCCTCACTTACCTCACTTCTCCTGTATCAGAGCTATTTGCAGGCATATGTTGACTCTGAGGGTCTTTATACCAATCCTTCTTTTGGACTAGTAGATTGGGTCTGAAAAGTATGGCTATTATATACCTGCAGGACTTTAGGGGTAGCTCTGAAGGGTGGGGTATTACTCTAATACTATAGCTTATAAGATCCTATCAGTTAACTTCCTCTCATTATTATGGGCTAATTATCAATTTGATAGCCATTTAATTAGCTTTTAGATAGGTGTATTTACTAAGATTGCATAATAAGCACAGTTGGTACAACTACCCCCCCTAAAACTCTCTGGCACACTTCCCTACAAGGACATACAGGGACTAGGGGAAAGTGGGTTCAGGCTTAGCACATGTGGCAAAGGGTTAACTCACAGCTCCTAGTTGCTGGAAATTCTTTCCTCTACTTTGTGGGGGGTACTCTTGAAGTTCTGCTGAGGCATGGTATAGCTGTTCTGTTGGGGGCTCCTTATACAGTCTTGAATATGTCTTTCTTCATCACATCCAGCCTGTTCTCAACCAATAAAAAAACTGCCACCAGTTCCTGCCAGGATGCTGATGAAAAAGTCCAAATGCTACAGTCAAGATAGGGAAGAAAAGGTCCAGGCTGAGGTTGAAACTCCTCCTTCTCCTCTCATTGATTCTTTCTCAGGGAGAAGTCTCTCTCTCCTCTCTTCCACCAAACACTCAGATTTTTTATTTCAAATAGCTCAGTGGTTTTACACAGGGCCCAGTCTGAACAGACTTACTGTTGCATCTAGGGAGGTGTCCTGGCCTCCTTTACACAGAGTAAATAGCCGAGGCATGTTCACACCTGATGTACATTAATAAGGGAGAATAGGGTGATTTTGAGTCCACCCTTACATATAAATTTCCTGATTTATAGGGAGGAGGGAAGGTGGGCTGGTCAGGGAGATAAGATATGCTTTTGGAAACCACATACCTCAGAATTTTTTATGAACATCCAATAGGGGATGCCATCACATAGGAATTCATATCATAGGCTGGAAGGAGAAGTCTGAAGTTTGAAAGACAGAAAAAAGGACAAAAGTGTAAGAAATGCCTATTAAAAGACTCTTCCCTGGTTCATTTCTTATGGTTTATAGACATTAAGGTTTTCCCTTCTCTTTCTGTGATGAAAAATGTATTAAAATTTTTTTTTCTGATGAAAGATTTTGGACTTGACATAGTCAGTTGCTCAATGCCTAACTTGGAGAGACCTGACACTGAGCAGCCCTCAGCCCTCAGATTCTGAAGACTCTGCATTCCTCTGGTGAATAGATTGCTGAAAACTCAATGTTTTTATGTCAAGTTGCAATAGTGACCTTGGTCATTCGTGGGTCAAGTTGTTAATTTGCCAGGAGTTGCTGCCCTTCAGTAGACACCAGGCTAACAGCAGTAGTGAAGAGCCAGAATATAGAGCTAAGACCAGGCTGAACTTTCAACCTTTGACCTAGGGCCTTGGCAGATTCTTTGGTTTGGGCTATAGATATTGAGAGCACTTTTTATTATTCTTTTATGATTTTTATCCTGTGTTCCTATTTCAAATAAATTGTCATTTACCCTACTATAGTGTGACAGTATTTGATTAATATAGTGACTGGTCATGAGGACAAAGTTTAGAGGGAAGAGGGGATCAGAAATTTAATTCAAGTAGATTTTGTCTTGCCATGAGGCCATGTGGCCTCCATGATAGAGAGCTGCTGGCCTTAGAGCCAGGGGACCTGGGTTTAAATCTTGCCTCTGATACATATTGGCTGTATTAGCCTGGGCAAGGTGCTTGAGCCTCTTGGTGTCTCAGGCAATTTTCTAATATTGTAAGTTGTAGAGAAAGTGCTGACCATTCATTGTTCTAGAGAGTTGCCTACACCAATGAAATGACAGGGCCAGCCCCTATCCCTATGATTTTGCTGCATATTATGGGAATCTGAATGCAGTGGATTGTTATGCTCTTATCATAACAGTCTTGTGTAACTATGAGCTCCTAGAGGACAAAATTGATACCACAGCAATCTTTGCATCCCTGGGACCTACCATGGTGCACTGCTGTAACACTCCCTTAATAAACACTTATCTAATTACAGATCTTTAGAGTTGAAGGAACTTTTGTTGTTGTTCTATCATGTTTGACTCTTGGTGACCCAGTTTGGGGGTTTTCATGGAAAAGGCACTGGGCTGAGCTGCCATTTTCTTCTCCAGATCATTTTACAAATGAGAAAACAGAGGCAAACAAGGGGTAAGTGATTTGCTAAAGGTTACAGCTAGTAAGTGTCTGAGGCCAGACTTTAACTGGGGAAGGTGAGTCATCCTGACTTCAGGCCAGCTGTTCTATCCACTGTGCTATCTTGCTGCTCCAGAAGGGGCTTTAGGGACCCATTAGTCCAAACCCCTATTTTTTGTAGATGGGGAAACTGAGGCACTGAAAGGTGAAGTGACTTGTCCAGTATCTCACAGTTTGTAAGTTTCAGAGCCAGTATGCAAAACTGTAATCTCCAGACTCCAGGTCCAGTGCTCCTGCATTGAATTGAATTATATACATGTCAGATATTATGATCTTATTACTAAGTGATCCTGAAAAGTAATCTCATTTGTGATCCTGGGACCAATAATTATAAAAATTCTTATTCATATTGGGTAGCAATTTTCTCTTGAGGCTTTCCAAACACTTGATGAAATCAAAACTCTTTAAGTATTGTTAACAATCAGGTATTGGGCAAGTAGGTGTTGCCAGCTGTCAGACAGTAGCATTGAAGCAAAGGGAGGATGGTGATAACTTAGTCTGCCCTGAGAGTAGATCAGAGGTGGCGTACAATCATGGGCTTCACCTGATAGAGGACAAAACAGGCACAGAAGCCCTTCTGTGACTTTCTGTCAGGCTCCTCCGTCTGAGTTAGGACACAGGTGGCAACATCGTGATTCCCGGCATAACCTTGCCAGCTCCAATGACAATCTCTGCTGGAGCTCTGCACAGCAGCACATCCCAGGCCAACTTACATGCCTGAGTGTAATTAATGCTGAGATTTTAAGAGCAGTCTGTGATTTATTGCTTCCATCGTAAAGAAATCCCTATAATCCGGAACTGATTATCTTCCATTTCCAACAGCTGTAATTTACAAGGGACTTCTTTCTGTCTCTCCTCCTTCCCCAATTCTACTCCTCCCTGTTTTTCCCCAAAATTGTACCACTTAGAAGAGATGTTCTTACCCTTTTTTCTGTCAAGGCAATGTGGTGAAGCCTATGGACTTCTGAGGAGGATCTCAGAAAAATGTTTTTAAAGACATAAAATAAAATACATGGGATTACAATGAAAACCAATTATATTGAAGTGCAGTTGTCATTTTTTTTAAAGTTCATGGACCCAAGGTTAAGAACTCCTGACTTTGAGTAAATGGTAATTCTCTTTTATAAAAAAAATTTTTTGGTCTTTATTAATTTGTTTGCTTTTAGTTTACAAGATTCAATTCCACAATCCCTTGAGTTTCAAGTTTTCTTCCCCTCCCTCAACCTCCTCCTCTCCCAGCATTCAATCAAGTATAGGATCTGCAAATACTTTCACATTAGACATTAGTCATGTTGTAAAGAAGGATTGTAACTGATGGAATGAACAATGGGAAAGAGGAAGCAAAACCAAACAAGAAAAAGAAAGAGAGAAAGAAGGTAGTTTGATTCAGTCTGCATTCAAACTCTGTTCTTTCCAGTTCTTTCTCTGAATGTAGACATCTCTCTCCATCATGAGTCTTTTGGAGTTGTCTTATAACCTTGCTTTGCTGAGAAGAGTCCAGTCTATCAAAGTTGGTCATCACACATACGTTGTGTCTGTAATTGTGTACAAATTCCTCCTGGTCCTGCTCTTCTCACTCAGCACCAGTTTGGATATATCTCTCCAGGTTATTATGTAGTCTGTCTGCTCTTCATTTCTTATAGCACAGTATTCCATTACATTCATATACCACAACTTGTTTAGCCATCTCTCTCTCTCTCCCTTTTTTTTTTTTTATCAGATTACTTGTAGCCTGGTCATGTTATTGTTCAGTACGATTAACTGATCTTGAAAAAGTAGTCCAAGGATCATGGCATCAGAGCTCAAGAGCTGGATGGGACCCCCAGGCTCTTTCATTCAACTCCCTGATTTTTTAATGGAGAAAACAGAGGCCCATAGAAGTTGTATTATATTTTATATTAATTATATTATATTATGTTATGTTATATTATACTATATTATTCCATGCTATGTTATATGATATGATATGATACATTATAGTAAGATTACATAGGTAATAAGTGTTCTGAGTGAGATATTGCCTCTAAAGTCAGAGTACTGGGGATTTGCTTCCGTGTGACTTTGGGCATGCCACTTAAACCTCATGGCTTTCTGCATCTCTTAAATGAGTATGTTGGATTAGAATGCTCCTGAGATCCCTTCCAATTCTACATCTGTGATCCAATGGTTCCAGAATCAGTGTGTGTTCTCTTGTCTCTGTTTCCCTGCCTCTCTTCTCTTTCTCTTCTCTCCTCCCATCCCCAGAGGTAGCTAGGTGGTGTAGTAGATAGAGAAGACCTGAGTTCAAATCTGGCCTTGGACATTCACCAGTTATGTGACCTTGTCAATTAACCCTGTCTACCTCAGTTTTCTCAACTATAAAACAGGGATAATAAAGCTCCTGTCTTCCAGGGTTATGAGGATCAAAGGAGATAATATTTGTAAAGCACTTAACACCATGTGTAACACACAATAGGTGTTATATTATTACCAAATTTTGTTTTGCTCTAGAACCATATCCCTACCCTTATCACTCAAAGCATCCTCCCTTCTTTCAATGGCAATAGTTCAGATGATTTCAACAAAAATCAAGCTCTTTAGTAAATGAAGACACTGATGAAAGGTCAGGTAAGCTAGCCTAACTGAAGCAGCAGGAAACCCTGTGGAAGATTCAGACATGGGCCAGATAAGTCAAACCTCTGCCATTACCTTAACAACCACCTCCTCTCAGACTCCGATGGAGGTAACCTAGGGTCCTGATTCCTACAGTCCTGGAAATAGCAATGTCACTCAGACCACCAGCCCTGCTTGGTCCCCCTCAGCCATCACTAAGAGGAATAACTATAGTGCAGAATGGACCTACCATCCTTGACACCACCAACACCAACCAATGACCAAATGCCACCTCCTGGTAAGCCCAGTCGCTCTGGAAATATCAGCATCAGCCAGTCCACTCTGTAGCTCAGCCTCCCCACAGTCATCAACCTGGAGATGGACCTGATGACTGCTTCTGGAGATTTCAGCCCAGAACTCACAGCCCTCATCCAGAGAAGCAAGGACCCCTTAGGAGAAAGGGCCAGCCATTCACACCCACTGCCAATCAAATGCCATCCACTGGGAAGCATGCACCCTGAAGGAGAGATAAAAGAAGGTATTTATTAGCTTAGTCAAAACAACTTTGACCACCTCCTTTTATATCTCATTGGAGTCAACTCAAGGATGCTGAACCTAAGAGCCCCAATTAGCTGGGCTGTGTAGCAGCTGTCATCCAGGGAATCAGTTTTTGTGGATCTGATAACTACTTCTACTGGTTCTATAGACCCTGTTGCCATAGCTCCTGAAGATCCAGAAAAACAAGTTCTTGCCACCAAAGGCCTTGACATGGTCAAATAGTTCAACTTCAGAAATGGTCATAGTTTTATACATACAGGAAAATTAAAGTAAATAAGTTGTAGTATCATCTGTTTTAATACTGCACTTAAAAGACCACAGTGTCGTTCAACCGAACTTGCAGCTTAGACCTATATGTGTTGTTGCCCCTCTTAGAATGGGAGTTCCTTGAGAGGAGGGACAGTCTTACCTTTCTATTTATATTCCTAGTTTGTAGCAAAGTGCTTTGCCCATAGCAAGCCTCTAACAAATGCTTTTGATTTTTTTTAAGTGTGAAAACAGTCAATATTTTTTATGCATCACAATACAAATATAAGCTGCATTTCTGCTCCACCCTTCCTTTTTAAATTGTTTCATCTTTGACAGGAAGTGGCATGTTCTTCCATGTTTAGAAACCACCCCTGGGCCAATTTGCAAAAAGAAAAACTGCAAGGTATCAACAATTATGACAGAATGCTCCAACTCTCTCTCTAAAAAAAAAGGGGGGGGGCAAATTAAAACAACTCTGAAGCTTCACTTTATACTCCTAAGATTGAGAAAGATGACAAAAGATTGAAATGGTCAATGTTGGAGGAACTGTGGGAAGACAGGCACACTAATGCACTTTTGGTGGAGCTGTGAATTTGTCCAAGAGTTTTGAAAAATAATTTGGAATTAAGCTAAAAAGTCACTAAAATGCACACTTATCCTTTGACTCAGTAATATTGGCATATAACCCAAAAAGAGCAAGATAGAAGAAAAGGTCCCATATATACAAAAATATTGACTAGCAGTGTTTGCTGTAATAGCAAAGAACTACAAGCAAACAATACTCATTGAGAAACATTCAAATGAACAACATGGGAAAGGACAGCAATGGAATATTATTGTTCTGTAAGAAGTGAATATAAAGAAGTCAGAAAAATTTGGGAAAGCTTGTACATACTAATGGTAGAAGAAAAGTAATAAGAAACAGGAAAACAATGTACAAAACAAATGCATTATAAAGAAACACCAAACTGACAGGCTTCAAAGCTCTGTGTCACAAAGTCACACAAGTGTGACTTTAGAAGACTGCTATTTTCCTTTCCTTTGGTGAAAGGTATTAAGCTATAGGTGCAGAATGAGGTATAATTTTTAGATATGTTCAATATTGTTTTTTCCCTCTTCACTGTATTTATTTTTTGAAAGGGAGAGATATACTGGGGGGCAGGGGAATCACTGGAAAGTGACAGTGATGTTAATGAGTGTCAACATTTTTTTTAAAGCAATTGGGGTTAAGTAACTTGCTCAAGGTTACATGGCCAGGTGTTTCTGGGTGGGTGCTAAGTGTCTGAACCCAGATTCGTTCCACAAGTCATCCCGACAGTGGAGCCGGTGCTCTTACTCGCTGTGCTACCTGGCCACCCCGAGTGTCAACATTTTAAAATGGAAAAAGAAAAAAAAAACAGCCCTGTGGCCCAGAACCCTGATGTTCTGTGAAATAGAAGAATAGAAAACTGAGAAATGGACTTCCTTCTGTTCCCTCTATTCTGTCTGGTCTGGGCATTGCTGGGTGAGTAGGCACCACAGTGGGATGGGGAAGGTGTCTCATCATTGGAGGGTCAGGCATCACCGGCATGTGGCCTCCCATGGGCATCCTCATTCCAGGAGGAGGCCCCAAAGGCATTCCAGGAACTGGGTACCCATTGTGTTAGGGTGAGAAGGTGGTATCATAGGCCCTCCTAGTGGAGGAGCTGAGAATAGATTGGGAGGAATTCTTCCTTGCTGAAATGCAGTGGTTGTTTTACCAGTCAGGCTCTGGGCTTATTTTTCTATTCATTTTTGATAACAGTCTCTCACATTCTCTTTGTGCTTCCTCCCAATGCAATATATCTACCTCACAGATAGAAAATCCTGAGTGAGTTATATGTCTAAGTAATCACAGTAAAAGTTGGGCATGATGTTCTGAAGCTTCCTGGTTGTTTCTGTCTGCAAGGACAATCTTCTAGCCCTAAATCACAGTTTGTCTCAGCATAGGTGTGCCTTATTCTGTGCAAGGTATCTTCAGAATAGACTGGCTGTATTCCTCACACTCTCCAATGTATCCCTAAAGAAGTTGTCCATATATAAGGATAACTTCAAGATGTTTTTGTCCAATAGCTAAAATGGGACCTGACTCTTCAGACAGATACTCAGCAGGGATCCTAAAGGATGGACTGTACC
>NW_027186304.1:70052519-70089393 GCF_028583685.1 Petaurus breviceps papuanus | reverse complement strand
AAGTTTAACCAGCTCCAGTTGCACTATCTAATACCTGAGTGCCACCTATCAGGTAGCTAGTTCTGACTCTAAATTTCTTTGTGTCAGATTCACAACTAAAGATGCCAAGCTCTTCAGTGGGTTTGAAGGCAGGTGAGTCTGACCTTTACCCAAACTTGCCAGGGTAACTGAAATTTCTTGTATCCTACCGTTGAGAGTTTATTCCTTTAAGTTAAAGAGACCTCCTAAAAAGACATAATTACTGATATTTCTATAAACCTATAAGTTTTTGAAAGCTCTTCATATACACTGATAGATTTTAATACATAATCAACCACTAGCACTTTGATATGAATTAATTTATAACAGATTGGCAAATAAGCAGAATAGCCAGTCTTCAGGGAATGAGACATTATGAATCAATGAGTGCAAAAAATATTAAGTGCTTACTATGTATAAGGCACTGTCATAAGCTCTGGGGATAAACATAGAAAAGCAAGATAGTTCTTGCTTTCAAGGGCCTCATATTCTAATATGGAGAGACCTATGTGAAGACACATGGAGTATTAGCTCTATGTCAGATGAAAAGGTCCAGTGGGTCTTAGGATACAGTGGCAAAATTGATGGCAATGAGTTCTTGTTAGTGGCATTTCCATTGACAAATCCAATAAATTCTGATAGGAAAGGCAGAGGCAAAAGTCCACAAAAAAGAGATTCTTCCTGAGGAGGAAACACTTGAATAATGTTAAGGTTCAGGACACCAGTCAGGCTACTCAACAGCTAATAGGGAAGTATGGATGAAGTGGGGAGAGCCATAACAAGGGATAATAACTCTTGGGGAAAATTGGGGGAAGCTCAGACTTAAGGAATTGCTGTGTGTGGTTGAGGTAGACTGGAGGCAGAGGTCATGGGAAATGTGGAGTTTAAAGTATTGCCATGGTAGGGATTGAAAAAGGGCAAGGGTTGAGGTCCAGAAGTGTGAACTAGGAACTGGATATTTTTAGGAGAAGGTAGAGTGAAAGGAGGCCTATAGATGTTATTGACAAAGATCTAGACAGAGTAAATGCTAAAGGCACACAGATTGTTGCTGAGTGAATAGAATGCCAACTCCCTTTCCTGGTCCAGTAGCAGGGGGTGTAATGAAAGGAGCAAACAACCCTGGAGAAGGGTTTAAGAGATTTTCGTATCTTTAATGTCAGTGAGCAATAAAGATGGAAGAATATAAAGGAAAGACATCTTGGACGGAATGGAGTTTCTACAATAAAGTGATGATCTCCATAATAGTTGTTTCAATGTGGGAATTTGTTTTTGATTGATGGTGCATATTTATTACAAGGGTTTTCTTTTTGAAATGGCATGGATGGCTGAAGGGGAGGGGTGGCTAGGGAGAGGGCAGCCAAAAAAGAAAGAAAGAATAAAGGGTTGTTGAAGCATTTTAAAAAATTCACAGAATAGGAAGGCCAGAAAGAATCACAGAAAAGCAGGATAGATTTGAAAGTTAACATGTTAGATTTATTACATACTTAAAAAGAAGGGCAAATTTTACATAATTGAGATTCACAATATCAGGTACAATCATTGGAGGTAACTAAGTGGCTCAATGGATAGACAGTGTTGAGCCTGGAGTCTTCTATCCAACCATTAGCTGTGTGCCCCTGGGCAAGTTACTTAACTTCTGTTTGCCTCAATCCACTGGAGAAGGAAATGGCAAACCATTCTAATGTCTTTGCCAAGAAAATCCCATGGACAATATGGGCCACAGGGTTGTGAAGAGTTAGACATGACTGAACAACAAATATTAATCATTTATTCAGCAAGCATCCATTAAGGGCTTACTGTGTTCCAGGTACTGTGCTAAGCACTGGTGATACAAAGGCAGAAAAATGGTCCCTGCCTCTAGGAACTCACATTCTTTTACATATGGAAATGCCCATTTTACTTGGTGCTCCATAAATTCAGAATAAAAATTAATTAAAAATGAAAAATAACAAAAAACAAGAAAGTGGGGATTATTACCTGACTCCAAGAGGGATGTAGAGTAGAAAAATGGGTTGAATCCCATCTTTCCCAGGATAGACAATCATTGTCTTTTATTGAACACAACTACACCATCTCCACCCATTTAAGGCAATATCACCCTAGACCTCCCTGGGTTGTATTCCTATTGGTCCAACTCAGACACCTAGAATAGCTATGCCTGTACAATTCACTGCCTCCTAGATTTCTATGCCCTGACAGCCTTCCACCCCCATCATTTTGTGGTTGCCACAGTTGAACCTCAACAAAGATATTCTATACTCTTGGGCATCAGTTGATGATTAAGAAATGTCTCCTCCTTTTAATTTTTTTGGGGGCAGGCGAAATGAATAGTACCAGATAAACCCAAATGATGGGCTGCAACATGCATCACAAATTTCATTATACTATCTCTCTACCCCTCTCCAAATCTATCTTTCTTCTGAACTTTCATTGTTTCCATCAGGTTGCTACCATCCTTCTTGTCTCTCAGGTTCCCTGGGAGTACCAGTCCTTCTTGTTATCCTTCACATCTCACTCAGCTGAAACTGCTCTCTCTTAATGTACCAGTGATCTTCCAAGTGTCAAATTTGATGCTGTTTTTCTCTGTCCTCATCTTTCTCAACCTTTCTGCAGCATTTGACACTGTGGACCACTCTCTACTCCTATAGACTTATTTCTCTTCTCTGGATTGCTGAAAGTTATAGAGAAATTTATTTGCATACTTGAAAAAACTGGAAACAGAATTTTCTAACTTTTTTTATTCAGTCAACAAGCATTTATTAAAAAGTTATGTGTTAAGTCCTGGGGACATGAAGATAGCCAAAAAGAGTTCCTGCCTTCAGGGAATTTACATTTGAATAGGAGAGACAAAGGTGCAAACAACTAGTTACAAATAAAGCTACACTGCATATGTAATAGAAAGCTAAAAACTCTTTGTAAATGAATAGTTTCAGCAGATTTTGAAATAATTTGTCAAAAAATTTAAAAAATATAACTTTTTGATTAATCCGAAAGAACAATTGGTTGGCACCAGGGAAGCTAGAAATTTCCTAGCTTTTCAAGAAAAACCTTTGCATGATGGAACTGAAACTAGAATATCATGATTTTTATAATTACTGTCAATGGTTTACTTCTTTTATTGGGATTTATATATTTTGTGAGGGATTTTTTTCAGCTATAACAGTCACTAAAACCAAGTATGGGAACAAATTAGATCTATAATCAGATTTCCGAATCCTTATATCACAATTTGTTAAACTAAGATTTAAAAATATAATGAAGCATATGAAATTATATCATATTTTTGCTGAGTAAGAGCAAAATTTTTTTGTACCATTAATGAATAATATATATTTGAGAAATATTATTTCAGCTTCATTTCATTCATTTTATTTTTATTTCTGCAAGTTTTATGGTATTTATAATTATTAGTATAGTAGTACATGCATATAATTTATAGATGAGTAAATATCAGAGTGATAGGGTCAGTATCTGCTAGGGTTCCTTCATGGGCTGTCCTAGATTTTTCACTAAAAGTTGACAAAGCAAGACTTAATTGCCCGGGTTAGGGCAAAGCTCAAGCTGTGCCAGCTTTGACCTCTGCTACCTGGTAGCCTCAGGCTGTATTGAGGAGGCTCAGTGGTTATCTAAGGGCATAAAAGTCCCACCTACATGGAGTCAGTACCCTACAGATTTGGTGTATGTTCTGAGAGATCACTTCATCAGCACAGCCTACTCTATTGGCCATATGCATTTCCATAGGGAGGGAGCTAGAAGTGTCTGTGGAAGCTGAGTGATAATTCCTTGTTGAATATCCTTGTTATGTTAGGGTTAAGTAAATTTTCTTTTGTAAACCATGGCCAGCAGCCCAGAGGGTCTTCCTTTCCCAGCTTGATGTTTTAAAAATTGATTAAAGCAACTTCCCTTGACTCACTTCTTAAACAGGCCTAATCACTAAATAGACGTTAGTCAAAGTGAGGACTCTGAAAGACCTTAGCTTAAAAAGACGAAGGTCTCCCACTGCATCCTAGGTCATCTCCAGTGGTCCTGATCTATATCTAGCCACTGGACCCAGATGACTCTGAAGGAGAAATCAAGGCTGGTGACTTTGCCCTGCCCTCTCTCTCAAATCCAATTCAATTACAAGTCATGGCATCATCAACCTGATGTCATGGTCCTCTTCAATAATGAAGGACAAAACCTTCCAACACAACGACCAATGAGCACTCCATTTTGTCTCTGCATCAAACCTGAAATAACAAGGGTAGATGTCAGACCTGCCTCTATTGCCCCCACCTACTGGTGGTAGATGCTAATTAAAAAAAATTACTGATGGGATGCACAATCAAAAAGGTTTGAGACCATTGTACTATAGAAGAGCCCCAGAAGACAGAATGGAAAGGGAAAGCAGAGAAGGAAAGGTTCTTAGTAAGACTAGGGCTTAGTTTACGATGGCGCAGGGATATGATTAACAAGTGTGCACTGCCTTCACTCCCTCTCTCCCTTTATGATGACTCATGTGCTGATTCCCATCATCCCACAGCAGTCTAAGTCCTCAGGCCAAGAGGCATAATAGGGCAGTGTAGTGTAGTGAGACAGTGGTTATTGGAAGAAGAGTGATAGTCCACAGAATTATTGGAGGTAGCATCCTAGGGGCCAGACAAGGGAGCTGTCTCATAGGGAAGGCAGTACTCTATCAGTGTTAGTACCCGAGATGAAGGTCTGGCTGCCCTATATTGGTTCCATTTCTAGTAACAGGCATAGTGTTTGGGAAGGTATGGAAAGTGGAAAGCCAGGGATCCCAAAGACAAACTTTGTCGCCTTTACAATATTGCTTAACTAGTCCATAGGGTCATAGATTTAGAACTAGGAGAAAATTTATAGGATATCAGATCCAATTTCCTTCTTTTACAGATGAAGAAAAAGAGGCCCAGAGAAGTTCAATAATTTGTCCAGGTTCACAAAACTGGTAATATCTGAGGCAGGATTCAAACTCAGGTCTTCCTGACTCCAAATCCAATACTCTATCCACCACACTGTGCTACCTAGAACCTGGTGTCATTTTTTTGTTTTGTTTTGTTTTTTAGTGAAATAAAAATCAAAATAAAAGATCTGCCCTAATCATAGAATCATTCACTTGCAGAGTTTGAATTTTTATCTAATAGTACACTCTCCACTCAAAACATGAATTAGTGGCAAATGACATCTATATTGACCCTGCCTACCCATGAACAATTAATATTTCTCCAATTATTTAAATCTGATTTTATTTGTATAAAAAGTTTTTTTAAAAAATAATTTTGTTTGTATAGTTCCTGGGTTTGTTTTGGCAAGCATACTCCCAGGTATTTTATACTGTTTAGAATTATTTTAAATGGGGCATTTTAAAAAATATCTCTTCTTGCAGAATTTTGTTTGTGACACATAGGAATGCTGATGATTTATGTGGATTTACTTTATATCCTGCTACAAATGACATCTGAACATTTAGATGTTTGACAAGTGAATGGTGAACAGTCAAGAGGACAGATTAGAATTTCTTCCACAAATGTGCCTGAAGAAGAATTAAAGTTTCTTTATTCCCTATTTACTTCTTTGGCCAGATGTTTTTATTGATATGCTATTGTCCTTAGGACAATTTCTTTCTCCATCAAATATGTCCCTAATTTCCTAATGAAGTGAGGCTTCCTGTCTTTTCATTATAGTACAGTAGCAGGCTGCCCCAAATTGCTTTCAGCTGGGAATACTTTGTGGCTGCCCCAGAGTTGGCTTCTCTCTGCTAATAGACTCCAGGCAGGGCTTACTCAGAGCATTAGGAAAATGTCCCTGTCATCAGGGATTAATAGCTGCAAAGTAGTTGCAAAGTAGCCCATGACTTGGAGATGAAAGCTAGTTCAGTCTAAGACTTATGATGGGAGAAATAGAATGTCTCACACAATAATCCAGGTATTTTAAAAATTTGTTTTAACTTTAATTATGTTCAACCTGTTTGGAAAAAAAACCCCAACAGATAATAGATTTCTTATGCTTGGATGTTTTCCAGGTAAGTATTTATTTCGTTTCAAACACTGCTTCATCTCATCACCCCATGTTTTATAGAGGATTTTCTAACTCTCCTATTTTGAAAAATACTTTCTGTATCATTAGTAGCTGGTTGACCCAAATGAGTCATGATGGAGGCATGCCAGTGATTGCCTCACACTCCCTGGTTGCCCAAAGGAGGAGGTCAGTTTAGTGTCAACAGTAGGAGGTCCTGCTGACAATGTCTCTTTACATATATCCAACACTGAACTCCTCTTTAGAAGTTGAATGACCAAATGTTCAATGATTTAGACCCACTGGCCTGTAAAGATTCAGGCAAAACTCAAGCAAAGGCAGTGTGGTATAATAGTTAGAACAATGGACTTGGACTCAGGAAGACCTGAAGTTGAGTATGGACTCTGATATTTATTAGTTGTGTGACTCTGGACATTTCTACAAGGAAGAGGGTGGACAAAATGATCTCTAAAGCTGTTTCTAATTCTAAATCTATGACTGAGGTTTTGGAAATCAGTGCAAAGTTCTTATAATGCATTTCTTCATTTGACACCACAGCATAACAAGGCAGAGGGCACCGAACAAAGGCATGTGGTGAATGGAGAAATCCCACCTTTGATATTTATGGCATGACAGTTAGGAATAGACTTTGATTTGTTATGCAACTGTCTGGCCCCAGAGTGAGGAGAGGGTGTGGATAACACCCTGACACCATAAGAGAAGACTTTGAGTGAGACAAGCTGTCACTTGATGATTCCTGGTGCTGTTCTGACCCTTATGTTTCCTGACTGACTGCTGTCCACCCTTACCCACCTTTGATTACTACTCTGATGCTGTTGTCCTGACTCCTGCCTTATCTACTAAATTGGTTGATGGCAATTGATCTTTTTATCTCTCCTTGATCCTCTGTGCTGCATTCTGGTTCTCTTCCTTCCCCCAATTTGTATTGTTAAGGCCATAGAAAATGGTGTTTTTAAAATGGTCATAATTGGGGTTGGACAAGCAATAAGGACAACAGAAAACATCCTAGGACCTTTCAAATTACAAGCAGGACAACTACAGCCTTCTCCCTCTATCACCATATAGACTGTGTTCATCTCTCTCTAGATAGGAAATATTCTTTCTTTCTGGAGTGTGAATCATCAGTTGCCTTCACTTAGATCCTCCTGTTCTTCTCTCCCAAGTATCCACTTATTTTTTATTTTTATTTTTTTGCCTTTTGGAGGGCAGTTGGGTTAAGTAACGTGCCCAAGGTTACTCAGCTAGTTTTTTTTGTGTGGATGTTAAGTGTCTGAGGCTGGAACCAAACTCAGGTCCTCCTGACGCTTTACTCACTGCGCCACCAAGCTGCCCCTCAAGCATCCACTTACGTAAGACTTTTTGGTTTTGTTGAACCCTACCCTCATGGGCTTCTTCGGACTGATTCACTCTCTTTTTCTCCCAGGCTATTTGAGATTGCGTTTATCTTTTTACCAGCTCCTACCTTAGGAACAACATGTACCATCCTAGCTCCTGTTGGTCCCCTTTGCCTCTCATGCTTCTTTCCAAAAGTCAGTCAGTCATTAAGAATTTATTTAGTGCCTACTATATGCTAACCACTGTGCTAAGTATTGGGGATAGAAAAAAAGGTGAAAGTCAGGAGATAGTGTGCTAATAACTGTGAAGACAAGTTAAATAGAGGATCAATTGGAACGTAATTAGTAAGGGTTGGCACTAGAATTGAGAGAGGTTGGCAAAGGTTTCCTGTAAAGGGGGGGGGGTGGATTTTGGCTGATACTGGAAGGAATCCAGGGAAGCCAGAAGTTGGGGATGAGGAGGGAGAGCGCATTCCATGCACAGGGAACACTTTTACTACTCATTCTATTCCACATAGGGTTTGGGAAGAAAAAAGTGCAGCACAATTGTCACCTCTTTTTTGCAGCTGTCTGTAATCTTGCCAGCTGGATGTAATTTTACCGGCTCTCCCTTCCCCCACTTTGTTTCTGTTGCTTTTTGTCATTTGCCATATCCTGCCATGTGTTTCAGTAATTCCTGGGCTTGTGTTTTCCTCCTCCCTGCTAAATTAGAGGAGGCAGCTAGATGACTCAGTGAATAGAGCTCTGGACCTGGAGTCAGGAAGATCTGAGTTCAGATTTGGCTTCAGACACTTACTAGTTGTATGGCTTGGACAAATCACTTAACCTCTGTTTGCTTTAAATCCACTAGGGAAGGAAATGGTAAAACACTCCAGTTATTTTTTTTACCAAGAAAACTATGTGGTCATGAAGAGTGGGATATAACTAAAAGACTCCACAACAACTAGATTAGAAACTCTTCGAGGACAGGAGCTATGGGTTTCTTTTGTTTCTTTCACATAGTCACAGTGAGAATTTGTTTCTTTCATGTAGTCATAGTGAGAATTCAGACTATTGAAATGATGAATAGTTGTCAGGAGCTGGAAGGGCTCAGATCATTTTAAGTGACCTCTGTCACTTTGTAACAAGCATGAAATCTACTTTTAACAAGTATGAAGATACTTGCTACCTCTCAGAATATTTTTTTTTTCATCTTGGTTTTATCTGCTTCCAACTGCATCCTCCTCCCCAAATTTAACTCTTGATTATTAAGTGGCAACAAATGTGGCATATGGATTATACAATGTGGAAATTATCTAGGCCCTTTGCTCTTTCTCCTCCTTTCTATATTGTTCTCCATTAATACTTGCCTGTAGATTGAGCAAATGCTTATTTCTTGCTTATTGAATCTAACTGAGTTGTATTGAATTGATGGACAGAGAGAATGAATGGAAGTGAAACTCAAGTCAATTGTTTTTTAGTTAAGATGTTTGGCAGAAGGGAGGCTGGATAAAATAGGATTTCAAAAATTATCTGTAGAATTGATCCATGCAACTCTGTTCTTTATGAGCACATTTTCCTATTTTCTTTCCATCAGAGAATTCTACCAGTGTTAAAGCTTTAAGCATTAACCCTATGGTCATCATTCCTTTAGGTACTCTCCTAAAAGTCACCTTTCACTCTGACTCTAGCTCCATTATGTATCCAAAACACCTGTTGAATATTCCTTCTATACCAGTCTCACTTTACGATATAGTATGTTTAATTTGGTAAACTGCTTTAAACCCTAAATCAAATTGACCCTGTTTGATGCAACACATGTAAAAGGGAACTTGTCATCAGAGGCCTCAAAATGACTCCCTTTCTTGACGTTTTAGCTTTCATCAGTGATGCTGTCATTTTCCCAATCAAGGTGGGAAGTTATTAGAAGCTTTCCCCATTTATTTTCTTCTAATCTGTCACCAATTATTATCAATTATTCTAAATGTGTCTTATTTTCATCCATTCTTCTCCATTTTCATAGCAATGACCTTAGTTTAGAACTTCATTGCCTTATATTTTTGAAGAAATTGTGACCTGTGTCCTAGCACTGGAATTTTAAAGACTGAGTTCACTAGTGGGGGCTTCTCAAAAATCACTATTTTAGCGTGTACACTCAGAAACTCTGCTCCCCTCCCTTGTTCCCCAGGGTAACTTCTGAGAATAGCTCATGTTGAAATTTCAGAGATATGAGCAAGTTACTTCTGTGTTTGTGCAAACACAAAAGTCAACAATATCTATCACTTATAGGATAGCTTTTATTTACCTTAAGGAAAGAATGAAAAATAAAAACACAAAGTACTTATAGGTGCCCCAAAGGGTGTAATTTCAAAATTCCAATCTGCAACAAAGAAAACACCAAGGCAGCCTGAGCAGTTTCAATTTATTAGGGAAATTGGTGGTCCCTAAAAAATGGAATCCAAGACTTGTCTCTGCAGTCATGGACCCCTCTGCTTAGTTTTCATTCATTCATTCCCTCTGTTTAGTTTTGAGGGAATATTTATACAGTTTGAGGAACTACTAAAAACAGAATGAAGTGGTACAATTCTTTTATTGGTCAATTCCAAAAAAGGGAAATTCACATGATTGGCTAAGGGAAATGTACATCTGTTACTAGAGTTTAGTCATCAGACTTTCCACACCTCATTACTCATGAGTGTTTAGTCAGTGACCAGAGAATAGGTTCTGGAACTTTCTACAAGTATATTACAAACATCAGGTATAAAAGAACAAAATAAAAGGGAAAACTGTGGTTTTCTAGAACACAGAAGCTTCCAGGATACTATCATTCATAGGAATGTAAGGATAGCAGAAATTTCTATCTCTATCCCTTGCCCAGGTTTATACAGGCCTAAACAACAAACTATAATATAAATCTATCTTATAAATCACTTAAAAGCAACATAATAATGAATACAGGGATGTTATAATCAATACATAGTAGGTTAATTCCAATGTACATAATTCTTATTCCAACAAACTTAATTCTATCCTATTCATCTTATTTATAGTTAATCACTGATACCTATAAATTACAATGAATTGAGTAAATACTAATCAAAGGTGTATCAAAGTTATTCTCACAAGGATAGAGAATAACTTCCTTTCTTTCTCTATATCCAACTCCTGCCAATGTGTATCTCCCCAGCCCCCAGGGATATAGTTCTCCAGACTCATAGTAACAGCCTGTGGTTGAGACTTCCCAAGAAAAGAAATTCATTTAAATCGCCAAAGACACATCCCTTCACATTGTCCTCTGAACACCACACCTCTTCCTGCCCCCTCCTAAACTTCTACTAAACTTCCCCCAAAATGTCTTCTACAAAATGACCACAGAAAACACTAAATTGAATTCTGAACAGAAAAGCTAACAAAAAGTCACAGTGAGTCATTTTTACAGCCCAAGGCTTCTTAGGAAGAAAGAAACAAAGGTCTGCAGATACTGGAGTGGGAGCTGACTGGGAGCATGGAATGTGGAATGCAGTGAAAGTGTCTGTGGTTCTTAGAGGCAGCAGCTTCAGTGAGAGCAGTAGGACCACTGGGTGCACCCAATGTACGACAATGGTAAGGGGACTGAACACCTGGTCAGGGACCCATGTGCTAATACTAGGTGCAGGATCAGTGCTATTTGACAGTGCTGTAATTTATTATCCAGTTTTGGATCACAGTGCCAAATGAAGATGATCAGTTGAAGTTATGAGGGAGCAGCAGCCATGATTCAGTAAAGATCAGAGTGTAGACCAGGAAGGCAGTGGTCAGATCTCTCACTGAATCACACCACCTTGGGAACACTGAAAACCTATAGGTTACCAGATAGAACTACAAAAGCTCAGTCAAGTCTTCCTCCCCACAGGTGAACAGAGCCTAACTCTAAAGTTCAAAGACATGAGATAGGCTAGAAAAATGAGCAAACAAAAAAGAACCTGACTACAAAAACATACTATGATGAAAGGAAAGTGTAAGACAAAAACTCAGAAGAAGACAATGACTTGAAAACATTTACAGGCAAAGCCTCAAAGAAAAATGCAGATTGGATATAGGATCAACAAGGATTCCTAGAAGAACTAAATAGATTTTTTTAGAACAGCAAAAAAAGAATTTTAAAAATCACATGAGAGCAGAAAATTGGGAAGAGAAATGAGAGCTATGTAAGATTATGAAAAGAGAATTAAGAGCTTGGTAAAAGAGACATCAAAATAGTGGAGAAAATAATTCCTGAAAAATGAAAATTGGTCAAGTGGAAGCTAATGACTCCACAAGACATCAAGAAACAATAAAACAAAGTCAAATGATTAAAAAAAGAATCAGCTTATCATCTTCAGATGAGTTTCCCATCCCCTCTCCTCTACTACCCTGTAGTCTTCCATGATTATAGCACCACCATGTGGCTGAGATTCTACCTCATTCTTTGGTGAACTCTTCTTTCTCCTGCTAATCTGTAGAGCCCACTAAAGATTTATAGAACAATCCTGTCTTGGGGCTGCTCCCAGAAGGACTTTTTGGCCTTGGGGTTGCTACAGTGTTTCTCTTTTCCCATTTTATCTGCACAGTCTACATAACTGATAGTAATTGTGGTAAGCAAAGTCCATAAGTAAGAGTATCACAGGGTGAGAGATCATGGGTGGGTCACTACCTGCATTGTCTGAGGGAGTCCATATATCCATGACATCACAGATTCATCAATGTATAAATTATGATGAGTTTCCAGCAGGGGCATTTTAATTGTCTCCCTGCTCAAAATTTAGGAGTGATCATTTATATGACTGAGTATCCTCTTGCTTTCCCTCTCCATTCACATGTACATATGCTTAAAACTAAAGATATTTCTGTAGTTATTTTAAAGAAATAACCAATAGAAAGGGAAGCTGTGGATAATAGTAGAAAGAACCTCAGTTCAGCTAAAAGGATAATTCTCTTAACAAGTGAAAATGAAGTTTTCTCAGATAACTCAGGACAGAGGATTTATTGCAAAAGGTACAATGTCATTGAGGTTTCAAGGGAAACGACTTCGATTAAATTGCAGTTGGAAGGGGTGGCCAGGTGGCTCAGCGAGTAAGAGCACTGGCTCCAGTCGGGATGACCTGGGGTTCAAATCTGGGCTCAGATACTTGACACCACACCCAGAAATAACTGGCCGTGTAAACTTGAGCAAGTTACTTAACCCTGATTGCTTTATAAAAAAACAAATTGTAGTTGGAAGGAGGTGTGTTTTTTCCTTGTGTGAACAAGATCTGATGGACAGATTGAAGGAACCTCTTCACCAAAATCAGTACATGTGACCTATTCCGCTTTTCCTATTTTGTGCCTCTTATTGTGTATGTACTTGTGGACTCAATTATATTCTATTATGCATTGCTCTCAAGTTGTTTTGTGCCTAAATTTTTCCTTCCCAAGATTTTAAACTTTGTGAGGGCAGGGGACCATATCCTATTTTTCTTCTTCATTTCTTACAAAACCTAACAGAGTATTTGGGTCTTGGCAGGTGCTCAAGAAACTTGAAATTCAAAAGAGCCTTATTTCTTGAGCATCAGCCAGAGCTATGAGACATAGTGACATTCATTCAGGGATGATTTTGCGTGGGAGTGGATGTTAGGGGGCTTTGTCTTTTCCACCTGCTCACTAACTCACAAAGTAGAACTTCTTAATTTAGTTTAAGCCTTCTTTTTCCTTGTTAAAATGTAAAAATGCCCCCTGGGAATGGCATCACATTAAACCTTGTCTACATTTAGGCCTTATCATGAAAGAGGTCAACAGAATATTTCTAGAGGTCAGATTTTGATACTAAGGAAGGGAGGGAGAAAATATGGGAATGCTTGAACTTTGGGGCTATTAAGAATGTTACAGAAATATCTTAAATTTTAGGCACATCCACATGTGAATGTATACATGGAGACACCAAGAGAGTGTTCAGTCATAAACCAAAATCCTAAATGATTAATAATAGTCTGAGCATGGAGATAATAAAAAAAATATCCCTGCTAGAAACTCATGATAATTTATACATTGGTGAATCTGTGTTGTCATGGATTTGTGGACTACCTCAGACAATGCAGGTAGTGACCCACCCATGGTCTCTCACCCTGTGAGACTCTTGCCTATGGACTTTGAACTCTACAACTATTATCAACTATTTAGACTGTGCAGATAGGATTGGAAGGGCACCTAACTCCATAGCAATTCCAAGGTCAAAAATCCCTTTGAGGGGGAAACCCCCAAACTTAGCTTTGCTCTTAGTTTGCAGGGCTCTGAAGGTTACTAGGGTAAAGAAGGCCTCACCAGAGAATTAATTAGAATCTCAGTCACAGGGTGGTGCTGTAAGTGTGGAAGACATTACAGGTAGGTGGGGGGAGAGAGGATGGGCAACTCATCTGAAAGTAATCAGATGACTAAACACCAAGGGCAAAACTCCTTTTGGGGGGGAGTGGGCACAGACCTAAAATATTATAGCACTATAATATGAAATCTCTGTATGGAACAGAGATAGGGGTGGAGGGTAGGGTGAATGGTAGTGTGAAGGGTTATGCTTATATGAATTTCTTTTCCAGGAGGTTTCAATCACAGGTCTGGTACTATGAGTCTGGAGGACTGTATACCTGGGGTATGTGTAAATGAGAGGGGAATAGAACTGGTTGGGGGAGAGAATGGAATTGTATTCTATTCTTCTTGGGGATATATGTGTGTTTCTGTGAATGCTCTTTCTTCTCCCCTCCACACCCCCCCTCCCAAAGAAGTAGGAGAGATCAGTTTCCAGGGGAGAGGGTGTTGGGAATAGACTGGGGGTTTGAGAAAAGTAGAAAACAGTTTGGTATAATAAGAGCTGACACTTATATAGTGTTTTAAGATTTGCAAAGTCCTTTAAATAAGTTAACTCATTAGATCCTCATAATTACCCCATGGGGTAGTTGCTATTATTATCCCCATTTACCTGAGAAAACAGGTTAGGAGAAATTAAATGTCTTACCCTGGATCACTCAACTAATTAGTAAACATTTAATGCAAGTTTGAACTCAGCTCTTCCTAATTCCTTGTAGTACCAAAGCAATATTCACAGCACCTGTGGTGTCTATGAATATGCTGGCATAATTTTGAATTATAAAATATAACAGACTCTCCACATGGAAGACAGAACCAAAATGTTTACTCAAACACCAGAAAGCCAAATCCATCATATCGACAAAGAAATCTATACACAATAACAATGCAGAGGGTACCACCATCCCAAAGCCTTCCCCTTGCTTGGGCCTTTCCACAAACAAACACTCACATCTTGATGCCTGATTCCTCTCTCCCTCATCTCTAACTACTCTGACAAGCTACCTCTGGGCTCTGCTCCACCCTTCCTGTTCCACCCACTTGACAAAGCCCTCCCACCACAGACTCATGTGACTCAGGCTTCTGAGTGATTCAAGCAAGTCACATGGACCTATTAATGGATAGAAAATATCTTCCCATTTACATTACCATTACACTCCCAGTTCAGCATGTTATTTGCTTTACCATCTAACTGCAAGGTAGAGTACAATAGGGAGATGTAGTGAACTCAGGCAGAACAGCTTCATGTAACAAAGAAGGTGGATATGGGCATGGCCCAATGCTGAGTCTTAGCAGTTTGGTAACAATGGAAAGATAAGGTGGTGAGGGATTTAATGATAGAAGAAATTATATTATTAAAAAACCTCGGGGTGGCCAGGTAGCACAGCGAGTAAGAGCACCGGCTCCAGTGTTGAGAAGACCTGGAGATCGAATCCCGGGCTCAGACACTTAGCACCCACCCAGAAACACCTGGCCATGTAACCTTGAGCAAGTTACTTAACCCCAATTGCTTAGGGGCAGCCAGGTGGCTCAGCGAGTAAGAGCACCAGCTCCAGTGTCGGGATGACCTGGATCAAATCCGGGCTCAGATACTCAGCACCACACCCAGAAATAATAACTGGCCATGTAACCTTGAGCAAGTTACTTAACCCCGATTGCTTAAAAAAAAAAAACCTCATAGGTTCAAGACGATAAGGTATAACAGCAATGCTACTTGCAGCTGCTGTGGAGGTGTAAGACATTAGCACACAGGAGGGCTGCTAGCACAAGTTCTTTGATCTGTTTTTCTAAAGGAAAGAAACTCAAAAGGGATTAATAATCTTACTTTAACCAAACTATATATCATTTACTTATTTCAGGGGAAAAAGTCAATACCCTGAACTTCAGAGAAAATACAAACAGAAATTATAAGCAGAAATAATAACATAAAGACCAACAGACAGAGCTTCTAGCTATCTGACCAAAGCTACACATACAGTTACCAGAGAGATGCACCAACATCTGGGTTTTCAGAGCCAGGGGGCTCCTTAATGGCTATCCAGAGTCTCTTCTGGCTGTATCATTAGAATACTCTTCCCATAAGTAAGCTGCAAAGCAAAATGCTAACTTCAGGGTATATATATATACTTCTTCAGGGTCAGAGGACATCACAACCCTAGAGACCCATTGCCTAATTACAAAGTAACTAAAGGTGTGGGCCTTCTTGAAAAAAAAAAAAGCCTCCCCTACCTAGTCAAGCTTCTCCTGTTGGGCTCCACATGAGGCCTATTAATGGGTGGGGAAGATCTTCAACTCCCTTTAACATTGCAAAGGGGAAGGAAAAGAAAGGAATTTAGGACATGGATGATGGACTGGGAGAAAAGGGAGAGATTGTGGGAGCAGAGGACATAATGAATGGATTCAGGAATGAGGCATTGGGAGAGGTGGTCCAGTCACCAGTGGACTGAAGATTGTATCCACAGGTGAAAATCATGATTTTCACAAAATTTCACAAAATGAAAAAACATATTTAATTGATGGACTGTTCAGTTTTGTAGGAAAATAATGTAAAGAATGTTTTCAGTAGAGTTAAGATGGACAGCTAGGTGGCAGAATGATTAGAATGCAGGACCTGGAGTCAGGAAGACTTGTCTTCCTGAGTTCAACTCTGACCTCAGAGACTTACTAGCTGTGTGACCCTGGGCAAGTCACTTAACCCAATTTACCTCAGGTTCCTCATCTGTAACATGAGCTGGAAAAGGAAATGGAAAACCGCTCCAATATCTTTGCCAAGAAAACCCAAATGGGATAACAGATTCAACATGACTGAGCAACAACAAAATGATGGCAGAAGCTGGATTGCAAAAGATTGAATATTAAATAATCAGTGAAGAAGAAAGGGAAGGTAGCATCTACTTTTTCTAGGAATTTGGTAGTAGAAGCTCAGACAAAGAGAGGAATATGTCAGAGATTTCTTTTTTAAAAATCTCATTGATGTGTTTTATTTTTACATTATAAACATTTCCAGATTAACCTCACTCTATGAGAGTTCTCTTGTAACAAAGTGGTCAATAGTTTACAGACTTTTATTAAATACCCGCTACATGTCAGGCATGGTATTAAGCACTGGGGATACAAATAAGAGAGTCCCTGCCCTCAAGGAGCTTATAATCTCATGGGAGAAGGCAATATACAAAAGGAAACTGAGAAGTAGGAGAGGGAGAGTTTTTGGGAGGAGTTTATGCCCTTCACCCCTTCATTCAGAAGGGAGAGGTAGTGGAGGGGGCTGAGGAAGTTTTGAGTATCAAAGATGAATAAATCTCTACAATGATGAGATTTCATAAAATCTTGATTTTCTTGTATCATTATCATTTCTTTTCCTAATTTTTCCTTTACTTTTTTTTTTACTGGGTTTTCAAAATCCTTTTTGAGCTCTTCCATGGTCTAAGACCAATTCAGATTTTTCTCAGAGGCTTTGGATATAGGAGCTTTGACTTTGTTGTCTTCTTCCGAGTGTGTATTTTGATCTTCCTTGTCACCATAGTAACTTTCTATAGTCAGAGTTTTTGTTGGTGGTGTTGTTTGCTCATAGTCCCAGCCTATTACTTGACTTTTAACTCTTTGTTAAAGTAGGGCTCTGTTTCCAGGGTAGAGGTCTCACTGTCCCAAGCTTCAGGGATTTTGTGCAGTTGTTTTCAGAGATACTTCTAAGGCCTCTAAGTTTCCAGTTCTTCCAAGGTGGTATGATCTAAGGAGAGGTGTTTACTCCTCTCCTGGTTTGTGCTGTGTTATGTGAGTGACCACAAACACTCTTTTCTGCCCTGGAACTGTGAGGGGGGTTCACTGTCTACTGCTGCTGTGAGCTCTGTTATGCTAGTGTTCCTCCTTGCCCTGGGACTGCCACCCAGGATGGTGACCAGGATATGAGTATGAGGAAAGCAACAGAACCCTGCCTCAGTACTAGCAAAAAAAAAAACCCAACCCTGTAATCTCCCTCTGACCAGTTGTTTGAACTCCTTACTTTCTGTGGGCTAAGAACTCCAGAAGCAGCAGATGCTGCTGCTGATTCAATCATTCCCAATGAACGATTGGGAAAACTCCTGGTTTGCTGGGCCCGGGGCTGTGCTGTTGTGACCTGTGCTGGACTATGCTCCACTCTCACCCATGCAGCAGACTTTTCCTGCTGACCTTCTAAGTTGCCCCTGGTATCTATAGGCTGAGAGGTCTGGAAACCACCTCTGCTGCCACTGATTTAGTCATTCCAGGGCCTGCTTCAGGTTTGCTGGGGCCTGGTCTGTGTTGGACTGTGTTCCTCTCTCACCTGGTGCAACATACTTTTCCTGCCAACCTTACAGGTTGTCTTGGGCTAGCAATTTGTTTCACTCTGTCTTTTTGTGAGCTCTGCTGCTCTAGAATTTGTTTAGAGTCATTTGTAAAGGTTTTTAGAGGTGTTTGGGGGAGAACTGAGGTGAGTACCTCAAGTGAGTCTGTCTCCCAGATTTCATACAGTTAAGCAAAACAAACAATCTGTTGATTTTATCTCTTGATAAAGCCTTAACCCAATGGTCAGTCATTTCAATAATAACCTCTCCTTTACTCAAATCTTTCTTCTGGACCTTCTACCATTTCCATCTCTCCATAAAAAGACCTACACAGAACACTCAACCTCCCTGCTTGACAATAAGGCAGAACTGTTCTCAGACCTAGGAAAATGCTTATATTTTCAATGGGAATAGAAGTTAAATTTGCCAATCAGTAATAGTACTATTAATGCTATTAAATTTCTTACAAGAAAAATGAATGCTTTTAATATTGGAAAAAAACATTTTCTTACAAAAATAATTATATTTGAGTTTTTTTCCCCAAAGTGGTACATAGTAGTGGTTCTATTTATTGATTCCAATGCCACAGCCTAGTATAGCAGGGCCAGAACTCTCTTATTCCTAATATCAGTAATAGTGGTGTACTAGGCCTCTGGAGGCCATAGGATCTTACTGGCAGGCTTCAGGTAGATGGCAAGGAAGAAAAGGAGAGAATAAAGAGCGTGAGTAGGGAAAGAAGAAGGTAGAGATCGGAAAAAAGTTCCATAGATGGTGGAATGGCGTTGGTGGCCTTAGGGGTCTCAAGAAGCCCCAAATTTCCTGGCCATTCATTATAATGTCTAGAGATTTTATTTTGCCAAAATGTTTTAAAGAGTCCACTAGGTGGTGAACTTGCATCAAATATGCCACTGAAATTGTTACAACCAGGGAAGCCCAAGTTGTTGTTTTTTTTAAACTATCACCTGCTATGAAACGCTGAGCTGTAGCCCACAATGAAATGCTTTAAAATGTTTTTCGGTGACTTCAGCTTTTCAGACACTATATGGTTGATAACATGATATAGAGTTACAATCTCTCCTGAGATTGACTTTTTAAACTGCAATGCTTTAGGTGGGAGGTTAAGTGTCAGATGACAGGTCTATAGTTTAATAGAAAGTGATCTTTGCTGCAGTTCACCTTGGATACTTTGTTAGTTCTTTGCAAGCATTCCTTTAAAATGGCAGGATGGAGTTTTCTAGACATACCTGTGTTCCCTTAATGGGAAGGGAAATGAATAAGCATTTATATAGTACCTACTATATGCACTGTGTTGAGTACTTTTACAAATATTATCTCAATAGAGACACTAACCCTGAAACATAGGTGCTATTATTGTCCCTATTTTACAGTGGAGAAAACTGGTAAATATAAATTAAGTGATTTGCCCAGGGACACACAATTAGTAATCGCCTGAGGCTAGATTTGAACTCAAGTCTTCCTCACCCCAGGCTCAACACTCTATCCACTCTGCTATTAGCTTAGTGGAAGTGGATTTTGACCTTGATCATACAGCTAATAAGCATCAGAGGGCAAAATACTTAAAACTAACTCAACATTAGGGTGGGTAGACCTAACAACTTCTAAAGTCCCTTTCAGTTCTGATTGTATGATCCTATGTCATTTAATCTCCATGGGTCTCAGGGTTCTCATCTGCAAAATGAAGAGTTTAGAGAAGGTGGCCTCAGGGGTCCTTCTCATCGCCAAATCTATGATCTAGGTAACTAATTGAATAATCTTATGGACTAAGAAAATAACAATAGCTAGCAATTATAACACTTTAAGTTCTAAAATGCTTTACAAATATCACCTCATTTTTATCCTTGCAACAACCCGGGGAAGTGTGTTATTATTATCCTCAGTTTATAGATGGTAGCTAGCTGACCGCTGGGTAGATGTGAGCTTTCCTCCCCATCTGGGTTCAGGATGGAGTCTTGCTCTTCAAAGTGAGATTTCCTACCAGAGAGTGTGTGTGAGAGAGATTCTGGTTAAGTATGTGGTCATACATCATAGGCTGCATATAGCCATGGTAGCGATCTCATTTCACAAATCTGTATATTTGATCACAATGGAGACTGGGTAAAACAGCCTAGGTGAGCCAGGGTAGAACAAAGTACATTTTGTAGGTAGCAAGCAACAAAAAAAGTATTTATTGAGTGTACCACATGTAGGATGCTGGGGTGGGTTAGGAAGGAGACTACCAAAAAAAAAAAGCATAAAATAAAACCCTTTCCCACAGGGCAATTTAAAATGATGCAAGACAAAGCTGAACTAGTTTACTAAATTTCAAGAGCAGCTAACTTCTTTGTATCTTCTGCAGAGCACAACGCAATGGGGCTACAAAATGCATGTTACTTAAAAATTACTAATGAGGGGTGGCTAGGTGGTGTAGTGAATAGAGTCAAGCCCTGAGTTAGAAGGACCTGAGTTCAAATACGGCCTCAGACACTTAACACTTACTTGCTGTGTGACCTTGGACAAGTCACAACACCAATTGCCCTGCCTTCCCTCTTCCAAAAAGCCAAAAAAAATCCTAATGAATTTGTCTGGTCTTGGCAAGTCTGTGGTTGCAATGTGCCTACTCTGTGGATCTGGAGGGACGTAGGTATGGTGTAGATGATATAATCCCTGTCAAACAGCAAGATTTTTATGTTCCATTGGCAAACATGAGCAACTAGGGCTGATGAAATTATTCTTCGCTATGAATTTGAAAATTTAACCTAATTAGATCGGTATCCAGAGGGATGTAGTTACAAATGGTGCATTCAGCATTTCCCAGTGTCCATCCTGTTACACTGGTAATAGCTGCATCCCCTGAAGAACTAATGATTTTTTAAATGAACAATAGAGTTGGGTAGATAATAGTCAGCTCAAAGCAAGTAGGAATTCTATAGGAAGCATCCTCAGTTGCTTGATTTATCCATTCAGAGATGCTGATTTTTTTTTCTTTTTCAAATGAACAATAGTGAGTGGGCAGATAACAAAGTCACCAGAGAGCAGGAGTAATTCAATTGAAAGTTGTTTCAGTTATCCATTCAGAACTGTTGGTGGTTATCTCCCAGCTTTCCCAGATGAGAGCATTGTCAGCAATGAAAAGCTTGTCCCTGAAGCCAGGATCCAGTGTGGCAGCAAATAAGTTTGGGATACACCACAAGGCCTTCCAGCTCTCTTACAGCCTGGACTCCCCCAGCCTTCATGCCAGTAACTCATAGTAATGAATAGCTTGGGGATGAAAAGAATTAACTTGCATCCATTAACTAGAAAGAATCAAGGTCAATTCTTCTCTTACCTCCTGGAAAAGGTTGCCTTAAATGACTGTCTTTATTTTTTCTTCTCAAGAAATTTTCTCTATTTTTGAAGAGGAAATAGCACACACCTTATTCAGAGCTGTTGGAACTCCTTTAAATTAATTCTAGGACTACTTGTGGCTTGGATACAGCATTATCCACTGTTCCAATTTCAGGAGATCTTGAAGGATCATTTGAAGATGAAGAACATTCAGGGAGAAGTAACCCTAATGTACTTGGACATTTAAATGTGAGAGATTCATTCTTGAATCTTGGAGAAATCTTTCTAACCTTCTTGTGTTCTAATAGGGCCAGGAGCTTTTGTAAGTCAGCTGCAGTCATAGAAATGGGTCTGTATTTCAAGTAGTGGGGCTCTCATCATTTACTGAGAGACAGACATCTTTTTTATATGCTTCAAAAATCACTCCTGAGTGCTTCATCATACTCACTACCTTTCTCAGCCCCTTTACTGTGTGTCTGAGTATTATAACACATCTCTACCTGCTCCAAGGACCTTGCATCTGTTGAGTAGTCATTGGCATACTAGATCTGGCACTAGATTTGAAGTCTGGAAGACCTGGGTTCACCTCTGACACTTACAAAGTAAATCATTTAACCTCTCTAGGCCTTCAGGGCCATCCACCATTAAGGAAGCTAGGTGCCATAGTGAATACTGTGCTGAAATTGGAGTGAGGAATCTAGCTGTGTGACTATGGGCAAATCACAACCTATTTGAGCCACAGCTACTTAATCTATACAATAGCACTCCCACAGTTGTTGTGAACATCAAACGAGATAACATATGTAAAGCTCTCTGCAAACTTTAAAGCACTATATAAATCCTACCTACTATTATTATTAAAAAGGGGATAAAAATAAAGATCAGATCTCTGATTGTTTTGGCATAGGGACTCTCACATGAGAAAGCTCCCTTTACTAATGCAGGTAAATATATCTTTTAAAAATTATATTATTCATTAAATATTTCCATAATTACATTAAAAATTTTAAACTCATTTTTAAAATGTACTTTAAACTCATTTAAAACTCATTTTACATTCATTTTAACTCACAATTTTAAAATTCATTAAAAAAATTTTTGAGTTCCAAATTCTCTTCCTCTCTCCCACTTCTCCCTCAACTGTTGAGAAGCAAGTAATATATCAACTATACATGTGAAGACATATAAAAACATATTTGCATATTAGCTATGTTGCAGAAGAAAACACACACAAGAAAAATAAAGTAAAAAAAAAACAAGTATGCTTCAATCTGCACTCAGAGTTCATCAGTTTTCTCTTTGGAGGTGGATAGCATTTTTCATCATAGGTCCTTTGGAATTGTCTTAAATCATTGTCCTGATCAGAGGGGTTAAGTCTTTCCATAGTTGATCACTGTCACAAAATTGCTATGACTGTACAGAATGTTCTCCTGGTTCTGCTAACTTCACTTTGCATCAGTCAATATGACTTCCCATGATTTTCTGAAACCAATCTGCTCATCATTTCCTATAGTAAAATAGTTTTCCATCACAATCATATATTACAACTTATTCAATCATTCCTCAATTGATGGGCATCCCCTCAATTTCCAATTCTTTGCCTCAACAAAAATATTTTTGTACAAATAGGTACTTTCTCCTTTTCTTTGATCACTTTGGTATACAGACTGAGTAGTGTATTTCTAGGTCAAAGTGTATACACAGTTTAATTGCCCATTGGTCATAGTTTCAAATTATTGTCCAGAAGGGTTGGATCAGTCCACAACTCTACCAGTCGTGCATTAATGTCCTGATTTTTCCTCATCACTTAAGCATTTGAAATTTACCTTTTCTGTCATGTTAGTCAATCTGATAGGTGTGAGGTGGTATCTCATAAGTAGATATATCTTGATAACTATAAGATAATCACAATTAAATTAAAAAAATAATTAGACTAATCCACTGGCAATTCTAGATATATTTTCACGGTGTGGCATGGTGTAGTGCCAACACAATGTTCACACTGCCTACAGTGGCTATGAATATGCCAGTATAATTCTGAATCACAAAATATAACAGACTCTCCATAGAGAAGACAGAAGCAAAACATTTATTCAGACACCAGAAAGCCAAATCCCAATACCAGAAAACCGAATTCATCATAGCAACAAAGAAATGTATACATAATAACACTGCAGAGAGCAACACCATCCCAAAACCTTCCCACAAAGACTCACAAGCTTAGCTGTCTCCTTAACTGCTTCCTGCCTCAGTTTCCTGATCTGTAAAAGGAAGATAATAATATCTTGCTGTGAAGCTCAAATGCAATAATATTTATAAAGCTCTCTGTAAGCTTTACAGCACTATAAAAATGTTAGCTATTATTTTATTTTTTCTTTGTCCTCACCACAACTTCCTATCTCTCTCTTTCCATACTCCCTCAGTCTATCACTCATGTTTTGGCTTCACTTTCTTTCCAAAGGAAAGATTTGACTTCACATTTTGAGCAAGAAGAAGCACCATGGATGTTGGAGTGAGATCAAAAGAGCATTTATCAGGAGCTTCCCAGTGAGACATTGGACTCAGGATCTCAGAGGAAGCTGAGGGGATGCCCCTTCCAGCTTAAGCTCATCACCTCTACTCTCATCACACAGTCATTATGGATGCCACCTCCCTCAGCATCCTCTCCAGTATAATCAGAGGGCAGGAGAGCAGAGCAGCAAACTCCTCCCACTGGATAGAGAGCAGAAACTGGCTCAGATCTCTTTGCTTCACATCTGTTACTCTGCTAGATTTCAGTTCCACAAAACAAGATGCCTCTGCCTGGGGTAGTGTTTGGTACCCCTGATGTCACATTCACCTCCTTTCCTGCCTCTTTTTGTGTATTGTCTTTCCCTTTACATTGTTAACTCCTCAAGGTCAGGGTCTGTCTTTCTTTTATTAATGGTAGCCTCAATTATTGTAATTGTAGCATTGTGCTTGACACATAACTTGTTGTTGTTTGGTTGTTTCAGTTGTATCTGACTCTTTGTAACCTCATTTGGGGTTTTCTTGGCAAAGATACTGGAGTGGTTTGCTATTTCTCCAACTCATGTTACAGATGAGGAAACTGAGGCAAACAGGGTTATGTGACTTGCCCAGGGACATACAGCTAGTGTCTGAGGCTGAATTTGAACTCAGGTCTTCCTGACTCTAGGCTTGGTACTCTGTCCACTTCACCACCTAGCTGCCCTCTGGCACATAGTAAGAGCTTGATAAATGTTGATTGAATTGTATTGAAGAAAAAAAATAGTACCCTAACCAGCTCAACATCATGTTGTCCTCCCTCCACCATTGAATTCTCTGCTTCCTTGCTCTATTGCCCTCTAAACATGACTAATCTCTAACCTTTGATCATTCCTACTACCCGTGTTTCCCCGATAATAAGACCTATCCCGAAAATAAGCCCTCTCCTTACTGTGTAAGATTCCTCTAAAATAAGCCCTCCCCCGAAAATAAGCCCTATTGAGATTGCTACTGTAGTGAAGGTGATCCCCTGCACTACACGCTACATTACGGTACCCTCTGTATGCACCGCCCCCCCTGGGTGAAACGCACGCCACGCTCCGAGCTGCATGCAATCAGAGCTGCAGCAGTGAGCGCGTCATCCTGTTCTTCCCCAGTGATTTGCTTATTGAATAAAGGTACATTTTTTTGTTCACATTTACCTGTTTATTAAAATTGCTGTCAATGTTCATTAAAATAAGCCCTCCCCTGAAAATAAGCCCTCTGGTGTTTTTCTGTCCAAAAAAATTAATAAGACAGTGTCTTATTATCGGGGAAACACGGTATATACCTTTTGTTGTTCATCCTTTATATTGGATGGAAGAAGACCAGTGACTTTAAGAACTGAGTGGTGTCTTGACTGACTCTAAGTTGGATTTAAATGGGGCAGAGTTGTGTAAAGTTGCCAACCTTTCTCTCTCTTCCCGAGTTATCAAAGTCCAATGGCAAGACAAAAGTCCGGATGACCTTGGTGTCTTCAAGGTCTGACCAGACTGCAAACACTCCACCTCACTTGGTCATTGTTTGGGTTCTGATGGCTCAGAGTGAGTGTAAATAGCAATTATTTCTGTTTTGGCCAGAAGCCTTAGGGTCTTTCCCTCCCAGTTTGATTTTTTCTTAACTAGGTAAAAGAAGGCTTTCTTTGGGCCTCATTTCTAACCTCACCTTAATTACTGAATGGACATTGCCTCAGACAAACTGAGACCTGGGAAAGACCTTAGCTTAAAAAGGTCGAGGTCTCCCACTGCATCTGGGGTCATCTCCAGTCGTCCTGGCCTATATCATGGCACTAGACCCAGATGGCTCCAGAGCAGAGTGAGAGTGGTGACTTTGCACAGCCCTGCCTCACAAATCCAATTCACTTGCAAGGCAAGCTGTCACCTTCCTGACATCACTGGTCCTCTTCAAGAATGAAGGACAAACAATGACAACAAACAAGTACTCCACAGCACCTTCTTCAGCCACCTTCATGGTATTTGAAACAAATGGTTCTCATCCACCCATTCCTCCAGGATGTTCATATACTTGGGGTTGACATCCCCATAAATTATCAACAGGTCTAAGGCTTGTTGGCTGCCCTCAACCTGGTTTAGTCCATCTGCTGAGACAGTCTACTGGGTGCACTGCATGCTGCAGTTTCTTGGAGCCATAGCTGAGAGTTCTGTGTTTGAGAGGCAATATGGCCTAGTAAAAAGGAGTGCTGGACCTGGAGTTAGAAGCCCTAAATGGAGATCCTTCCTTGAATGTCTTGCAGCTGTGCAATCTTGGGCAAACTGCTGTATTTTTCAAGGACCTTAGTCTCCTCAACTGGGAAGTGAGGCTATTGGGGTTAAGTGACTTGCCCAAGGTCACACAGGCAGTAAGTGTGCCAAGTGTCTGAAGTCAGATTTGAACTCATATTCTCCTGACTCCAGGGCTGGTGCTCTACTCACTGCTGCCACCTAGCTGCCCCTAAATTATGTAATCTTGACTGATTCCTCATTACAGCAGTAATCCTTTTATTCTCCTCTGACTCCTTATTACATTCCCTTCAGTACCTATTTTAAAACTTTTCCTTTTTCTACAACCTCCAGGCCCCCTCCCACCACCACTGAGCTCAGGTCCTCTTTTATTGAAATAATAAAGTCATTAACTTCCTCATCTTCTTTAACCCAAGCTTCAAAATTCCTCCACATTTTAGGTCTTGACTTTGAGAGACAATGTAACCCCTCCCATCTTAGGTGCTAGAGGGAGAAAGTGAAACTGTTGGGGGACAGACAGGGGCAGTAGCAGAGAGAATTCATGTAGGGAAAGAAGATCATGGGTCCCACATGTGTTGTGAGGTTCACCTGTGGTGAGGGGCTCAGGGCCCTTGTGTGTGTGGCTCACAGTGAGGCAGAATCGATATCACTAGCCTCTTCTCCTAGCCTTCTCCAAGGGAGACTTTTATTTTTGCCAGGAAGGAAAGTGGGAGGTTGGGGTCAGAGGCCACCACTCTTCTCTCGTCAGAGAGAGGGGGTACTGGGCTAGAGGTATATCTATCTGTTCCCTTAGATATCATTTGTCTAGAGAACATGATTGGGTCATACCTTGGGCCATACATTGGTTCATAATGTCTCATCACTGTCATTTGGGCGGGTGGGGGGAGGAGGAGCGCACCAGACTCTATATCCAAGGCTTGACCACTTTCCCACCTAATACTTTTCCCACAAAGAACACACATAGAGAAGAGCAAACAAACAACCCCCCCAAACCCAAACAAACAAAAAAAAAAACCCAAACAAAAAACCCAAAACCCATTTATCTAAATCATGGCAAAATAGAAATCAAAGAAGGTATACATGGGAGAATATATACCAGACAATAGCATAGTGAAGGAGTTCTCCCATAGGGAGCAATTTAACTCAGGTCAGCCAAGAGAGAAGAATCCAAAATTTCACCCAAGGGGAAACTCCCCAAAGTCTCTACTGTAGGAAGAAGGGGATAGGGACATGATGGAAATTGACAGTTCTTTTGTCTTCCCAGAGTCTTTTCTTGAAGGAGGGTTGGTCTCTTTCATTTTATTTCTTGAAGCTAGAAGCTGACTGATTACTACTATCACAGATCTCCATAGGTTAGTTCCAACTTCAAGAGTCCTGACGAGGGACTCCTACTTGCAGTGACTTGGACTCCTGCTTAGGCAGCTGGCTGAGAACTGAAGCTCTCACCTCTCAACTTTTGCCCTGACTCCTCATGTAGGGCACTGCCTTCATCTCTACCAGTAAGGGAGAAAGTGCCATAAGAATAGGTTTTGGGACTGGAGTTACAATCTCCAAACCTAGAGATGGGAAGCTGTGGTGGAGAAGCTCCAGATTCCTAGACTGAGTCTGTGCAGGCAAACATTTCTGTTCATATCTTTTACTGCTGAAAATCCCCTTCAGGTTGCATTTGGAGTCTGGTCTTTTGATCTGTTTCCCTCTTCCCTTCTTTCTCTCCTTAGAACACTCTACACCTTTGAACTTGGTATCTATTCTGTTTCCATAGATGGCAAACTTGCCTGCTTCTTAAAAATTTATTCACCTTTCTTTGTGTAAACATTTACATCATAGCAATTGTAATAAACCACTCACATGACTGAGCTTCATGTATTATTTCTCAAATGCTGAGTGTGGGGCTATTGGACAATGATGGGGAATAGACAGAGGTTTAAAATTGAGGTATTTTTCTAGACATATGTCTTTGAATGAGGGCTAAGAGTTACAGAAAAGAGTTGTTGAATCATTTTACAATGAAGGAACTCAGGATAATGAGTCTTCCTGACCCCAGGCCTTCTACTCTATCCATTGCACTACCTAGATGCCCTCTTTGTTCCCATAATATTCTGTATTGGTAGGCAAATGAATCTAGGATTGTGAGCAAATGAAGCAGGCTGGGCTACACTTTGGCCTTATTCTCTTTGTTAAATTACCTCATAGGAACAAAATCTCTGACTTTAGTGATGTTATTTTCTCTGGGAGGAAAGTGCTGGTTTTTCTACATATGATTCTGGGGCTCACTCTGCAGTCACCATATAAAATGCTTAAAGTTGCTTATACTTGGTGTTGCTATCAGGGTTAATTCTTATCTTCAAATTACTGTTTTTAGTGAGCAAACCATCCTGTCACTTAAACACATAAATCATTAAGTTAGGGACAGAGAAATGATGTAAGAACTGGTTGCCAAAGTTAAACCATAACCACAGCCAACTCCTAGAGCTGATGTAAAGGGAGTGAGAAGGTCTGTGTTTTGGCCTCTGCTCTGCTGCTTTCTGTGACAGTGCACAAGTCACTTCACTTTTATGGATTTACATTTTTCCTAATATATCAAACTGGACAAGTGTGTGTGTGTGTGTTTGTGTATGAGAGAAAGAGGGGAGAGAGAGACAGACAGAGAGACAGAGCATACACAGTTATGCACAGAGATGTCTATTTCCATTACAATCCACATACATAGACAACCTACCCTCATATAGCAAGTCATTTAGGGCCATTTCAATTGATATCTAATTTCAGATTATTGATAGATGAATCTGAATTAGGAAAATAGTATGAATTACATAATAATGTAGTCAGTTTTCCAACTTTATTGCCTTTTGGCACCCTCCCTATCTCCTTCTCTGGCTCCCTCCCTTCCTTCCTTCCTTCCTTCCTTCCTTCCTTCCTTCCTTCCTTCCTTCCTTCCTTCCTTCCCCTTTTGTTGATGTGTTGTTTTTACATTACAGACACTCATAGACTGCCCCCACTTTGTGATTGATCTCTCATAACAAAATAATGCAGTTAAGAAAAACTACCAATATAGTGACACCTGAAGTCCATGCAATATTCCCTATCTTTAAAAAATGGTTTTACAAAAACAAACAGATCTATTTTCCCTCACTCTATTGTACCTCCTGCCCCATTGAAACAAATAGAAAAGAAAAATAAATTCCTTGTAATGAACAGTCATAGTCAAGCAAAACAAATCCCCTCATTGGCTCTGTATGAACATATGTATATATGTCTCATTTATTCATGTGTAAAATATGGCAGTTGGATTAGCATTTTTAGGTTCTTCATAACAATTTTGTAAGAAAAGTACTGCAAAGTATTATTAGCTTCATTTAATCCTTTGAGAAAACCATGGTACAGAGAAATTAATTGACTTTTGCATGGTCTCATAGCTAGTTAAGTGTCAGAACCAAGGTTTCACTGGTTTCCCGATTCCAAATCATGCATTCTTTCTATAGAATAACACTGAAATCCTTTCCAGGTCTAACATGCCATGATTCTCTAACTGAGTACCATTTATAATTAGTGTAATTATAATTAGGATTGTATGGGGTGCTTAGGGAGGACCAATACCTCTCATGTGAGGCTTGCTGAGCTCTTTTCAGGGCTGTTCATCCACCTTGGTTTCCACCTGCTACCCAACTCTCACCTGTGGCTCCAAGAAGCTGTAGCATACCTACAGGCCACACTGCAGTAAAACCAACTTGACAGATGGACTAAACCAGGTTGAAGGTAACCAACAGGCCTCAAAACCCTCAGTGAATTGGAGGATATCTACCTCAAGCATATGAAGACTTCCCCTGATGGAATGGGTGGATGAAAACAATTTGTTCCAGTGGCCATGAAGGCAGTTAAAGCAGGCACTGTGGGGCATTTAGAGCTTAGTCAGATATTAAAGACATAAGGTTATTCACTGCATCCTGGGCCATCATCAGCCGCCTTGACTTTTGTTCTGCCACTGACCTTCAGTGACTGTGGAAGAAAGAGTGAGGCTGATGACTTTGTGTAACTGTCTCACTTATATCCAATTCATGCAGGAGTCAAGATGTTCCCAGTCATGCCATTGGTCCTCTTTAGAAAACAAAGGACAAACAACAATGAATAACAATAATTAGTACATTGTTGCTAAGTTGGTTTTAAAGATAAGATAAAGATAAGAGTTCATTTTCTTAAGTGGACTAAATATTCAGTTTGATAAAAACAGGGTTTTTTTGTGTTAATCTTCCATTTATCTTTTATCAGACAGAAAATTTAGATCCTCCATTCAACAGGCTGACTCATTTGATCTAGACCATTGTGAGTTTAAGATGTGATACTTTCTATGGATTTAGGGATTCTGAAATAAGCATCCTTTGGTGACATCTCAGCTATGAACAATCACAAAATTTTATTTTGTGAGCAGTAAACGACCTGGTAAATTTACCTTTTCTAGTTATACTTCTTTATTTCTTGCTTGCTTCTTTGGGCAAAATAACACAAATAGATATGTTTGTCTCCTGCTTTAAGTGGTATTCTGTGAAAGGTCACTGACCTTTCCACATCAACCTTTCTCAAAGGATTAGATGAGGATAATAATACTTTGAAGTACCTTTCTTATAAAATTGTTTTGAAGCTTGCTACCCCCATTTAATTAGTAGGTTAATTGTACTTCATTGCTAGAAAAGAAAGAAATTGATCAATAGGCATTATTCATTAAACACCTACTATGGTCCAGGGACTGTACTAGACATTGATGAAATAAAATAAAAAATTAAATAATCCCTGCCCTCAAGGAATTAACATTATATAGGAATAGAATATGTACACAAACCAGTATTTCGAAGATAAATATGAGATCAAGGGGGATGCTAGCTTCTGGGACAGGGGCATTCAGAGAAATTTGAGCCGAACCTTGAAGGAAATTGGGAGGAATTTGAAGAGGCAAAAGTAAGGAAGGAGTACATTTCAGACTTGGGGGATAATCACAAAGGCACAGCAGAACCCCTTTCCTTACCAATGATATGCAGACACCAGAATTCTTGGTGGAAAAGAAGAATAGACCATGTTACTCATCTTCAAAAGACTGGCTTGTTTGGCTTTTTAAATTGTATCTTTCATATAAGTGCCCTAGGGTACAAGGCCCCCAAATTAGCACATTAATTATACTAAGTAAAACACTATGGAACAACAGCTGCAACTAATGAACAGAGAACTAGTGTTATAAATGCTATTGTAGTGTTCAACTTGAAACAGAATAGCAGGAAACAATGTTTGTAAAGAGGGAAAATACAAGTGGCAGTCCCTCAACCCAGTACAACATGTGACCTCTGTTCAAATCAGTGCATCTCTTTGCCTGTGAATGAAGGACCTAAACTGCAATTCAGCTTCTCTGACATATAAGAAGCAGGCCAGGTCTCTCTGTCTCTGTCTCCCTCTGTCCCACCTCTCTTCCTCTCTCCTTCCCTGCTTTTCTCCTTCTCTCCCTCCTTCTCCCTACCTCTCCCACACTTAATCTGGATGTAATTGTTAATAAATAAAGAGATTATATATAAAAATATTTAAGTATTTTTTATGATAAATAGTTTTGTTAGTATATATTTAGCAGTTCATTCTATAAACAGTATAGTATAGTGGATGGAGTACTGAACTTGGAATTAAGAAGACTTGGGTTAAAATATGCCACAGACACAACAGCTTTATGACCCTGAACAGATTACATGACCTGCGCCTCACTTTCCTCATCTGTAAAATAAGGGAATTGGACTTGATGATCTCTAAGGTACCTTCAAGCTCTAAGTCTATAATCCTATAAAGTTAAGGCCACACTTAAAAAAAAATCTGGATGTTATATATAAAAGGGTGTATAATGTGTATCTTTGACACTGTGTCCATAGGGGCAGAACTGGGGAATGTTGGGTAAATGGGTAAACTGCCTGATCAGCAGGTCATTTTCAAGTTTTCTCTCAAGTGTCAAGTGGTGTACACACACACACACACACACACACACATATATGAAAAATGTGTATGTATTACATATTTAACATTCTAATATGAGAGAAGTGATTATTGTTTGTTTCTATTATATTACTAATCATTAATAAATTAGGATTGAGGTTTTTCTTTTCTATTTCCTCATTCAGAGACTGGTCCCTGTAGGTCATTTAGCTAAGTTTCTGAAACACAAGGCTAAGAGATGAATGGGGTACATGTCCCATGATCTTGGGTGGGACTCCACCCGACTAGGAGACCTTACTTAGCTTTATTTATAGTATAAACAGAATCTAATCTAGGTGGAACCCATGCTCTTCTACCTTTCCACTGGAGTCTAGGGAAACCCCACTCATGAAGGAGAAAAGTAACCAGAGTGGACTGGGTAGAGGCGGGTTCCTTTGTCCCAATTCCTGGAGGTGGATGAGTCTCATGATCAAGCCATGTTCTCAGCCGGAGGAGCTGAAGACTTTTAGCCCACCTCCTCCTTAATATGTCTACCCCCTCATTAATTGTTCACTGATCAGGGTTGATTTTCACCTGTTAGGGGTATTCCTTTTTTGTTCTTTTTGGGGGCAATCAATTGGGGCTAAGTGACTTGCCCAATATCACATGGCGTGTGTGTGTGTGTGTGTGTGTGTGTGTGTGTGTGTGTTGTGTCTGAGGCTGGATTTGAACTCAGGTCCTCCTGACTTCAGGGCCAGTGCTCTATTCACTGTGCCACCTAGCTGCCCCTAGGTATCCCTTTTTCTAAAGATATTTGAGCATTCGTGGATCTCCATGGTTTTGTCAGTGGTTACCAAGAGAAATCACTGATGATCAATTTATTGATTATAAACTAGTCAAATTGATTATTAATGAATAATTATACAGAATTAATAATTACCCAGAATCTTTGTCTCTTGGGCTTTTCATTTCTCTCAAATGCAATTCATTTTTGAGTCTGTCCACAGTGGGCAGTGACTTAGAAAGGCTTGACAGTGGGAACCAATGAGCTGGCCAGGTAGTTTGCCCAGCAGGACTCCGTTCCAAGGTCTGCCCTGGTTAGAAGGATCTAAGGTAGGTTATATGTCTAAAATTTTACTAAATTTATAAATAAATGTTTGGTAAGAAAATAAAGGGAGTTTTGGAGGGTGGAGTCAAGATAGCAGAGAGAAGTTGGGAAGTTGCCTGAGCTCTCCCCAATTTCCCTCAGAAGCAATGTTAAATCAAGTCTCTAAAAGAATTCTGGAGCAACAGAACCCCCAAAAAGATGGTGTGAAACAATTTTCCAGCTCTAGATAACTTAGAAAGACTTCAGGAAAGGTCTATGTCACTTGGGTAAGGGGGAGTACAACCCAGCGCAGGCATTGTTCAGGCAAGCCAGTTGGAGGCTCTTAGCTGATCAGTAGCTGAGGCCCCTTGATTCTGACTCAGTGGACCAGTGGCACAGCAGGCCAACTGTGAGGCTTCCAGCTCCAACAAAGCAGGCAAACTGCAGGGCACAACAGACACAACTAGGCCAGGTCACCCTAGTGCAGTGGACAAGCCACCAGCCCCAGAGGCCCTGGCACAAAAAGCCAGGGACCCAAGCCTCTGACCTCCAGTGTAAGAAGCTTGGGATAGTGTCCTTTGTACCCCAAGAGCAGAGATCAACTTTAAAAACATAAGCAGAAACCAAAAAAGAACCCTGGCCCTAGATGGCGACAGGGAAGATCAAAACACAAACCCAGAAAAGGACAACAATGTCAAATGCCTACATCTGAAGACTCAAAGGGGAAGATGAATTCATCCAAAACCCAAAACGTCCCCTTAGAAGAGCTCAAAAATGATTTTAAAAATCAAGTAAGAGAGGTAGAAGAAAAAACTGGGTAAAGAAATGAGAGTTATGAAAAAAAGCCAATAGTTTAGAAAAAGGAAGCACAAAAACTGACTGAAGAAAACAACATAAAAAATAGAATTGGTCAAATGGAAAAAAAAAAGGTACCACAGACAATGCAGTAATATCCATACCAAACATATATGCATCAAGTAGCATAGCATCCAAATTCTTTTTTTTTTTTTGGAGGGGGAAAGGCAGGGCAATTGGGGTTAATCAGCTTGCCCAAGGTCACACAGCTAGTAAGTGTTAAGTGGCCGAGGCCGAATTTGAACTCAGGTCCTCCTGACTCTAGGGCTGGTACTCTATTCACTGCATGACCTAGCTGCCCCTAGCATCCAAATTCTTAAGGAACTTAAGTGAGTTACAGGTAGTGGCACATAGCACCTACACAAAAATTGGCCATGTATTAGGGTATAAGACCCTCACAATCAAATGCAGAAAGAAGGCAGAAATATTAAATGCATCATTTTCAGATCATGACACAATAAAAATTACATGTAATAAAGGGTCATGGGAAGATGACCCTTAAAAATTAATTGGAAACTAAATAATCTAATCCTAAAGAATGAATTTAAAAGAATTAAAACAATAAATCATAGAAACAATAAATAATTTCATCAAAGAGAATGACACTAATGAGACAACATACCAAAATTTATGGGATGCAGTCAAAGCATTACATAGGGCAAATTTTACATCTCTATATACTTACATGAATAAAATAAAGAAAGCACAGATCAATGAATTGGTCACACAATGAAAACAGCTAGAAAGCAAATAAATTAAAAATCCCTAATTAAACACCAAATAAGAAATTCTGAAAGTCAAAAGAGAGATTAATAAAATTGAAAGTAAGAAAACTAGGGGGGTGGGGTCAAGATGGCAGGGTAGAAATAGGACTTCCTCAGGGCTCCTGCTCCCACCTCCTCCAATTCATGTAAAAAGTGACTCTGAACAAACTTTGGAGCTACAGAACCCACAAAATGACACAGAGAAGCTAACCTCCCACTGAGGACCGACCAGCAGGCTAGCAGGAATTGGCCAGGGCAGCACTCTGGGAGCCCAGCCCAGCCCTGCATGAGCCAGAGGTTTTTAGCTGCTGCCTGGAGAGACTTCAGATCACCCACCAGCAGCTGTGGTGGTTTTCAGAATTATCAACCCATAGATGCTAAGGACAAAGTGACAGGTCAGTACAGTGTGGACTTGGGATCTTGTAGTTTGGGAGTACGGTCTGGCCTTTACCCCCTGGAGGGAGAAGCTGCTGAGGCACTGCAGTCCTGCAGCTGCTGCCACATGGCAGCTTTCAGCTCCTGGCCTGCAGATTGTAAGGGGTACCAAGCAACCAGTCTGAGGGGTAATCACTCTTGCTTTAACCAGCTTGGATCTGGATTGCAGTCTAGGGTGGAAGTCCTGGGGTATGTGACCAGCTTGCCAGAGCATGTGGAGGCTTCAGAGAGGGCACCCAATGAATACCTTTGGCAGCTGAGAAAACCCCAGCAATTGGGACAAAGCTCCCCTGTCTGGCAGCAGAGTCCTACTGTAGCAAAAAGCTCAAAAGTCACGTAACAGAGTGGCAACATGAGCAAGCAAAGGAAGCAAAGCAAGCAGAGCAATCAAACTTTACACTCCTATTTTGGGTACAAAAAGGATCAAAGCATGGAACAGGAGGAAGACAGCAAAGTCAGAACTCCTGCACCAAAAGCTTCCAAGAAAAATACAAGCTGGTTACAGGTCTTAAGAAGGATTTTGAAAACCAAATAAGAGAAGTGGAGGAAAAATTGGGAATAGAAATGAGAATGATGCATGAAAATCAAGAAAAGAGAGTCAACAACCTGACTGAAGAAAAGAACACCTTTTTTTTTGGCTTTTTTTTTTGGAGGGTAATTGGGGTAAAGCACCTTGCCCAAAGTCACACTGCTAGTAAGTGTGTCAAGTGTCTGGGGCTCTATTCACTGTGCCACCTAGCTTCCCTGAAACATAACACCTTAAAAATAGACTAACTCAAATGGCAAAAGAGGCTCAAAAAGCCAACGAGGAGAAGAATGTCTTAAAAAGCCAAATTTGCCAGATGGAAAAAGAATCTCAAAAGCTCACTGAAGAGAATAATTCCTTCAGAATTAGATTGGAGCAAATGGAAGCTAGTGACTTTATGAGAAGTCAAGATACTATTAAACAGATCCAAACAAATGAAAAAAATAGAAGGCAATGTGAAATATCTCATTGGAAAAATCACTGACCAGGAAAATAGATCCAGGATAGGTAATTTAAAAATTATTGTACTACCCAAAAACCATGATCAAAAAAAGAACCTTGAAATCATTCTTCAAGAAATTCTCAAGCAAAATTGCCCTGATGTTTTAGATCCAGAGGGCAAAATAGAGGTTGGAAGAATCCACCGATCACCTCTTGAAAAAGATCCCCCAAAGAAAACTCCTAGGAATATTATAGCCAGGTTCCAGAATTCCCAGATCAAGGAGAAAATATTACAAGCAGCCAAGAAGAAACAATTTGAATGTTGTGGAAACACAATCAGGATAACCCAGGATCTGGCAGCTTCTACACTGAGGGATCAAAGGGCTTGGAATATGATATTCTGGAGGTGAAAGGAGCTAGGATTAAAACCAAGAATCACCTACCCAGCAAAACTGAGTATCATGGTTCAGGGGAAAATATGGTCATTTAGTGAAATAGAGAACTTTCAAGCATTCTTTGATGAAAAAACCAGAGTTTAATAGATAATTTGACATTCAGATACAAGAAGCAAGAGAAGCATGCGAAGGTAAACAGGGAAAAGAAATCATAAGGAATTTATCAAAGTTGAACTATTTATATTCCTATTTGGAAAAATTATAATTGTAACTCATGAAACTTTTCTCAGTATGATAAGGGAATATATATATATATATATATATATAT